>NC_090295.1:41428948-42037897 GCF_037392515.1 Haliotis asinina | reverse complement strand
GATCGCCTTCTTTGATTGACATTCTGGGTCGTTGATCGCCTTCTTTGATTGACATTCTAGGTCATTGATCGGCATAACAAGAATTTCACTTTTGAATACCCTGTAGTGAAATCGGTGTCTTAAGATTACAGCAAGATTACAGTATCACAATGAACATGGCTATAGAAACATTAACGTCTATTTACTATTTTCTGGCATTCGAATCTCAATTCGAAAGTATATCGGACTCCTGTCTGACAGTGGGTTAATCACATATTTTTTGCGCACAGTTGGATCAATTATTCTATTTTGCAATAAGTATCAGAGAAACACGTGGAATTTCTGTTAGTATTTCATGATTTGGTGTTACCCATCGTATGTGGTCCTTGTTTTTTGGAGACCTACGCCGTGCATGAAGGATATCCCCCTGGTTCCCCCTTCCCAGATGGTGTGTTTTCCTCCCCTCAGGGGCCAGTTGTTAGCATACCCCTCAATAGGGCCTCCATTCTGAGTTAATGAACACGAATAACAGTTATATGAAACATAAATATTCTAAAAATTTGCTAGGTAACAACATGTATTTAAGAGTATATTCACTACAAAAATTCTGCACATATAGCAGTTCAAAGTATACTTGAATAACATTGCAGTTGAAAAGATAAAGTGTTCTTAATGCACAGATGACCTGGGTTTGGTGTGTACGGTAGTTTAGCCATGTAATTGCACCATCACTATCTGAACTCTTTACAAGAAATAAATATTTAATGTGCCACCTTCGGTTGCAGAATGAGATCAAGCCCTACTGTTACCGGTTGTAGGCAAGCTGTCTGTAGTGTTAATTAGTGAGATTGTGTACAAGATTGGCTGACAATTGCATTGGATGGCGAAAGTACCTACATCTGATGTGAATAGAATGAGAGTATTGTCAAACAAGCCTCGATCTCTCAGTGCCTGGGTAACATTCCCCACTGCTTCATCCAAGGCAGACACCATTCCTGTTGAGGATGAGAGAAGTGGGTCAGAGTCTTAAACAGTTTGAAAGATATGATATGGTGTATGTACTTGAAGCGGGTAGAGCAGACGCTTAATTATCAGGACTTCAAGACTCGAGAGGGTGAGTGAGTTTAGTCAGCAATATTCCAACTATATGGCGGCGGTTTGTAAATAATCGAGTCTGAAGCAGACAATCCAGTGATCAACAACATGAGCATCGATCTGCGCAAGTGGGAAACGATGACATGTGTCAACCAAGTCAGTGAGCCTGACCACCCGATCCCGTTAGTCGCCTTTTACGACAAGCACAGTCGCCTTTTATGGCAAGCATGGGTTGCTGAAGGCCTAATCTATCCCGGGACCTTCACATGTCTTCGAGACTCGAACTTCTGGTCAATGAACAAAAGGTGGCGTGACGTTTGTAATGCAGTTCAACAAAACTAGGTTAAATTCACTGGCGTTCCCATAAGCACGCTTTCCGAGAAACAGAATATACGGATTCTAGAATCAATGGTTTCAGTATAATACATGAAAGACTAATCAGTCCAGAGAGAGAGAGACTGGACCGGTAGGCATAACGTGACATACCACAATACGTCCTTCGCCCATTGTTGTTTACATTCGGGTACATGTCCTCATACCTCTTGGGCACCTGCAGTGTCGAATCATCACATTAATATCTCTGGGATTATACTCATACCATTCATTTTAATCCTCTATTCATTGCCATGAATCACTCATTCCTACAAAGAATAATGGGCCCCTTATTTAGGCTGTTTAAATTACAATGAGTTGAAGTTTGTGCTATGATACCCATAAGTATACATATACATATAAGTCATTCATATACAACCTCCAAAACATGAAAAAACACCTATTTTGAGCCAAAGTATACATTCTCGCCCATGGATTGGCTCATGAGCGAGATAGTTTAAATTTGGAGTTTTTAAGAATTATTTTGGTTTCACATTTTCACCCTTAGCATACATTCATGGTAACTGCACATTGTATTTTGGCAAATCATACATACTGGCCAAAGTGCGGAGAGTGTCTGGACCCTACTGGATACATAATCAGTCAGTATTAGACAGGTGGAAGTGCACATTCTCTCACTATTTATGATGTAACGTACCTGAATAGGAGCATGCACATTCTGATATGGTAGGTACATAAACAGCGGCTGGGATACGTTATGTCGATGGATAATGTCAACAGCTCTCTGAGCGAATGTGAACTGAAAAGATAGTAGGAATGCATGCTAAGATAGGGTCGCCACAAAAGGATCCTCGAAGATTTGGATAAACAAGAGAACACAGTATATTTCTTTGAACAAAAATCGTTAGTGGAATGAAAATTGTAACTAAAGTTAGAAACGAAGTATTTTAGAATGTCAGTAGGCACACTTACAGCAGAATATTCCCCAGAATAGTTTCTTGCCGGAAGCCGATTATCCCTGTAGTCTAGGTATTGACCTGATACAATATGGAACCTTTAGAATGAGTGAGTGAGTGAATTCAAACGTTTAGAATTATCTGGGATATTATAATGGGTATCAGCCAGTACAGGAACTCCCGATTTCTAATACAACCCAACTAGTAAAACATAAAAAAATAATAGAATAGAATAGTGAAATAATAAGCAAGTTTGAGAGCGGACAGTGCTCGAATGGCTGGCCGCTTGACTCCTGAGAGTTTTTAGGATTTAGTCCTGCCCCATAACGAAACACACGAGGCATGTGGTTTTGTCTTAGACAAGTGAATATGTTCAACATTGTCTCTCTTCACCAAGTAGAAAATGGTTATTCGGTGGGATAAGTCAAGTGACTGGGTCATTCGGGGTAATAATAATCAGACTGTATCACGAGAAGCCTACCCCTGTGGTATGGAATTGAGCACATTACAAATGCCATTAACATTAATGTGTTTTACAGATTACAAATAATATGCAGCAAAGAGGTTTCGAGGTGATCCTGACAGTCTGGTAAAGCTCATCATCAGCTCAGAGCCCTTGCGCCCTCTGCACGCAGCCCAAACAGTGAATGGGACCTCGCTAAGGAAACAATGCCCAGTCGAACCCACCAAGAATACGTAGAATCCCCAACATTGCAACCTTCTGCATTACCCAGAGTGTCAGAATGGCTGTGCTCCCAGTGGAGCTGGAACGGTAGATTAATACGCACCAGTTGAATGATTAAAGTGATCTTCAAAGGCAGTATAGTAACCAAAGAAAGTGTCAAAGCCTCGGTACGTTGGGGTGCACTCCCACTTGCAGAAACCTAGGTGCCATCTGAAAATGCACGTAATTCTGGTAAAACCGTGTCTTATAGCCAGTTATTTATCAGCATACCTGCATCTCGGATAATGGCTTCTGTTTCTGTTTTGTACAAAACAAGATTGAGCAAAGAGTTTAAGTCATGCCTGCAGTATATCAGCTGCGTTGTGACTAGAACAATCCCTGCTATATAACAATAAATTATAGGAACAAAACAAGTGAGGAACGAACAAGATAGTAGTGTCAAGGTCGAATGTATTTCCCTCGGTGTCTAAGAATGTCAACTGTTCATGAAAAAAAGGTATCGTTTTAACACTACAATATGAATTCTGTTAAGAACTTATGTGTCTTTGCTTCTTCAGTGTAAAATGTCACCTACTTTCCGATCATGTGTGTAGCGTAGCCGAGTTTCTTTAGTTCCTGGGGCATAAATGTATAGTTGAGGGGCACGCACACCGCTTGGTAAGGGTAAATTGTGCTGTGCTGAATGACAATGGTTCTTTGTGAGATGACCTTAGATACTTGTTCAAAAACTCATGTTACAGGTATGTCGTTATGGCTATGACTTCACGTATACAATTAAAAGTCCTTGAATTTCTCATACATTACAAATTAAACAACATATAGCTTTTGTCGTCCAAACCAAATGTATTTGTGAAATCAATGAAATACATCAGGTGTGAAATCGAACACCTCGAAAAACGAGACATATACAATCACGCAATGTGCTGTGTGTATATATAGAGGATACTAAACGACCTTCCGTGTAATACCATTTTTATTAAACGAGTTAATGATTTGGTAATACTATCAAACGCGCTTTCGCTCGTTTGATAGTAAATCTTTAACGATTTTAATGAAAATGATATTTCGCGGAAGCGAGTTTAGTATTCTGTTTATTACTCGCCAACATAAATTGACAGAAACTGCGGCGAAATTGCCTATAGTGTGAGGACTCTCAGCTGTCAAGTCAAGCAAGGTCTAGTGAAATCGCGACATCAACATTAGCATTGTGACGTCACAACTTTGAAACATTTTGACGTCATACGTCAAGCGGTATTACACTAGCGTAATATTGAAGTGAAAATATTACACTGCATTATCTTCAACGGGCGAGTAATAATTGGTAATAGAATACGCATGGGAAGAGTATCGACGGAAGATAACGAGGAAAGGGTATCGAGTCAAGATAACGAGAAAAGGATATCGAGCCAAGGGTATCGAGGGAAGAATACCGAGGGTAGGGTATCAAGGGGAGAGTATCGAGGGATGGATATCGAGGCAAGAGCTAGGGAACATAAAATAATATGCATCTGACGATTATGCACACCCAACCCATTTTAGCTTCCGTGTATTGTGTGACGCCATGACTATCTCAGATTCTACACTCCTGCTTACAGTTACATTTATAATACATCGTTCGTATCTATTTACACATTTCTCCACGCGAATAATTTCACTTTTGGTATCCTTTCTTTTGGGACTGGACGGGTGGCCAATCAACACAGGTTTCTGTAGTAATAATGGCACAGCACTTCAACACTTCATAGAAGGTTCTTCTGAAAAGGTCAGAAGGGTTGGTGTATATTTTCAGACAATAATATCAATTCATTTCTACATTCTGTTCGGATTACTGGGCACTAACCGTGGTGTAAAACAATTATGTAATTACCTGCATTCCTGTGTGGAATGGATACATTCCACTCATAAAGGCCGCACGGGATCTGAAATAATGAGTGTACTGACAGTTGTGTACTCGAATGACCTCCAGGTGTATTTAACACAAATCTTTTAAAAACTTATCAATACCATCGGCATGTGTTTATGATGAATTGAGAGTAAAGTCACTGGTCAGTGTGCATTTGTTTTGAATTATTAAGTATTGGACGAAAGTCGTAAAGCATGATCCTTGAAGATGCACTGAAATTATTTGTTAAGTCATATAAGTGCTGACATAGGACGGGTCGTGGTTAAAAAATTCCAAAACAGATTTGGTCTTCCATATGTTTGGCGGAGTCCGTTCAATGTAAATGAAACTGGATATTTGTCTGAATTTCAAGAGCGAACTCATTAAATATATACACATGTGAAGAAATCCTCTCACAATATCAGAGCAAATCCAGATTACACTTTTAATATGTATTAATTCCTCATGAGTCATGTGTCGAAATGCATCATAATCCATTGTTTCAATCCAACGTGTTCCAATTTCAGATGACCTGGACTTACGGGCTGCACAGAGGCTGTACATATGCATTCTCGAAGATAATTCCTTCTGTGGCGAGTTGGTCGATGTTTGGGGTCTTCATGTCAGGATTCCGAAATCCAAGATCATTCCAGCCTGAATTAACACACAGACGCAACTGAATACACAGCTATGGAGGATATACACTCCTGGTAACATATCCTAGTTGCAAATAGGGCATGTATAAAGTGACAGTATTTCACATCATATCAAACTGTCTACAATGTCTACACTTACCCAAGTCATCTGCCACAATGAACACGATGTTAGGACGCTGTGCTGAAGTCAGCGATAAGGAAATCACGAACAGAGCAAAGAACAGACGAATTTCCATCGCGTTTGCTTCTACGTCAGCGATAGAATTGTATTATCCCATCTGTCAATATAGAGAACTTTCACTGTCACAGACTAGGCTTGGAAAGATCCTTATCTCCACCTTTTACCCACATGTTAAGGTACATTTTGTGAGCTATGGACGTCTATTGAAAATACTCTAACAACACTGGGACATTTACAGTTGTTTCTGGAAAACTAGGGGTTTGTCGTGTAAATCCAACCATGTACTGTGACATCAGCAACAAACATACTACAATGTTATCAGTGTAGCAAAAGTACTGTAAGTCACCACGTTCCCTCTTATGGTGATCCATCTTCAGTTGCAAGCAATATATGAGCCATCGTTATAATGTGTTTATTGTTTTAAATTCTATCGAAAGGTTTGATAATCTAGTTAGTCTACTGTCCATCGATGACAGCTTTCTTATTTCTAATAAATTTGGTATTTATATTCCAATTCTTGTCACGAAATGATTGAAATATTGCCGATGTGACGCTATTATTTAAGTCAGTCTCATTCATGTATGAGTTCCCTGGGTTTGTCCCATAAAACATGCAACAAATAGGAACCTGTCTGTCTTAAACTTTGAAATAGAATTATGCTGACAGTAAACACGCCGATTCTTAAGACAGTCAGTGTATTTGGTTAATGCACCATGTCAACTTGTTGTTTGCTTATCTTAGCCACATTCAGTCTAGTACAAATGCAGCTGAAAATAAAATAACCAGATACTTCAGTTAATGGTATTATGTGCCAGCTCCCGGTAATCAGGACAAAAACCGAGTCTGGCTACTTAGAAATATGTCGATTCTTATCACAAACACGAGATTCTCCAGTAACCGAAGGGGATATATGTATCGTTTATTCAGCAGCTGTTTCATTTCAAGAGACTCCCGTATCTCCTATAAATAAACGCGACATATGTGTTCCAGTCAAACAACTGTATGGTTCCACTATTTTCATATACATATGTAAATGGAACACGACTGATGTGACCACTTGTCCACAAGAAGGTGAACATACCTTATCCTATCGGATCCCTTTGTCACATACACGTGGAAAACAAGCCTTACGTGTTGCAATGATCAATAATAAAAGTTGCAGGTGATCAAGATGAACTCTACAAAGTCAGCTGTCGTTAATTCCCCAAGGAACATGAATATGTTGCATGCTTACATTGTCAGTCGACAAGAGAACACTATTTGGGTAATTTCCAAAAATAACGCACCTTCGGTAGGTAGCGGCCACAACATTTCCGAGTCTCGTGCTGGGATTCGAACGACGGACCTTCTGATCCGAAGTCGGACACCTTGTCCACATGACGAAAGAGGTTAACCCCGTCAGTAAGTTGACAAGGTAAGGATGTCATCTTAGGGATGACTCCACGCCCTGCTACAGGTATCATCACATGACTTTTGAGACTGATCATGTATCTAGGAAGCGTCTATATGTAGTTTGATGTGATTGATGTACTTAACACATGACGTTCTCAAGAAGCATGGTCTCAAGAAAGGACGGTGGTCACTGACATTGGTCACTAAGAACCATACTATACCCTGGGTGCTATTCCAATTGCTCAGTGTACAGTTTGGAGATTTTAAGGGCGCTTAATTTAGTAATTTAAGGGAAGTTACTCTTATTGTCAGTACCCTACCAAATAGCATGGCCGGGACTTGGAATGGTGAATGAATTATGATTGATTGTTGAAGATGAAGGCTGTAGCGGACACTGTGGGCATACCAAATACTATGGTCTTTCATGCAATGGATCTTGAAGTGTGTGTGTACAGAATGTAACAGCTCTAGGTGGTTCATATTGCTTGTTTCATGGCTGGTGCCCCTCTTCAAACGCTAAAATTGCTTTACTGATGTTGGAGCGTTTCGAGTCAGAGGTCTGTAATTATCTGAGTCTGGACCAGACAATCTGCATCATGAGCACTGATCTACATAGGAGGATACGATGCCATTCATGAGGACTATACCTGAATTACCTGGAGGGTTTACTGAGAATGCCTGGACCATGGGATGTTCATTCAGTGGAGAACGGTCATCACAGCATAGCATAGGTCAAGCTAACAGACAACCATACACACGCCAAAGACAGACTAGAAACACTAAAAGTGAAACACATGAACCAGCCAAAGTCAGGCAAAATGTAAAGTTTTCTTGAGTAACTTGGTCAATACTAGATATGCGGTAATGGATTCTATTGATGATTTGAGATATTTGCAACGCTATGTTGCTTAAAACCATTACAGATCCATTGTGACTTCTATTTTACCCTTTTTTAGCATACGAAAGCATAATAATATACTGCTCTTGTGGGGACCAGAATTAATGGACTTAATGAACAAAACGGGCGAGGATACCTCGCAGTTATGTGGGATATCTGGAGCCATGTAACACGAGGTCTGTGAACGGTGAAGATGACGGATTTCTTTGGGTACAGCAGAGTCCTAGATCATCACCAAAATGCCCAAATGGTGACAGCTTCCTTTGTGCCACCTTAGATAAGACAGCATATATCCTTTTTGTTATCTTAAACTTAGCCAAGAGTCAGTGTTATCTCTGATGTCGCTAGTGAATGCACACTGCTGAACCAGGCGAAAGGTCTCCAACTGACATGCTCTGGATATATACACATGAACATAAATGTAGTACTGATCACCGCAATTCAAACATTGTTCTAAACAGGCGTTCATATCCCAGTGTAAGTGAACTGCATTTGAAAAGTATGCCCCCCCCCCTCCCCCCCCCCCCCCCACACACACACAATATCTTATTTACTTTGTTGTTTTAACGCCCTCATTTGTTTGGTTAGTTGTTGCTTAGTGCCACACGTTCAAAACATTCACATCCTGTTATAGAAAACAACATTTCCGACCTATACAGTCAGATTGATAGGAATGTTTGTATCATTGAAACCAACAAACTATGTATCTGCGAATGCGAAGGGCATATGATTTGTTTGATCATATCAGAGCACAGACAACACTGAAATCAATCTTCTGTCCAAGTCACCTACAGACCTTCAGGAATACCCGCAGGACTAATAAACAGCGAATTAGCCTTGACCTCACGCGATTATACTTCGTAGACAAAATGACAACACGAAACCAATAAAGTGGCGTATTCTCTGGATTTGTGTCCTTGACTTTATCTGAGGGTTTAAATGTCATATGCTCTGTCGAGAACTGGATAAATGGACCAAATAACGATGCAATACTTTCTGATGCAATAAGACCACCTATCATCCAAACAGGTATATTTGGATGGTAATGTTCGGTCGATATGGTGTAGATATAAAATGTAGAAGAAATGATGGGTGTGACAGCGAATGTTTGTAGAAAAAAGACAAACATTATCACATGGTCCATACAATGATATATTAATATAAAATTAACAGGTTAACACCATCCAGGAGTCCAAGCGCCTCCATGGTGTCTCGGGTCAGATGACGGATCTTCATCGGGGAAATTGGCTGGCACCATCGTCTTCTTGTAGTCCTCAAGCCGGGCACGCAACTTGGAAACCACGTCGGGCATCTTCTGTGCAAGGTCGTTGCGCTCTGTTGGATCCTCTGAAAGAGTATCAGAATACTGTAAATTTTGAGGGACCCTTTTGCTGCACAACCAATATTGATTTATCTTGATGATGCGTAGTTTTGAAAACATTTTGGGCCGTGTCATCTGGGTAAATCACTGAAGGTTTCCATTGTGTGGCTGATGGTGTTTGGGGCAGTCATTTTAGTTGTCGTAGCTTACATCATGTTGAAAACATAAGTACAAATGTATATTAACCCACGTCTTGGTAACCATATATAGAGGATCGTGCTGTTAAGTAATCTAATTACGGGGAAAAGTTCAAGTTACAACCACAGTTGGCCATTGCATATTAATAGGTGCTATATACCGTGTGTTTTAGATATATCACGCTCATACATATACACACATTTACACATGTCAATGTGTACCTCGAATGTTGAAGAGGTGAACTGGACGATCTCCTTTAAGATAAACTGTTCGTTCATAATTGTCCTCGGTCCTGTTCATGGGTCTGTGCCAGCCATCATAATCTCCTGGATACCCAAGGATCAGTTTGTAGTCCCCTACTCTGATACAGAAGGAGAGCGACATAGATACTTTGAGTTGGCACTTGCTTTTATGGCGATAACTACATTCGGTACAATTTTAATTGCGTGATACCTCATTGAACGAAGTTGTTATTTCAATATGCAAATCGCCCATCGACTGATTAAATGTTTACAATACCTTATACCAGCATGCCCTTCGTATGGAATTTGAAAGTCGTCAATGTTGTAGATGAACTCTGTCCTTGATGAGGGTTGGCCATTTCGAATAGAATCCCAGTGACTCATTCCATCGATGTCAGTTTCTGCGCCCAACATGCAATAAAGGCTGCACCACATTTCGTACTATTTTTCCGAAGATTTGTAATCATAACATGTATACCATGTTTTAGGGTTTCACCGGGGAAAGAAATACAATTATCAATCTCCTCACCTGGCGTCCCTCCAGCAGCAGATACTAAAGTAGGCTTCCAGTCAACAGCGTGGATCATCCTGTTTAGACAGGGAATAACATCGGAATTACTTTGAACCATTCTAAAATCCAAATAAGTTTGCAGTCATTGCTTGAAAATTTTGGATCATGCAATATTATTACTGGTTGAACCATGTAAATTAATATAGTTGAGTATAAAATGACTTCATCAAGAGATGAACTAAAATCACAAAGTGTGGTCTGCTTATATCCCGGAACACGTACCCGTCGTATGTGGCCCTTGTGTTCTGGAGCCCTGCGCCATACATAAAGGATGCACCCTTCGTTCCTCCCTCCCAGATTGTGTCCTTCCCTCCTCTCAGGGGCCAATTGTTGGCATAGTATTCAATAGGACCTCCATTCTGAATGAAAATATTTTTCTTGTTTCATAACATGGGAGAATGGCACGTCACTTTATGTACTCCGAATGGACTGTATGAAAACGTGGCTTTTTCATTGCTTGAATAGAAATATGGACACAGAGCGGTCCAACATAATTACGGTCGGACGTTCAAGATTAAGTGTTATATGTCTCATAGGTAAAATATCACATTGGGTAACATCGAACCTTGTGTGTATAAAATAATGATCAAGGTATTCAAAAGACGTGATTTTGCATTTTGAGCCAAATTCGACAAATTCACACAAATACCATAGCTTTAAGAAATGTTCATGGGGAGATACGCATTGGAAGCACTCAGTACCATATACCGTAGATGTGAACGTGAATTATCAAGCAAGTTGAAATGAAAAGCTTACATCTGCAGTGAATAGAATGAGAGTATTTTCGAACAAGCCCCGGTCCTTCAGGGCTTGGGTAACATTTCCGACCGCCTCATCGAGGATAGAAACCATTCCTGTTAGAATAATAGTAATAGATCAGGGCTTTAAAACCTTACTTCAGTTGCATTACAATGACCTGTATGGCTACAGCTAACGCTGATGCACTTTGCAGATGGTTTGTCATTTCAGTGAAACACGTTGAGAGCACGGTCAGGCAAACAAAGGGTAGAATCAGTACAGAGATCTAACGGAGGCAAGCCTCCATAACGAATTCCGTCGCTCCAGATAACTACATGTCTGCTGTCTTCGTTGATGTCAATAGTACATTGATATGATACGTTTTGGAACCAAAGATATATTTGTCAAAATGTGTTTTCCCCAGAAATAAATACACGGGTAGCAGATCGAAATTATAGAAAACAATGAATAGAACATAAAGTGATAAAGTGCTTACCACTATATATTCTTCGTCCTTTGTTGACCACGTTTGGATACATGTCCTCATACTTCTTGGGAACCTGTGATGCCAAATATTTGTGCACATTGTTAACAATCGGGACATCAGAATAATCTGTATATTTGATAGTGAAATCCCTCAAATTCCATACATAAATATTTCCTTTCCATTGATATTGTCATATCATGTAGGCCAATGCTGTGACTTGACACAGGTTAATACACGTATATGCATGCACCTCTCTGTCTCTCTGTCCATCTCTCTCTCTGTCTCTCTCTAATACTTGAGACGTATTTTCCCTTGACTATGCCACACGCTCAGCCAGCCTCTAGTCTAGGAGGTCTGAGATTAGCAGGTACAGGTTCTCAATTCTCTTCTCATTACCTGAATAGGTTCATGTACATTCTGATATGGAAGGTACATAAACAGAGGCTGTGAGGCGTCATGTTGATGGATGATGTCAACTGCTCTCTGGGCGAACGTGAACTGAAACGGTAATGGGAATGAATACAAAGAAACAGATGAATGTCAAAATGTTAGATTTGAAGAGAAAAAGGATGCATTTTGAATAAAAGCGCAATTGTAGATAGATAACTGAAACTAAATTGAATACCTACAGCAGAATATACACCAGAATAGGTCCGTGCGTGGAGCAGATTATCATTGTAGTCTAGAGAAGGAAACCACCCTGGTAAAATATGAAACATATGGATATTGAACTATTGTATTTCTTCATGGTTCAAACTGTACAACAATACACGCCACGCATTCACGTGTAAATTATGCTCCCTTAACCCCTAAAAGCGGAATTTTACTCACGAGTAGAATGATTGTAATAGTCTTCCGCCGCATTGTAGTAGCCAAAGTATGTGTCGAAGCCTCGGAATGTTGGTGTGCACTCCCACTTGCAGAAACCCAGGTGCCATCTGCGTAATTTTATACATAAAGCGTGTGTTGTTGCATGTTCATTTCTCCGGACATAAAAAAACCTATTGCCAACCAAGTCAATCATCAACACATTCTGTGATATTTCTTGGTATTAACATTTACATTACATGGTCCCATACTTTCCTTGAAAGGCTCTATGATGAATCTAACAATGACAACTTTATTGCAGTGACTGTCATGCCACGTCTTGACTCCAATTGGACCTGTGTATCTAGAATGACAAATGTTTACTGCCGCTCTAAAACGAAAACAATCTCAAACGATAATGCACATGGTGAATGTACATATCTTGATGCCGCTAGAACGAAATCTGGTCATCTTGAAGATTAAATGTAGGTTTAATTGTGTACGTATATCCTGCAATGTTTTTATTTAACCCATGTATGACAAAGTAGACATGTTTATTTCTGTTGCAAGCAGTTTACTTACTTTCCGATCATGTGTGTTGCGTAGCCGAGTTTTTTCAATTCCTGGGGCAGGAAGGTATAGTTGAGGGGCACACACACGGCTTGACCAGGGAGCAGTACCGCATGCTGAATATTAATGTATGTTTATGAGATGGCAGGAGACATTCAACGGAATGGAGATCATATCCTTACCATTTATATGTCACGTTTGATCAAAGTGACAAGAGGACCTAATTGAAGATGGCAAATGCTTATGAGAAACATAGGGATAATATCGACATATTTTGACCAAAACGCTGTACGATGCAAATTCCCATTTAGACTTTTAAGTACATATTTATATTAATCTTTAAACTAAAGATTTTATAAAGAAACAGAAAATAAGACAATGATAAGAAGAGAGTATTTCAAACCTACAAGATAGCCTAAAATTTAAAACACCCACGATCACAGCGCAGAATGTCTTCTTAGAAACATTAAAACTTCTGGAATTCTTCATGTGGAGATGAACATTTAAGAAATAAATGTTATACCACCTGTAGAGATATCCCACTTGAATCATAATCTGCAGGTGGAACACATTATTTTCCGTTCTTGTTTTGATATTTATGGGTTATATGCTGTATATTCATCATCGTGTTCATGGATTGTATTCTTCACTATTTTGTCAATAGCTGACAAGCCTCTAGAAAAAGTATAAGCTTTGTTTGTTTTCTTGTCACAAATTGTTTCATAATCACGACGGTTGATAGACACTGCTCGAGTAAGTAACATAGAGATTACCTGCATGCCTGCGTGGAATGGATACATTCCACTCATGAAGGCGGTGCGGGATCTGAAAAAAATGAGTGCGTTGTTGCTCTAGCCATATTGTAATGCAACTCTGTTTTCTGTATTTGAACAACTCCACATGATCCATGGACATAAGAAAAGATGGAAGTCATATGGTAATGTTTGTTTTGGCAGAATATTGTAACATTTGCATTTCAGCTTTGACAAACTGTTATTCATGACTAAGCTATTATTTAATGGCCTCGGTATTTCAGGTTTAAACCGTCATTGATCTTTCACGTCACATGCAGAACTGCGTGAGCGTTCATGAGTGATGGGAATCTTTAATATTTGTTTTCAGACAATTAGCTAAAGCAATGTGGATACATCCATATGGTTCATTCATTCTAATCAAGTTGAAGTAAGAAAGAACATATATTTACGGGCTGCACAATGGCTGGACGTATGCATTTTCGAAGATTATTCCTTCTGTGGCCAGTTTGTCGATATTTGGGGTCTTCATGTCTGGATTCCGGAAACCGACATCATTCCAGCCTGTATGCACAAACGCTATCGCCTCAGCGTTCGGATATGTGATCCATATACCTCTATGCAAGGCTCTTTTAGAAGTTTAGAATTAATTGTGAGATTGTATTTCACATTAGGTCACATATATCTACTCTTACCTAAGTCATCTGCTACAATGAACACAATGTTCGGACGCTGTGCTGATGACAATGATAGGAACAGAGCAAGGAACTTCAGACGCACCATCACTGCTGCATGTCCAGGTAAAATTTTGTTCTCGTGTCTGCCTACACGTAGATTTTACTGTGTTATAGACAAGACAGCTATAGCATATCTATGTCTCCAGCTTGACCTTGTTCTAGATTTTATGCGTTTGTTAAAGGTGCAGAAGTAATGACGGTTTACCAGTTTTGTGAATCATGCGATTTTTCATTTGGGAGTAGGACTGTATATGAAACAGTTATAAACATCAGTTCTCTGACCACAAGCCATGGAATATTACAGTATCTGAAACAAAACGTGCTGACACGAGCGCCGTCTGTAGACGTTCACACGAATAGAACACCACAACTAGCATGAAGGTCAAAGCGTGCACACCGTTGTTTAGAATGGCATTCTATACAGAACAGTACACTGGGACGTTACCACCTTTCGACACATTACATGGGAGAAAACATACCTTTTTATCTTAAACTTATACCTGGAGTCAATGTTATCTCAGATAAGTCGTTAGTAAATGCACACTGTGTTGAAACAGGCCAAATGTTGTTCCTATCATCAACCGACAGTGATTCAGAAGCACTTGCTCTTAATATATACATATGAATGTGTACACTGAATCCTAGGGCAATCCAAAGCAGTCTAAATAGTCGAACATGTTCTAGTCACACACCTAAGTGTATTGCACTTGAGTTGCGTAGGCCCTTTGGTGCATAAATGTCATTATGAATGCCAATCTTTTGCCCAAGTCACCTCCAGACCCGCCGGAGCAACCGCAGGGCTAATAAAGAACGCATACGCCTTGACACTTCTTCAAATATATGACAACACAAACAAATAAAGTGGTGCGTTATCTCGAATTGCGTCCTTGACTTAATCTGAAGGTTTAAAAGTGGTACTCTGTGAACGAAACCACACGAATGGTGTATGTCGAGAACTGAATTTTGGGACAAAACAATTATGCAACGACACTAGAATACGTTCAGATGCAAAGAGACTGTCATTCATTCAGACATGTATATCTGGATCGTAATGTTCAGTCAGTATGGTGTAGATAAACATGTGTAGAAGAAATGCAGGGTGTGATTGCTAAATTAATAAATGAAAAATAACAAACATCATCACTGGGTTCATGCATTTCTGTGTTGATATAAAATCATCAGGTTAGCACCATCCAGGAGTCCAAGCGCCTCCATACAATCTGGGGTCAGATGCAGCAGTGGAATCGGGGAAATTGGCTGGCACCATGGTCTTCTTGTAGTCCCCATAACGGGCATACAACTTGGCAACCATGTCAGGCATCTTCTGTACAAGGTCGTTGTGCTCAGTCGGATCCTCTGAATGGGAATCAAAATGCCCTTTTGAGGGATCGTTTTGCGTTATATACAATATACATTATGTTGCTTATTTTTGTAAGCATTTTGGGTCATGCCATCTGTGTACAGTGTGTGGCTGATGGTGTTGGAGCAGTCGTGCACTAAATGTCATGTCCTAATGCAGGTTGAAAACCTCAGTATAGTAACCCATGTCTTGGGAAACACGCATACACGAATCAGGAGGAAAGGTTCAAGGGAAAAATTAGGAACTTGACAGTGCATTATAAACATAGATATAGATCAAGTTGAGACATATTTGCATGTCAATGTGTACCCCGAATGTTGAAGAGGTGCATAGGGCGATCTCCTTTGGTGTAAGGTGTTTGTTCATATTTGTCGTCCTGTGTCCTGTTCATGGGTTTGTGCCAGCCATCAGGGCCTCCAGGGAACCCGAGGACCAGCTTGTAGTCTCCTACTCTGATACACAAGGAGAGACATGTACATACTTTGAACACTTGTTTACTTTTATGACGATAGCTATATTGAGTGCACTTTTAACTGTGTGATACCGCATTTGAACGAAGTTGTTATTTGAATATGCTAATCGCCCATGAACAGCATAATTCATTACGATCCAAATACGCATGCATGAATGAAAGATGGTCTCATTGCATCTAAAATTATTCCTTGATCGTTCTTTAGATTTTGCGTGCATGTGGTGCAATCGATTGATTAAATCTTTACAATACCTTATACCAGCATGCCCTTCGAGTGGAATTTGAAATTCGTCGATGTTGTAGATGAACTCTGTCCTTGATGAGGGTAGGCCACTTCGAATAGAATCCCAGTGACTCATTCCATCGATGTCAGTTTCTACGTCCAACATGCAATAAAGGTTGCAGAAGACGTCGTTTCCGATGATCTTTTAATGATAATATATTGAAACAAAAGGACAAATTCATCTTTCTCGTTTGTAACTTTGACCAACTCCTTATAAATTTTAATGAATCTCCTTACCCGGCGTCCCTCCAGCAGCGGATACTAAAGTAGATTTCCAATCAACAGCATGGATCATCCTGTTTAGACAGGGAATAACATCGCATTTAATCTGCACCATGCTTAAATGCTCGTGTTTGAAAGCAATCATGCGAACATGCGATATTATTACTGAACATTACTGGCTGAAAAGTATAAATTAAAGTAATTTCGTAAAAAGTGACTGGAAGACAATATTGAACTACAATCACAAAGTGTGGTCTGCTTATATCTGGAACAGCTACCCGTCGTATGTAGTCCTTGTCTTTTGGAGCCCCGCACCATACATAAAGGAAGTACCCTTCGTTCCTCCCTCCCAAACAGTGTGCTTTCCTCCTCTCAGTGGCCAGTTGTTGGCATACCATTCAATAGGACCTCCATTCTGAATGAAGATATTTTCGTGTATCATTACATGGAAGAATGGTATTACAGATCATCACCTTGTATGTACTCTAAATAGACTAAAATATGTTTTTGGCATTGCTTGAGCAGAAAATACACACAGGAGCGTTCAACATAATTATGTTAATCCAACATTTTCATGGTTGTGTAAGATATGTCATAGGTAATGTGAAGCTTGAGTGTATCAAATAATGATTAAGGTATTATTTGTGTGAGTGGACATTTTGAACCAGATTCGACAAATTAATACATATGATGGCACAAAGAGATATTCATGGGGATATGCTTAATGGAAAAATATACCATTCGTTATATATTAATTCTTTAAAGATGCTTCCCAATTCTGAAATGAAACAACTCACATCTGCAGTGAATAGAATGAGAGTGTTTTCAAACAAGCCCCGGTCCTTCAGGGCTTGGGTAACATTCCCGACCGCTTCATCGAGAATAGAAACCATTCCTGTTTGGAATAATACTTGTAGATCAGTGTCCCGTTGTTCAAAACAACCTTAGCTAAGATCATCCTTAAACACTAAGGTTAGAGTAACGACCACCTTAAGAAAAAAGATACGCCTGTTGCACAAAACAACCTTAGGGCAACCTTAACTCGGACTCCAACCTTAGCCGTAACCTTAACTAAGTCTGAACTCTTCAGCGCTGGAGTGATGGAAGCGTCCCTAGTTACCGCGTGAGTTAACTCCCCTGCTCGCCATATTCCCTTACCAATCTTAAAGACGCTAACTTGGGTCGGACCAGCCTTAGTTCTCAACCTTAACTTAAAGTTAACCTTAGTTAAGGTTGTTTCGTGCTACGGGAGGCTAACCTTAGTAAAGGTCTAAGGTTGAAATCTTAGAGATAAGGTTGACCTTAAGAGATAAGGTTGTTTTGAATAACGGAGCACTGCTGGTCTTTAAGAATTTATTTCAGATGTATTACAATCACATGCATGTTAAAAGCTTAGGTTGATGTACTTTGCAGATGTCTTCCCAATTCAATGAAACACACAACAAAACCAAACAAAGGAAATAATCAGTACAGGGACGCCAATCATGTGACCCTTGCACACCTAAGAGACAAGTCTGCATAGCAATTTCCACAATATCTGATGACTGCATGCTTGCTGCCTTCATTTATGGCAATAGTAAATTAATATAGAAATCCTTGGACCCTGGACCACGTGGAAGCTGTCTAAACCGGCCCTCATCGGGACTGAAAAAATAATTCAATTTAGACAAGACACCGGATAGTAGAGCTGATAATAAATGTACAACCCATAAACGGGATTTTATGCTGGTGTTGACAATTTGCCGGATTGGACAGATGCCGGTTTTGACAGCTTTCATTGTATACCGCTAGCAGACACAAATTAGGCAAAACAATGAATAGAACATAGAGAGTTAAAGTACATACCACTATATATTCTTCGTCCTTTGTTGACCACGTTTGGATACATATCCTCATACTTCTTGGGAACCTGTGGTATCAAATATTTGTTTACATAATTATTATGTTAACAAATGGATCGTCAGAATAACACTCATCTTTGATTACGAGTGAGTGAGTTTACTTTTTCTCCGTACTCAGCAATATCCCAGCTATATCGCCGCGGTCTGTAAATAATTCTGTCTGGACCAGACAGTCCAGTGATCAACAGCATGACCATCGATCTGCGCAATGGGGTACCGATGACATGTGTCAACCAAGTCAGCGAGCCTGACTTCCCGATCCCGTTAGTTGCCTCTTACGACAAGCATAGTCGTCTTTTATGGCAAGCAAGGGTTGCTGAAGGGCTGTTCTACCCCGAATATCCACGGGTCTTTGGCTATAAAATATCTGGATTACTGCTTTTAGAAACCATTCATTTTCACACATAATTATCTCCCTTCGACTGATACTGTTATAATTATCATGTCAGTAGCCACTAATGATATGACGTGGGGCAGAACAGCGCAAGCTAACTCGCCTGTTGGTAACTCTCCGATTAATGTCTCTCCACTACCCTCTTCTCTGAATCATTACATTTCCTGTATTTGCACATACCCAGCCTCTAATCTAGGTAGTTTGAATTTAACAGTCACACGTTCTAAATGCTGTTTTGATTACCTCAATAGGCTCATGCACACTCTGATATGGAAGGTACATGAACAGAGGCTGTGAAGCATTATGTTGATGGATGATGTCAACTGCTCTCTGGGCGAACGTCAACTGAAACGGTAATCGGAATGTGTATAATGAAACAGGTGAATGTGAGTTTTTGCGTTTGGTGTTTTAGATTCGATAAGAAAAAATGTGCATTTTGCTAAATATTCGTGTTAAAAATATTGAATTATCATTAAATACTTACAGTAGAATATACGCCAGCATAGTTTCGTGCCTGCAGCAGATTATCATGGTAGTCTAGTGAAGGATCCCACCCTAAAGAAATACCAGATGTATGTATTAACAACTATTATACACCTGTGTACCTATCTTCACGGTTCGAACAAGTAAACGTGTATAACATATGCTCACTTAGTCTACTTTGGTTGAATTTTACGCACCAGTAGAGTGATTGTAGTAGTCTTCAGCCGCATTGTAGTAGCCAAAGTATGTGTCGAAGCCTCGGTATGTTGGTGTGCACTCCCACTTGCAGAAACCCAGGTGCCATCTAAATAGTCATTATTAATGATATATTTTTTATAGTTTACATTTTGATAGTTAAACCGAATTTATAACTGGTTCATTAATTTTGTTACTGACATTTCTCGTGGATATATACTCTGAGGGACTAAACGTATTTTCCTCATGAGGAGTCTTATAAAACTTAGTCTTCAAAACATATTTAATCATTTCCGGGTATCAATGGTGGACTATGTTCACTAATAATTCGTCGCCAAATTTGTCATATTCACCAACGGTTGAACATATGTATAACCTGTTTGTATGTTGTACTATATTTTCACTTCTAAAAAACACTGTTTCAGATTTAAATGCTAGTTTTACATCTATGTTTTTATTGTTCTTCGTCCAGGGTTACTATTATCAAACTATATTCATTTGTGAAAAAGTGTTTTAGATTTACAGGCTAGTTTTACTTCTATATTTTTATTGTTCTTTGTCCAGGGTTATTATTATCTAACTTTATGTATCAGGGATGTCTTTCGTGTTTTAACTAATGTATGACTGAAGCTGCTCCGATATGACTAAAAGTCTTTTACTGTCAGACAGTGTTGTTCTTTAATGAAGCGTAATACCTACTTTCCGATCATGTGCGTAGCATAGCCGAGTTTCTTCAGTTCCTGGGGCAGGAAGGTATAGTTGAGGGGCACACACACGGCTTGACCAGGGAGCAGAACCTCATGCTGAATATGATATTATGTTTTTGAGAGATGGCATTATGCATTCAGTGTTCAGGACAACAGTTCTTCTCGTGTTCAAGTTACACCATGGCCTAAGTGAAGCTGTCGAAATGTTTATGATAGACCTTTTGAGGATGTCTACATACTTAACGCATCAGTGATCGAAATGATGTCCAATGCAGATCCTGAGTTAGACCTTTCACATAGAATTTTGAAGTAATGTTACGAAGAAGCAGAAATACGATAAAGATAAGAAGTTTTCAAATCTTTGAGATAGCCTCTCAGTTGGAACAACAACAGGACCGAATACCCCCGAGAAAGATTAAATATTTCAAACCATTCCACATTCAAAGAATAAGCGTGTATTCCACTTGTTGCGATGTCAGACTTGGATCGTACGCTGTAATGTGAATGCATTACTCACTGTTTTTTCGTTTACGCCTGGATGTTTACGGATTGTATGCTATATGTCACACATTCTCTGAGGTTGCGGGATTTTCTTGATCAAACTCAATATAACCGTTTAGATGAGAGGGAATTGGTCTTAGGAACAGATTACTCCCCGACTGGCGATTTCTGTCAGATTTCCCCCTATGTCTGACTGTATATGAATTGATACAATGATTATCGTGCAGGTATACGTCCATTTGGCATTTAGTAACATGCACTTTGTTTAATGAATGTTTTAGAATTATGACTTTACATTACATCAGTTTGCCAATCAATATTACAGTTGATATAATATTGAACCCGGCGATTTATAGACACTGATCGCATACGCCGATCGTGCAAGCTATATAGAAATTACCTGCATGCCTGTGTGGAATGGATACATTCCACTCATGAAAGCGGTACGGGATCTGAAACAATGAGTTTGAAGATGCTCTAGTAACATTGTAATGCAAGTTTGTTTCCTTTGTTTGAACACATCCACAGGGCATAAGAAAAGATGGAAGCCATATGTTAATGTTGGTTTGGGAAGAATATTGTAACATTTAAAATTCAGCTCTGACAAACTATTATTTACGGCCAGGCTCTTATCTAATCACCTCGGTATTATATGTTTAAACCGCAATGGAACCTTCAGGTACATCTACATAACTGTGTTAGTTTTAGTTATATATCTATATGGCCATTTGCATTGTAAACAACAGAACATATATTTACGGGCTGCACAGATTCATCTTTAAACCGTCATTGATCTTTCATGTCATCTGCAGAACTGGGAATCTTTCATATCTCTCTTCACACAATTAGCTAAAGCAGTGTGAATATATCAAATATTGTCCATTCATTCTAAACAAGGTGAGTTTGGAAACAGAACATATATTTACGGGCTGCACAAGGACTGGACGTATGCATTTTCGAAGATAATTCCTTCTGTGGCCAGTTTGTCGATGTTTGGTGTCTTCATGTCAGGATTCCGAAAACCAACATCATACCAACCTGTATAAACACACGATGACGGCTCAGCGGACGGATATGTACGCTATATATAGTCTGGTTCATAATTATTGAGAATTTTTCTTCTTACTTTGAGCTATCCTAACACCTCAACTGATTCACTGATACTTAAAACTAAGTAATGGTATAAGGGAGGTAACTCATTGTGGCCTACTGAGTATAGTACAATTAGAGTTACCTCCCCTGAATTTGTAGCAGACGTCATTTTCCTCAGCACTGTCAACAATGTCTGCTGAAGATAAAGGAAGGTTGATTTTTGAGTTGTGTAATCAAGGAATTGATGATGTAAATACATTGGCAGAGAGAACAGGAACTCCTCTTTCTACTGTGTATAGGATTAGGAAGAATTAGAAGAAATTTGATTGTTCTTGGATGGGAGAAAAAGACTGGAATTACTTCTCCTCTCATGAAACAAGAACATAAAGACAGGCGTGTTGAGTGGTGTTTGACACATGAAAACTTTGACTGGGAAAATGTGATTTTTACTGATGAAAGCTCAGTATGGGTATATCCCAATAATGTGAAAATATGGACAAAGTCTGCGTCAGCACCGTTGTATCGACGACCTAAATACAGCCCAAAGTTTCATGTATGGGGAGGGATATCCTTATTAGGAACGACCCCGCTGTGTGTGTTTGAGGGAAATCTGACAAGTCAGCGCTACACTAACATATTAGATAATTTTCTCCTTCCAAGTGCACATGTGTTTTATGGAAATGACTGGATTTTGCAGCAAGATAATGATCCTAAACACACCGCAATACATGCCAAGCATTGGTTTCAGGAGAAAAATGTGACTGCATTACCATTTCCTGCATATAGTCCTGACTTAAATCCCATTGAGAACATTTGGGGGATGATGAAGGAATGTGTGAATCAAAAGGGGTTGACAAAAATTGAAGACATGAAGAGAGAAGTGGTCCGATACTGGGACAGCATAACTCACGAGACACTAACCTCTCTGATAGGAAGTATGCCTACCCGTCTTAGACTGTGCCGTGAAGCTCAAGGAGACTTGATAAAATATTAAATTGTTACCTACACAACATGAAAAGGTCAGTTCACTATCACAATACATTCAATTTTATCTGATTTGTTCTCGTTTAATAATATGAAATGCTTTAGCTATTCTCAATAATTTTGAACCATACTGTATATGTAAGGCTCTTTTAGAATTTAAAAAAAAATGAGACTGTATTTGTTATTAACTGACACACTATCAGGAGTATATACAATGCCATGTATCTGCAACTTACCCAAGTCATCTGCTACAATGAACACGATGTTCGGACGCTGTGCTGATGACAATGATAACAAAGATAGGAACAGAGCAAGGATCTTCAGACACACCATCACTGCTGCATGTCCACAGAAAATGAGACTCTGGTGTCCTGTCTGCCTATATATAGATCTTTCAGTGTCACAGACAAGACAACTATAGCATATCTATGTCTCCACTTTGACCTATGTTTTATTTTTTATGTTCTCATGTGTTAATACATAACGGCGTTTTACCAGATTTGTGAATTTTGCAATCTTTCATTTGGGAGTAGCAATGTTTGTGAAACTGTTATAAACATCAGTTCTCTGACCACAAGCCATGTAATATGACAATATCTGATACACAAACATGCTGATGCTAGCACTTTAACCATCTGCAGACTTTCACAAGGATAGAAAACTAGCATGAAAACATGCACTCCATTGTTCAGCATTCCAGTTGGAACAAGTCCTGTGAGTCTCCAAGACTGCTCATGTGTATATGTGTGTCACCAATCTAGAGATATACCAGCGACATGTAAGTTGTCAGTCTGGACCAAACTAAATACTGATTGTTCTAGCAGCGAAAAGGCACTGCTGTTCCCTTAGAAACCAACATATGCTGTAGGTACAAACATTGTAACCCACCGCCCAACATCTGGAATCACCACCAAGGCACAACAGAAATGAAGCATATTTGACATCATAACCTAGATATGTTGTCTGGAGACTTTTTGGTTCCCTTTGGGCTTTCCCAGTTACTGCAAACTAGGAGTATGCCAGTTAAAAGGGGCAGCTAATTTTTAGCTCGTTGTCTCAATAGTTCTTTCTTACGCATTTCGACTAAAATATACCAGACACATCGTTATAATTGTAGATTACTGTTTAAGTACATCAAAGGAGCTTTGTTAACAAGGCACCTGACTCTTTGGTATGTGTTAATATGTTTCTTTCATTACTCGCGTATTAAATGTGAATATTAGCAGAATATGACTGCAGATTCAATGACAGGTGAACAGTTAGTATTTTGTCAGGTCACCATGGGCAACAATGCACACTTCAATGCGGCGGGGCATATTACTGATCAAAGAAGTTAGAAAGTCGGGGTCCATGCTGTCCCAATATCGGATAACCCTAACTTTCCCACGTAAGTCTCCAAACCTTTTCTGCTTGATTTAGGTCAGAGTCATAACTTGTCCAATCTAATAATGTCATATTTCGGGTCAGAAAGCAGTCCTGTGAATGCTTTGAACGATGTTGTCCGATGAACGGTCGTTGTCCTGCTGGAAAATCTAAAATAAAATCCATAGAACACGTGAGCAGATTAAGTAAATGTCCCTCGAGAATGTCTGTGTACTGCTCACTGTTTGTGTTCCCTTCAAGTACACAGATGGACGGTGCCCCTAACACAGATATGCATGTTAAATTTCGGACTGTTCTTTGGGCACTTTTTTCAGTTTGTTTGGTCCAGAATTTCAATGTATCAGGAAACAGCCACGCAGACCTTTCATCTGAGAAAATCACATGGTCCCAGTTAAAAGGACAAAGTATGATAAGGGTGGTTTTGGGCCCACTAACAGAATTGGCTGAAAACATGTTATTTGTTTAGAGACAAGTTAGCTTTGCATGAAACTGCTACATTTTTATATGTTCTGAGGTGTAATTTAACTGCAGAGGGGCCAAAATGGGTTATATTGGTTCCCATGAAAAGTAACAAGAAGAAATATCAGTGTGCCATAATGACTTATTTACAACTGTCATTTTATTTACATAAAAAATACATAAATTTTACAACAGGTAGTCATGCTAAAAAACATGTCAGCATCAATCACAACGTTTTCACTTGAAGGGGCCCAGTTAGGGTTGCAAAACATAGTTAACTCAATTACTTGCCAATTGTGTCCCCAAAACTCACTCATTATTCACAACATTCTTTGCAAATGTAATCCATGGGTCAATTTTACAACATGTAAGCATGATAACGAATCATGTTTGACTGAAAATCGCAGGGGCCTGTTTTGTGTAAAACTACATTTGGGGCAAAGCTTCATTTCAAGTAGGGAGTGTTAAAACTCAGTATTTACAACCAGTTTTAGCAAATATACAGTTAACATCTCATTCATCATATGTTATTACAATAACCAATCATGCTGCAATGGAAATCACAGGTCTTGACCTTAATGGGGCCCATTTTGGGTGAAATTACATTGTCGGCACAGCTCGATTTTAACACCATGTATGTGATAAAAGTCAGTAACCTGTTTTAGTACACAGTAAATATCTCATTCCTAATATGTTGTTTCATTATCCAACCATATGTTGCACTAAAAAGTACAGTTCGTGACCTCGAATGGGGCCATTTTGGGTGAAAATACATTCTTGGCACAGTTTCATTATAACACCAAGTTAGGGCGAAAAGACAGCATTCTCAACCATTCTTGCAAATAGACAGTAAATATCTCATTCGCAACCTGATATCGCAGTAAACAATCCTGTTGTGCTACAAATCACAAGTCTTGACCTCAAAGGGGTCCATTTTGGGTAATTTTACATTCTTGGCACAGTTTCATTTAAGTGTTAAAAGTCAGTATTTACAAGCATTCTTGCAAATATTCAGTACATACCTCATTCACAACATGTTAACACAATAATCAATCAAGTTGCACTAAAAATCACAGGTCTTGACTTCAAAGGGGTCCATTTTGGGTGACATTACATTGTCGGCACAGTTTGACTTTAACACCTTACATGTATGTGTTAAAAGTCAGTATTCATAACCAGTTTTAGTATACAGTAAATATCTCATTCCTAACATGTTCTTATAGTAACCATCCATATGTTGCACCAAAAAATACAGTTTGTGACCTCGAATGGGGCCATTTTTGGTGAAAATATTTCCTTGCCATAGCTCAATTTTACCTCCATGTAATGGTTAAAGTCAGTAGTCACAACTAGGTTAAGAATACAGTAAACATCTCATTCACAACACGTATCACAATAACCAATCTTGCTGCACAACAAATCACAAGTCTCATTGTGAAGGGGCCATTTTGGGTGAAAATACATTCTTGGCACAGTTTCATTGTAACACCAGTTTCGGACTGAAAGACAGTATTCTCAACAATTCTTGCAAATAGACAGTAAACATCTCATTCACAACATGATATCACAATAACCAATCATGTTGTGCTAAAAATAACAAGTCTTAACCCCAAAGGGGTCCATTTTGGGTAATTTTACATTTTTGGCACAGTTTCATTTTAACACCACGTAAATGTTAAAAGTCAGTATTTACTAGCATTCTTGCAAATATTCAGTACACATCTCATTCACAACATGTTAACACAATAAACAATCAAGTTGCAATCAAAATCACTGGTCTTGACCTGAAAGGGGTCCATTGTAGGTGAAATTACATTGTTGGCACAGCTCGATTTCAACACCTTGTATGTGTTAAAAGTCAGTATTTACAACCATTAATGCAAATATACAGTAAACTTTCCAATAACCAATTAAGTCGCACTAAAATCCACAGGTCTTGACCCCAAATGGTCCATTGTGGATGAAATCAGATTGTCGGCACAGGTCCATATTAACACCATGCAAGTGTTAAAAGTCAGTATTCAAAAGACTTCACACACTAATTATTCACAACGTATCCACTATAAAGATATAAAATATCATCAATCTCTGATTCACTGTCAAGAACTGCTGCATTCAAGAGTGCATCCCTACTGGAAATCGGCATCTTGGCTTGGTGTCAGCCATACCCAAGGTACCAAATGACACTTGCTATGTGTGCACAGCCTCCAACAACTCTAGCATCCACTTTGCAAGTGCAGTACCATCCCATCACCTTAACTGCAGTGAACTGAACCCACAAAGTGTGCAAGGGAGAGTCAACGTGACGTGACTGGATTTTTACCCGGATCAAATCATCCATTACCTTACAAAGGAAAAGTTGATATGTATTGTCACTATCGACATGATTTGCAACATATGCCGGTGCAAGCTTTAGTTGATAAACACCCATTGTTATTTCCCTAAGTTCATCCAGTGAAAGCACTGGAAAACTGACATCATCTGCTTCAGTGATTGGAATGTATACATTCCTCTTTCTAAGAAGGTTCTCTCTTTCAACCAGTTCTTTGACTGGGTTGTCCTGCCGACTTCTCTCTAGCATCAATGATGCAACTCTCTCACCTTCTGGATCCTGGGATGCCAATGCCGGCCTGTTCGTGTTGCATAGCGCACAAACAAAACGCATAAAATCACCGATATGGAGTACATAATGATTCGAAACAACTTTATCCAAAAATCGCCACTGCTTCATTCTTCCATTACATGATTCGACAAACCACCGCACTTTTGCAATCAGTCTTGATGCATTGGCATCTTCTACTTCATGTTGTCTTTCCCCTTTTCCAGGTATGCTGACATTTCTACATGGAAACCATGACTTTCAAGAAAGGTTATTGAGTCTCTAAAGCCTCTATCCACAATTAAAACATCATCTTCTTCCAACCAGTTAGTAATACCATCAGAATTCGTTGAAAGCATATGTTTAGTTATGGATGCATCATGATTCTTTCCATCAGCTGCATATGGACCAAGCACGCTAAGAATATATCCATCGGTGCCAACTACCATCATGGGTTTAACTAAAGGTCTATGCTTATACATGCTGTAGGATAGCTTCTGAAATTGGTGGTCAGACCCTTTCTGAACGTAGATATATGTTCTGATTGATCTGACACTTGAGCCACGTAAAGACTGTGTATGTAACACAACATCATCAAACTGATCTCTTGTGATGTCGGTAAGTTTAAAATAATCATCATCACTAAGAAATGCAGGGTCATAAAAATTCAAAGTTCCATATCCGATGAGGGTACTTCTGGCAGTAGCAAGGAGGTTAATAATTTCTGTTCTGTTTCCTTCAATCTGAACAAGTGCTTCCCTTGTAAAAAGTCTACATGATAAATGATTTACACAACAATGATTTCCAGCAGGAATAATGACACCTTGAAAGATAAAAACTCTATTTCTTTCATAATTTGGAATAACAATAAATGGATTACGCGATGAACTCACTTTCTTGCAAAAGGTACAAACTCGAAGAGTTCATGAAGTTATGATATTTTTAGTTCAATGTTCTTAGGATATCAATCCGCATCTGTTGATATTATTTTCCTTGTGACACATGTTCTACATTTATCACATATAATACAAGCATTAGTAAATGTCTGTTTCCGTTTTTTCTCTAAGAACTCTCTGAAACAGTCATCTCTTAATTTTCTTCTCACATGTGGCTTGATATTGCACTTTTTACACCAAAGACATTGGTAAAGTTTCATCTTCAGTCTGAAAAAACCCCAAAACAAAACAAATCTAAATGTCTCTCGACTTAACACAAGTTTGCGTCGGTAGAGCAGAATCACAAAGTCAGTGAACATTTTGGTATTTATCATATCATCAGCATATATTGTTTAGTCAATCATTTTCTTCAATTATAATCTACCCTGAGAGAAAAAAGAGATTGTCAAAGCAAATGAGTTTTAACCATACTGGTATTTTAACGATGTGTATGAGTGTACTTACTAGGAAAAACAGATCATTTTATTTCAGCAGAACGTTTTTTTAAAAACCAAAACAAAAAGCTGTGTGATAATTTATTTAAGAGTAAGATTACTAATGTCACTTGTCTAGATTTGAAGGTTTGTACAGCTTTAATAAACCAAGAGGAATTAGGTTTCTTTTCCTGAAATTCTGTCAGATTAAATTAGAAAATCATTTAAAACACCATTTAGAAAATATCTTTTAACTCATATTATACTTACCTTCAACCTGAGGTTCTAAGTTGTAATCTTCATGAAATGACACTGCTGAAAGCAATTCAACACCACTTTTCATATCTGAAACCAAATATTTGAAATTATAGATGAAGTACTTTTATGTGCCAAAAACTGGTGCTTTCTAATTTTTCTAAAGGTACATTATAACATTTATATAGGGATGGGAATTGATCTCCAAAAGCATAAACAATTATTGCGGCCACCTTTTGATCAATTACAGATATAAGATAAAAACTACTAAGGCCGGGCGGGACAACTTAGGAATGGCCAGCGAGTCCTAACTTGACACACAGAAGGGAGCAAGCTACAAAGACATATTTTATATCATTGGAAAGATCTCGAGGAGATGAACACGAAAAGTTATTAACCGCGGTGTCCACTCAAGGACAACCGAACCGAAACGATGACCGCTTACAGAGACAACCTGATAAACCACCAATTAACAGGTGTGAAAATTCGGTGGCCACTTCGGCATAAATCATTGTTTCAACGAGGCAATTACATTTTCGCGGGTATTGTCACTTTGAACACTGATGCATTGTTGCATAGGTATTGTTTATCATCTCATCTGGTACGCTGGTCTTTTCGGGCATGAAAAGATTTACATGATGTTGATTAAAGCTAGTTTCAACAGTGCTGTAGCATAGATTACCAAACGTAAGAAACATAAATACAATATTTGGATTTGATGTAGGTAGATCTAAGCAAGACATTGTAGACTTGATAAAAAAACAACAAACTTTGAAACCTGCATGTTTGATGACACAAAAACAACAGTCCACCATTGCAACCATTAGGCTACATGTTCTTCTGCCTTCCGATGTGAATTTAAGGTTATATACTGAACATCATTGAAAACGCACCACCCCTAAAATTGTGGATTTCTAAGAGCAGAAGTGAGCAATCTATGTAAATTTTACATATTTGTGTAGACCAATGTTTGATAAAGAAAAGAAGCAAAAAACAATCAAGCAAAACAGTGAAGATTTAATGCAGCTGACAATGAAATAAAGATGGGGTCAAAATGGAAAGTCAGTAGCGTGTATGACCCCCGTTAGCAGCAACACAAGCTGTGCAACGTCTCCTCATTGAACGGATAAGTCTCTGAATAAAGTCCTGAGGCACTGCATTCCACTCTTGCTGCAAGGCATTGTCGAGTTCCCCAAGGTTGTTGATCTGCGGACGACGTGCGAGGCGTTGGCCGATGTAATCCCACAAGTGTTCGATGGGTGACAAATCTGGTGACAATGCAGGCCAATGAAGTAGAGGAATGTTGTTGTTAGCCAGATACTGTATCGAAACACGTGCAGTGTGGGCTCGTGCATTGTCATGTTGAAATGTGTGCAGATCTTGATGCTGGTGAAAGAAGGGAACGACGTTGTTCTGAAGAATGTTGTCACGGTAGTAAACGGCATTCACTCTGCCACGACAAACAATCAGAGCGGTTCTGTGGTGATAACTTATCCCTCCCCACACCATAATGCTGCCTCCACCCCACCGATCGGTTTGCACAACACAATCCTGATGATAACGTTCACCCCGTCGACGCCATACCCGTAGACGCCCGTCAGCATTTCGCAAGTGAAAACGCGACTCGTCGGAGAACACCACACCATGCCAACGTCGTAACAACCACACACGATGCTGTTCAGCCCATTGTCGGCGTTCACGGCGATGCCTGTCAGTCAGGATGGGTCCAACGTAAGGGCGTCGACAACGTAACCCTGCCGCACGGAGACGGCGTCGGACGGTGGACAGCGCTGGCGGTTCTGGCAGCGGGCAAGGTTCGATCCCGAATATGGCGCCGTACAATGTCTCGATCTTGACGAGGGGTGGTAACACGTGCCTGACCTGGGCGTTGCCGGTCCCTGCTGGTTCCTGTTTGTTGGTATCTGTTAGCAAGCCTCAGAATGGTCGAATGATGACACCCAAATCGTCGTGCAATGTTTCTGCTTGAAGCGTCGACCTGCAACATACCCAAGGCCTGTTCTCGTTCCTCTGGTGACAATCTTGGCATGGCGAAAAAACTTTACTTACGAAGTACTGCGAAAATGAGAACGGTTTTGTGCCGAAGGTCATTTATACCCCTGAACAGCATGCTTTCTGCATGCAATTTGTGCCCTTCGTGTGTGATGTGCATGAATTTTGTTGTTTTCATGTGATGTGTTCGATGATGTGTTCGAACGATCCGTTTTTTACTGTAGAGCGTTATTTACGATCTAGTGTGTTATTATCAAAATTCCCACCATTAATTTTCCATTTCCAAAAGATTCTATTGCCTTATTTCAAAATTTACAGGTGGTGCGTTTTCAATGATGTTCAGTATATATTACACGTTACAACAATGTATCATTTGACGTCTGCTTGACGTTTGTTTGTGTTCATCATCTGCTAGAACTTGATACAATGTTCTTAGTCTACATATAGTTAAGTGTAGTCATTTTGGAAATTCATGTCATTGGAAACATCAAGGTACATAATTTCTTGGTAAATGTATATGCTTATACATGTCAATCCTGTTGAATGACAGTGTCATTTTGACAGTGACTGGTGACTCAAATGTGTTGATGATGGAACAACTATCATCAAATTCTGACATAATAAAACAGATTCTCACCTTTACAGTGCAGCTTGACCGTATTTAAAAATTCTTCAGATGTCTTCTTACCCTTCTAGCAGAAATCAACACGGTCTCCAAATGTCAATGTTTACTTCACAGAAATCAGCCTTACGAGTGCCTTATGATATTGAAAATTTTAATAAAGATGTTTGATATGTGTATTTTAGAGCACAAAACCATTCAAAATATAATGTGTGATAGCATGAATGTGTAAATGTGATGGATAGTATTTACAGATGTTATCTTATGTCAATGTTATTTTTTTAGATGTTATATGGGGCAATTTCATAAACAAGAAAAAAATCTACTCTTTAAAAGCGTGACCAACCACAATTTTTAGGTGTGCATTCTAATTTACAGCAAATGTAGGTTTTTAGAAGATTTTGTAAAGTTGTTAATTTTGAGGTCTTCAAGGAGGACAAATAACGACACTAAAGGCATTGGAGGTAACTTCAATTTTATGCTAAAATAATTTTAATTAATCATGTTGTAAAAGTTTGATAATCATGACGTGTTGTGGGCCAATAAGGGCCCCTATCACACCTTGTCCTTTCTATGCTGTAAGCACCAGTTCAACCTTTGCTTCTTTTGTTCAGTTTTCATGTTCGGTAATGGAATTCTTCGACTTTTCTGCTAACTCAGAGCCTGCAGCTCAGTTCTAATTGTCTCCTCACAAACCCCCGCAGTTCCCCTATGAATCATATCCAGCCTTAAGTTTTCTAAACTCCTTGGGCTTGTTTTTAGAAACAAGAATACCAAGCTGCTTCCTGTCACCGAGTGTAATTTTTTCTGGACTTACCTTCGCCTCCCTGGTGCCCAGTGCCATATCCATTTGCAGTATTCTTCAAAACACGATAAACAATGCACAAAGGGATTCCTGTTCTACTTGAAATCATTTTAGCTTGTCTGAAGGCCTTGTTATAATAATCTAAAATCAACCTCGTCTACATCATCCATACTGAAGATCACCGAAAATGTCGTCTGCTAGCAGTTAAACAAAGGGGGTACCTCTTCACAAACTAATGAAAATGGATTAACGGAATTGTCCCTCTTGAATGCAAACGAGCCCTTGATAACTGTTCCACGTTGTTTATACTAGAAAGCCAGTTAAACATATTCCTAAAATTCTCAGTAATATCTGGTCATGCTATGTGTATATTTGGATCGTAATGTTCGGTCGATATGGTGTAGATATACTGAAAGGTAGTAGAAATTCCTGGGTTTGATTGCAAATGTTGGTAGAAACATAACAAACATTATCACGTGTTCCATGTATTGCTATATTGACTTATAATCATCAAGTTAGCACCATCCAGGAGTCCAAGCGCCTCCAAACAGTCTGGGGTCAGATGCAGGATCTTCATCGGGGAAATTGGCTGGCACCATGGTCTTTTTGTAGTCCTCAAAACGGGCACGCAACTTGGCAACCATGTCAGGCATCTTCTGTGCAAGGTCGGTGTGCTCAGTCGGATCCTCTGAATGGGAATCAGAATACACGTTTGAGTGAGCCGTTTGCTTTACAAACTGTATAGAATCTTTATGTTGTATATTTTTGACAGCATTGTTGGCCATACCATTTGTGTACATGATTGACCGCCTACAGTGTGTGGTTGATGGTGTTAGAGCAGTTATTAATAAATGTCGTGTCTTATGCAGGTTGCAAACCTCAGTATAGTAACTCATTTCTTTATAAAACATAGTTATTATTAACTATTCTAATCAAGAGGAACTGTTCAAGTTCAAACCAGAAATGGCCATTCGACAGTGCATACTAAAAGGTACTACATACTGTGTGTTGCACACAGATTTTGGAAGATCATAAACTTCAAAAGTTCAGACATATTTGCATGTCAAAGTGTACCCCGAATATTGAAGAGGTGGACTGGACGATCTCCTTTTGTGTAAACTGTTTGTTCATATTTGTCGTCCTCGGTCTTGTTCATGGGTCTGTGCCAGCCATCAGGGCCTCCAGGGAACCCGAGGATCAGCTTGTAGTCTCCTACCCTGATACACAAAGGAGAGAGACATAGATACTATGAGCTGGCACTTCTTTGCCTTTATGACGATAACTATGTAATCGGTATTGTATGCAAAACGCCCACGAATTGAACACTACATTAAGATGACCTTTTCATGGATATTCTGTTAGACCTTCAGGTGCATGTGATGCAATAGATTGACTGAATGTTTACAATACCTTATACCAGCATGTCCTTCGACTGGAATTTGAAAGTCGACAATGTTGTAGATGAACTCTGTCCTTGATGAGGGTAGGCCATTTCGAATAGAATCCCAGTGACTCATTCCATCAATGTCAGTTTCTGCGCCCAACATGCAATAAAGATTGCAATACATTTCGTGCAACCTTTCTCATGACCGTTAGGAATAAAATGAAAACAAAAAGACTGATTATTTATAGCAACAAATTCATCTTTCTCGTGTTTAGATTTGACCAACTCCTTGGAAAGAAATACTAGTATATATGTGAATGTCCCTACCCGGCGTCCCTCCAGCCGCAGATACTAAAGTAGATTTCCAGTCAACAGCATGGATCATCCTGTTAAGACAGGGAATAACGTCTCATTTACTCAGAACCTTGCTTACATCCTTATGTTTGAAAGTAATCATGCAAACATGCGATATTATTACTGACCATTAATGGCTAAGAAAGTATAAATTAAAATAATTTTGTAAACTGTGACTGGAAGAGAATATTGAACTAAAATCACAAAGTGTGGTCTGCTTATATCCGGAACAGCTACCCGTCGTATGTAGTCCTTGTCTTTTGAATGGACAAAGAGAAAAATAAAGTTCAAATATAAATATATGGAATGTGGATTCAGCACTGCTTGAGTAGAAATATGCACACACAACAGTTCACCATAATTACGCTTACACAGTGTTTTGATGGTTGCGTGTAAGATATCTTATATGTGTATAAACCAATGACCAAGGTATTAAAAAAGACGTGATTTTACATTCTGAACCTAATTCGATACATTCACACAGATACAACCGCATAAAGACATCTTCATGTGGAGAAACTTAAAGGATGTATTCCATACCATACACCGTGAATGTGAACACGAATTTGTTTTTCAAGCCTCCCTATGTTGACATGAAACAACTCACATCTGCTGTGAATAGAATGAGAGTATTTTCAAACAAGCCTCGATCCTTCAAGGCCTTGGTAACATTTCCGACCGCCTCATCCAGGGCAGACACCATTCCTGTTTAGAACAATAGTAGTAGATCAGGGTTTTAAAACGTTATTTCGAATGTGTTACAGTCACATATCTTGCCATTTCAGGAAAATACATAGCAAAGCAGGTTGAGGCAATCAAAGGGTAGAATAAGTAAATGGACTGTAATCAGAAGATTCTTACACACCTAACGGAGATAACTCTCCACAGCATATTCCGTCGAATCAGATCACCGCATGCCTGGTATACAGAAAGCAGAAACAAATTATGCAAAGCAATGAATAGAACATAAAGTGATTAAGTGCATACCACTATATATTCTTCGTCCTTGGTTGACCACGTTTGGATACATATCCTCATACTTCTTGGGAACCTGTGATGCCAAATATTTGTGTACATATGTTAAGAAATGGATCATCATGTGGCTTTGCTTATGAAAATTCTGGAATAGTTATTAAGCACCATTTATTTTCACACATAATTATGTTCCTTCGATTGATACTGTTATATCATGTTAGTAGCCTGTATATATATTCCGTGAAGCAGAAAAATACAAGCCCAGTCGTCTGTTGTTAAGCTAAGTCCCCGAATCCTCTCTCTCCACTCACCCCTCTCTGAGTCAGTATATTTCATTTCTTTGCATACATCCAGCCTCTAATCTAGGTAATTTCAATTTGACAGGCACATATTCTAAATACTCATCTGATTACCTCAATAGGCGCATGCACATTCTGATATGGAAGGTACATAAACAGAGGCTGTGAAGCATTATGTTGATGGATGATGTCAACTGCTCTCTGGGCGAAAGTAAACTGAAACGGCAATGAGAAAGTGTATAATGAAATAGGGGAATGTGAGTCGTTGATGTTTTGCAAAAAATATACGTTACAAAAATATGTTTGGAGGTTGGTGTTTTAGTTTCGATGATGAAACGTATGTGTTTTGCTAAATATTCGTGTTATAAATGTTTCGTCATTGAATACTTACTGCAGAATATACACCAGAATAGTTTCGTGCCTGGAGTAGATTATCATGGTAGTCTAGTGAAGGATCCCACCCTGAAAAATGTTAAATATATGTATTAACAACTATTACAAACCTGCGTACATATCTTCATGGTTCGAACGGGTAAACATGTATAAAATATACTCCCTGAGTTTACCAAAGTTGAATTTTACGCACCAGTAGAGTGATTGTAGTAGTCTTCAGCCGCGTTGTAGTAGCCAAAGTATGTGTCAAAGCCTCGGTATGTTGGTGTGCACTCCCACTTGCAGAAACCCAGGTGCCATCTAAACAATAATTTTTATTGATATATATTTGTAGTTAAACCGAATTTATAACTGGTTCATTGACATTGTTACTGACATTCCTCCTGGCTGTATACTCTGAGGGACATACAGCATTCCAAATGAGGAGTCTCATAAAACTTCGCCTTTAATCATTCCAGGGTATCAATTGTGGAATATATTCACGATTAATTCGTGGCTAAATTTGTCATATTCACCAACGGCTGAACGGAAAGCATGTTTGTATATTGTACTGTATCTTCATTTGTTAAAAATGTTTTAGATTTAAATGCTAGTTTTACATCTATATTTTTTATTGTTCTTCGTTCAGGGTTATTATTATCTAACTTTATGTATCAGGGATGTCTTTCTTGTTTTATCTAATGTATGGCTGAAGCTGCTCCGTTATGACTAAAAGTCTTTTACTGTTAGACAGTGTTGTTCTTTTATGAAGCGTAATACCTACTTTCCGATTACTGTCAGACAGTGTTGTTCTTTAATGAAGCATAATACATACTTTCCGATCATGTGCGTGGCATAGCCGAGTTTCTTTAATTCCTGGGGCAGGAATGTATAGTTGAGGGGCACACACACGGCTTGACCAGGGAGCAGTACCTCATGCTGAATATGATTGTATGTTTTTGAGAGATGACATTATGCATTCAGTGTTCAAGACAACGAATGTTTCAGAACCATGAACTTTACATCAGTTTACAAATCAATGTTACGGTTGATTTGTTATTGGTTCATAGACACTGACCGAAAACGCCGATCGTGTAAGCGATATAGAAAGTACCTGCATGCCTGCGTGGAATGGATACATTCCACTCATGAAGGCGGTACGGGATCTGAAACAATGAGTTTAATGATGCTCTAGTAATATTGTAATGCAAGTTTAATTTGTTTCCTTTATTTGAACACTTCCACAGGGCATTAGAAAAGATGGAAGCCATATGGTAACGTTGGTTTTGGCAGAATATTGTAATATTTAAAATTCAGCTCTGACAAACTATTATTCACAGATAACCTCTTATGTAATCAACTCAATATTGTACGTTTAACCCGTTCCTTTAACATTTAGCCACATCTGCATAACTGTGTTAGTTTTAGTTAGATATCTATATGGTGATGAAGGTGAGTTTAACAACAGAACATATATTCACGGGCTGCACAGATTCTGTACATATGCATTCTCGAAGATGATTCCTTCTGTGGCCAGTTTGTCGATATTTGGTGTCTTCATGTCAGGATTCCGGAAACCAACATCATTCCAGCCTGTGTAATCACATAATGTTTGCTGAGCACTCGGATATGTACGCTATACACCGCTATGCAATCTACAAGACTCTCTTACAATGTTAAACTGTTTCAGACTGTATTTCAAATTAACCCATATTAACAGCCTTATGTATCTACACTTATCTAAGTCATCAGCGACAATGAACACGATGTTCGGACGCTGAGCTGATGACAATGATAACAACGATAGGAACAGAGCAAGGAACTTCAGACCCACCATCACTGCTGCATGTCCAGCGAAAATGAGACTCTGTTGTCCTGTCTGCCTATATATATAGCTTTCAGTGTCACAGACAAGACAGCTATAGCATATCTATGTCTCCACTTTGACCTATGCTATATTTTATGCTCGCATTTGTTAAATCACGATGTTCATTAAGCTCTATGTAGTTATCTACAAGATTCTCTTAGAATGATATACTATTTCAGACTATTTTTCACATTAACCCACATATTAACAGCTTTACACATCTACACTTATACCTAAGTCATCGGCCACAATGAACACGATGTTCGGACGCTGTGCTGATGACAATGATAAGAAAGATAGGAACAGAGCAAGGAACTTCAGACGCACCATCACTGCTGCATGTCCAGAGAAAATGAGATTCTAGTGTCCTGTCTGCCTATATATAGATCTTTCAGTGTCACAGATAAGACAGCTATAGCATATCTATGTCTCCACTTTGGCCTATGCTATATTTTTATGCTCGCATTTGTTAAAAACTGTTTTACCAGATCTGTGAATTTTGCAATCTTTCAGTTTATGAAACATTTATAAACATCAGTTCTGTGTCCACAAGCCTTGTAATATGATAATATCTGATACACAAATATGCTGACGTGAGCACTTAAACCATCTGCAGACTTTAACAAGGATAGAAGAACTAGCATGAAAACATGCACTCCATTGTTCAGAGTTCCAATTGGAACAAGTCCTGTGAGTCTCCATGTATGTTCATGTGCATAGATCTATCACCAATCTAGAGATGTACCAGCGACATGTAGGTTGTCAGTCTGGACCATACTAAATACTGATTGTTCTTGAAGCGAAAATGCACTGATGTAGTTCCCTTAGAAACAAAAATATCATGTAGGTACAAATATTGTAACCCACCACCCACCATCTGGAATCACCACCAAGGCACAACAGAAATGAAATAATGGTGATCCATGATTGTTTTATATAAACCGGAGGAGATCGCAATATATTAGCACGTTTCATGGTATAATATCGTCACCAACTCTCTGTATAATACTGAAATACGTTTAAGGCGAAGTTAGATAAACCACACTCACTCGCGGCATGTATAATTGCTCATAACTGTGATCATAGTTATCACAACTCCTGAATGAAAGCACATTTGATTATGTATCATTCACTTGGATGACATGACCGTCAAGATGCCTAACTCTGCAGTGAAAATACCATCGATAGTTTAACGGTACAGTACACTGTGACGTAATCACCGTTCGCCACCTTAGATAGGAAAACAAATTTTCTTTGTTATCTTACACTTAACCTGGAGTCAACGTTATCGCTAAGACATCGTTAGTAAATGGACAATGTGTTGAAACAGGCCAAATGTTTTTCCTATCATCACCTGACAGTGACTCAGAAGCTCTTAATATATACGCATGAACATAAACACAACCGGAATCTTAGGGCAATCAGAACTTTGTTCTAAACAGATTATCATATCCTAGCCACAGGTTGAAGTGAATTGCATATGTAAAGTATGGCGATCAAACAATATCTTAATTAGTGGCTCGCTTTTACGAGCATTTGGCACTAGGGTGTATAAATGTCATCACAGTAGTGTGCTCACTACAGTTTGTTGGGCATTGTTGTGTATCGCCTTCATTTGATGGTTAGTATTTGTTTAGTGCCATACGTTCATAACGTTCACATCTCTGTGACAGGAAAGAACATTGCCGACCCATTCAGTCCGATCCGTAGAAGGATCACTCAAGCTAGCAAACTAGTGTCTATGAATGGCATATTATTTGTTCGATCAGATCAGAGAGTCAGATGAGATTGAACTCGATCTTCTGACCGAGTCACCTACAGGACTAATAAAGAACGCATGTGCTTTGATTACACTTCGTCGAAGATATGACATTGCAAGCAAATAAAGTGGCGCATTCTCTCAGTTTGTGTCCTTGACTTAATCTGAAGGTTTAAACACGACACCACTATGGTGCTATGTGTCGAGAGTTGGATTTGTGGACAAAGTAGTCATTCAACGAATAAGTAAACCATGAAACCATCTTTCATTCATATATAGTATGATCAGAATATTATTGAAAATTTAAAGATTGCATTTAAAATTCCAGATTCAAAGACAGGTGAACGTTTAGTATTAAGTATTATCAAGTCACCATGGGCAGCAAGGCTTCACTGCGATGTGGCATACCACTGATCAAAGAAGTTTGAAAGTCGTGGTCCATGATGTCCCAATATCGGACCTCTTCTTTCATTTCAGCAGTATGTCTCATATTTTTCTTAATGACACTTTCCTTCATAAATCCCAAAACATTTTCTGTTGGATTTAGATCAGAGTTATAGCGTGGCCTATCTAATAATGTCATATTTTGGGTCAGAAATGCTTTGAACGATGTTTTGGGTCGTTGTCCTGCTGGAAAATCCTAAATTTTCCATAAACAGATGGAAGTAAATGTCCTTTGAGAATGTCTGTGTACTGCTCACCGTTCGTATTCCCTTCAAATACGCAGATGGACGGTGCCCCTAACACAGATATGCCACCCCACATGATAAATTTCGGATTGTACTTCGGACGCTGATACAAAGGGTTTTCAGTTTGTTTGGTTCAGAAACAGACATACAGAACTTTCATCATTGTCCCAGCTAAAATTTCTATGCTGTAAGCACCCGTTCAAACTTAGTACCTTTCGTTCAGGTTTCATGATCGGTGATGTAAGTCCTGCACTTTTCTACCAAATCACTGCATTCAGCTTAGTTCTACGTGTGTCCTTACAGACAGCCACAGTTCCTCTATCAATCACATTCAGACTCAAGTTTTCTAAACGCCCACGTTTGCTTTTAGAAACAAGAATGCCATCTGTCACTGACAGTCAGATTGCTGGGCCTACCTGCACCTCCCTGGTGCTCAATGCCATATCCATTTGCACTATTTTTCAAAACACGACAAACAGTGCACAAATGGATGCCCAGGTTGTTTGAAATCAGTTTGGCTGATCGCATGTCCTCGTTATAATACTCCGAAAAATCAACCCCCTCTTACCTAAATCAACAGTACTAAGGATCACTGAAAATGACGTCTTCTAGCTAATAAACAAAGGGGGTACCTCTTCACAAACTAATGAAAACGGCTTAACGGAATAATCTCTCTCGAATGAAACCAAACGCTTGATAGCTGGTCAAGGTTGTTTATACTAGAAGTCATATTAAACATGTTCCTAAACATGTTCCTAAACATGTTCTCAATTCCCGATCATAGTATGTGTATATTTGGATCGTAATGTTTGGTTGATATGGTGTAGATATACTGAAAGTTAGTAGAAATTCCTGGGTTTGATTGCAAATGTTGGTAGAAAAATAACAAACATTATCACATGTTCCATGTATTGCTATATTGACCTATAATCATCAAGTTAGCACCATCCAGGAGTCCAAGCGCCTCCAAATAATCTGGGGTCAGATGCAGGATCCTCAGCGGGGAAATTGGCTGGCACCATGGTCTTTTTGTAGTCCTCAAAACGGGCACGCAACTTGGCAACCATGTCAGGCATCTTCTGTGCAAGGTCGTTGTGCTCAGTCGGATCCTCTGAATGAGAATCAGAATACACGTTTGAGTGAGCATTTTGCTTTATAAACTGTATAGAATGTTTATGTTGCATATTTTTGACAGCATTTTTGGCCATACTATCTGTGTACATGATTGACCGCCTACAGTGTGTGGTTGATGGTGTTAGAGCAGTTATTAATAAATGTCGTGTCTTATGCAGGTTGCAAACCTCAGTATAGTAACTCATTTCTTTATAAAACATAGTTATTATTAACTATTCTAATCAAGAGGAATTGTTCAAGTTCAAACCACAAATGGCCATTCGACAGTGCATACTAAAAGGTACTACATACAGTGTGTTGCACAGATATTGGAAGATCATAAACTTCAAAAATTCAGACATATTTGCAAAGTGTACCCCGAATGTTGAAGAGGTGGATTGGAGTATCTCCTGTGGTGTAAGGTGTTTGTTCATATTTGTCGTCCTCGGTCTTGTTCATGGGTCTGTGCCAGCCATCAGGGCCTCCAGGGAACCCGAGGATCAGCTTGTAGTCTCCTACTCTGATACACAAAGGAGAGAGACATAGATACTTTGAGCTGGCACTTCTTTGCCTGTATGACGATAACTATATAATCGGTATTGTATGCCAAATATGCAAAACGCCCATGAACTGAACTCTACATTAAGATGACCTTTTCATGCATGTTCTGTTAGACTTTCCTGTGATGCAGTAGATTGACTGAATGTTTACTATACCTTATACCAGCATGTCCTTCAACTGGAATGTCAAAGTCGTCAATGTTGTAGATGAACTCTGTCCTTGATGAGGGTAGGCCATTTCGAATAGAATCCCAGTGACTCATTCCATCAATGTCAGTTTCTGCGCCCAACATGCAATAAAGATTGCAATACATTTCGTGCTACCTTTCTCGTGACATTTAGTGATAATATGAAAACTAAAAGATTATTTATAGCAACAAATTCATCTTTCTTGTGTCTGGCTTTGACCAACTCCTTACCCGGCGTTCCTCCAGCAGCAGATACTAAAGTAGATTTCCAGTCAACGGCATGGATCATCCTGTTTAGACAGAATAACATTACTCAGAGCCATGTTTACGTGCTTATGATTGAAAGCAGTCATGAGAACATGCGATATATTACTGAACATTACTGGCTGAATCTTATGGATTAAAATAATTTTGTTTACTGTGACTGAGAGAGAATATTGAACTAAAATCACAAAGTGTGGTCTTCTTATATCCGGAACAGCTACCCGTCGTATGTAGTCCTTGTCTTCTGGAGCCCCGCGCCATGCATAAAGGATGCACCCTTCGTTCCTCCCTCCCAAACTGTGTGCTTTCCTCCTCTCAATGGCCAGTTGCTGGCATAGTATTCAATAGGACCTCCATTCTGAATGAAGATATTTTCGTGTGTCATTACATGGGAGAATAGTGTTACAGAACATCACCTTGTATGTTTCTGAATTGACAAAAATTTGTATTTAACATTGCTTGAATACAACCTTTTATGCACCTTTGACCGTTCAACCTAATTGTGTTAAGACAAAGTTTCCATGGTAATTTGATTGTGGAGCTTGTGTTTATGAAATAATGATCAAGGTATTCAAAAAACGTGAGTGGACATTTTGAACCAAATTAACACAAATACCACGGCTTTAAGAAATCTTCATGGGGATATGCTTGGTGGAAAATTTTATACCATACACCATCGACGTGACCACTAATTCGTTAATAATGTCTCCCAGTGTTGAAATGAAACAACTCACATCTGCAGTGAATAGAATGAGAGTATTGTCAAACAAACCCCGATCCTTCAGGGCCTGAGTTACATTTCCCACCGCTTCATCGAGGACAGAAACCATTCCTGTTTGGAATAATACTTGTAGATCAGGACTCCGTTTCACGGAAGTCTCGTAAGCCTAAGATCTCGTGGCATCCGTAGCTCCTGTGTTACAGTATAGGAGGTACAATGGCTACGAAAAAACTTACGAGATCTTCGGCTACGAGAGTGTTGTGAAACGGGCCCCAGGACCTCGATCCTGAAAGCGAACGTAGCGTTACGGTAGTCGTAACTCCCACACCTTTTTTTTTTTTTTTATAGATTTGCCACTGTCGTAGCGTTCCGATCGCTTTGAGGAACGGGGCCTTGGGCTTTAAGATCGTATTTTAGATGCATTAGACTCACTTGCATGGGTAAAGCTGATGTACTTTGTAGTGAAAATACAGCAAAGGTAAACGTTGGGTATAATCAGTACAGGGACACTAATCATGAGATCCATGTACACCTGACAGAGACCACTGAATAGTCTAAATAGCGAAATTCACCGTGTCTGATAAATGCATGTCTGCTGCCTTCGTTGATGTCAATAGTGGAGTAATATCAAAATCCTTGGAACAATGAACGCGAGTATCAAAGGTAATTTCCCAGAAACAATATATACGGGAAACAGACACAAATTAAGGGAAACAGTAAACAGACCATAAAGTGATTAAGTGCATACCACTATATATTCTTCGTCCTTGGTTGACCACGTTTGGATACATATCCTCATACTTCTTGGGAACCTGTGAAGTCAAATATTTGTGCACATATGTTAACAAATGTATCATCAGAATAAAGTGTGCCTTTGGTCATGAAAATACTGGAATATTGCTTTTAGACACAATTCATATTCACACATAATTATGTTCCTTCGACTGATACTGTTATATCATGTTAGTAGCCAATATATATATTCCGTGAAGCAGAACAGCACAAGCCCAGTTGCCCGTTGTTAAGCTAAGTCCCCGATTCCACTCTCTTCACTCCCCTATTCTCTGAGTCAGTATATTTCCTTTATTTGCACACACCCAGCCTCTAATCTAGGTAGTTTGAATTGAACATGCACATGTTTTAAATGATGTTCTCTTTACCTCAATAGGCGCATGTACATTCTGATATGGAAGGTACATGAACAGAGGCTGTGAGGCATTATGTTGATGGATGATGTCAACTGCTCTCTGGGCGAACGTGAACTGAAACGGTAATAGGAAAGTGTGTAATGAAATAGGGGAATGTGAGTTTTTTAGGTTGGTGTTTTACTTTCGATGAGGAGAAGTATGTGTTTTGCTAAATATTCGGGTTAAAAAATATTGAAGTGTCATTGCATACTTACAGCAGAATATACGCCAGCATAGTTTCGTGCCTGGAGTAGATTATCATGATAGTCTAGTGAAGGATCCCACCCTGAAGAAATAGCAAATATATGCATTAACACTATTCTACACCTGCGCACATATCTTCAAGTAAACGTGTATAAAATATGCTCACTTAGTCTATTTAAGTTGAATTTTACGCACCAGTAGAGTGATTGTAGTAGTCTTCAGCCGCATTGTAGTAGCCAAAGTATGTGTCAAAGCCTCGGTATGTTGGTGTGCACTCCCACTTGCAGAAACCCAGATGCCATCTAAATTTTTTAGATGATATGTTTTTATTGTTTATATTTTTATAGTTAAACCGAATTTATAACTGGTTCATTAACTTTGTTACTGACATTTCTCGTGGCTATATACTCTGAGGGACATACAACATTCTAAACTTATTTTCCCCATGAGGAGTCTTATAAACCTTCGTCTTTAAAATGTACTTAATTATTCTAGGGTATCATTTGTGGAATATGTTCACGATTAATTCGTGGCTTCATTTGTCATATTCACCAACGGCTGAATACATACGAGAGGGGTTCAATAATTTTTTTTAACTTCGATATAAAACAGATTTACATGACCAGTTTTTTACTTCTACTTTCATTATAACATCCCTTCCTCTCAATACACTTATTCCATTTTCTTTAAGGCTTTTGACTTTTGTAGAGGCATTCAGGTTGCCCCAGTAACCACGTCTCTGATCTACCTTCAGTTTTTTGCAACCTATAGCTCATTTTTATATTGTATTGTCCTCTGTAGAACCATTTTTAGGTCTAATCTCTAGTTTTACATTCTACTCTGTGATATTCTAGGTAGTTTTACTGTTCTTCGTAGACAGGTTTTCACAATGTATGTGCTATTAACGCATTTGTATTTATATAATTGATCGTTCTCGTCACGATATGGCTGCAATATTGCCGATGTGACGTTAAACATTAACTCACTCACTAACCGCGCCGCTGTGACAGCTTTCACATCTTCGTCATCCAGGAAGTTCCTTCCACATAGGGCAGATTTCAGGTTCCTGAACAGAAAGTAGTCGCTGGGGGCTAGGTCTGGACTGTAGGCTGGATGAGTTAACTGTTCGATTCCACATTCATGTATTGTAGCCTGTACAGATCGAGACTTGTAAACTGGGGCATTGTCGTGCAAAAGCAGAACACCAAGTGACAACATTCCGCGACGTTTCTGTCGAATGGATTTTTGGCAGTTCTTGCATTAAGCTGGCATAATATTGACAATTCACTCTAGTTTTGTGTGCCAAGCAATCAATTAATAATATGCCTTTGACATCCCAAACGATAGTGACCATAACCTTGCCCGCAGATGGTTGAGACTTCTGTGGAGGTGGGGAACTGAGGTGCTTCCACTGCATGGATTCCAGTTTAGTTTCAGGGTCCCATTGGTGGATCCATGTTTCAGCGCGTTGCTCATGTTTAAGGGATCCATGATTATGGAGACCCCTCGGTCAATGAAGCATTTATATCTAAATTATTGTTGTGTATAGGAATTGTTATGACATGTGTCAACATTATGTTTTGACTAAGGTAACATCTGTTAATAGCTTACACTGTAAATGTAAACAAAATGCCCCGCTTGCAAAACTTATTGAACGCCCCTCGTATATATAACCCGTTTGTATATTGTACTGTGTCCTCACTTGTAAAAAAACTGTTTTAGATTTACATGCTAGTTTTACATCTATATTTATATTGTTCTTCGTCCAGGGTTATTATAATCGAACTTTATGTATCAGGGATTTCTTTTTTGTTTTAAGTAATGTATGGCTGAAGCTGCTCCAATATGACTAAAAGTCTTTTACTGTTAGAGTGTTGTTCTTTAATGAAGCATAATACCTACTTTCCGATCATGTGCGTTGCATAGCCGAGTTTCTTTAATTCCTGGGGCAGGAATGTATAGTTGAGGGGCACACACACGGCTTGACCAGGGAGCAGAACCTCATGCTGAATATGATTGTATGTTTTTGAGAGATGACATTATGCATTCAGTGTTCAAGACAACGAATGTTTCAGAATTATTACTTTACATCACTTTACAAATCAATGTTACGGTTGATATGTTATTGATTCATAGACACTGACCGAAAACGGCGATCGTGTAAGCGATATAGAAAGTACCTGCATGCCTGCGTGGAATGGATACATTCCACTCATGAAAGCGGTACGGGATCTGAAACGATGAGTTTGAAGATGCTCTAGTAACATTGTAATGCAAGTTTGTTTCCTTTGTTTGAGCACATCCACAGGGCATAAGAAAAGATGGAAGTCATATGGTAATGTTGGTTTTGGCAGAATATTGTAACATTTAAAATTCAGCTCTGACAAACTATTATTCACAGCTAGCCTCTTATCTAATCAACTCAGTATTGTACGTTTAATCCGTTACTTTAACATTTAGCCACATCTGCATAACTGTGTTAGTTTTAGTTAGATATCTATATTGTGATGGAGGTGAGGTTAACAACAGAACATATATTCACGGGCTGCACAGATTCTGTACATATGCATTCTCGAAGATGATTCCTTCTGTGGCCAGTTTGTCGATGTTTGGTGTCTTCATGTCAGGATTCCGGAAACCAACATCATACCAACCTGAATAAACACACGATGACGGCTCAGCTCATACACGTACGCTATACACCGTTATGTATATATACGTAAGACACCTTCAGATTTTAGAATATATTTTATGATTGTATTTGATATTAACTGACACATTATCAGGAGCATATACATGTATCTACACTCACCTAAGTCATCTGCTGTTATGATCACGATATTCATTAGCCCCTATGTAATTATCTACAAGATTCTCTTACAATGATATACTACTTCACATTAACTCACTTATTAACAGCTTTATATATCTACACTTACCTAAGTCATCTGCCACAATGAACACAATGTTCGGACGCTGTGCTGATGACAATGACAACAAAGATAGGAACAGAGCAAGGAACTTCAGACACACCATCACTGCTGCATGTCCAGGGAAAATGAAAGTCTGTTCTCCTGTCTGCCTACCTGTCCGCCTATATATAGAGCTTTCAGTGTCACAGACAAGACAGCTATAGCATATCTATATCTCAACTTTGACCTCTGTTTTATTTATGCTCGCATTTGTCAGAACTTATTAAGTAATGGTTACCAGATTTTGTAATTTTGCAATCTTTCAGCTGGGAGTAGCAGTGTTTGTGAAACACGTATAAAGAACTAGTTTTTAGCAGTAGGTACGAGTTTGGTGATCCATGATTGTTTTATATAAACCGGAGGAGATCGCAATATATTAGCACGTTTCATGGTATAATATCGTCACCAACTCTCTGTATAAGACTGAAATACGTTTAAGGCGAAGTTAGATAAACCACACTCACTCGCGGCATGTATAATTGCTCATAACAGTGATCATAGTTATCACAGCTTCTGAATGAAAGCACATTTGCCTATTTATCATTCACTTGAATGACATGACCGTCAAGATGCCTAACTCTGCAGCGAAAATACCATCGATAGTTTAAGAGTACAATACACTGTGCCGTTATCACCGTTCGCCACCTTAGATAGGACAACAAAATAATATTCTTTGTTTTCTTAAACTTAACCTGGAGTCAATGTCATCTCTAAGTAAATGCACAATGTGTTGAAACAGGCCAAATGTTGTTGTTATCATTACCTGACAGTGATTCAGAAGCTCTTAATATATACGCATGAACATAAACACAACCGGAATCTTAGGACAATCAAAACTTTGGTCTGAATAGATGATCATATCCTAGCCACATGTTAAAGTGAATTGCACATGTAAAGTATGTCCCTCAAACAATATCTTAAATGATGGGGTTCGCTTTATACATGAGTTACGCAGGCATTCTGGTGTATATAAAAGTCATAATAGTCGCGTGCGTACTACAGTTGGTTTGGCTTTGTTGTTTTGTTGTTTTATCGCCTTCATTTGTTTGGTTAGTAGTTGTATAGTGCCACATAGGAAACAACATTCCCGACGCATTCTGTCCGATCCATTGAAGGATCACTCAAGCCAGCAAACTAGTGTCTATGAAGGACATGTGATTTGTTCGATCAGGACAGATGAGACTGAACTCGATCTTCTGTCACCTACAGGAATAGCTGCAGGACTAATAAAGAACGCATGTGCTTTTGTTACACGTCTTGGAAGATATGACATCGCAAACAAATAAAGTGGTGCAGTCTTTCAGTTTGTGTCCTTTAATTTAGTGTGAAGGTTTTAAGTACACCACTAAGATGCTATATTGCTATATGTCGAGAACTGGATATGTGGACATGCAACGGAAAAGGAATACTTTTAGATGCAATGAAACCATCTTTAATTCGTGTTTAGTATTACCAGAAAGTATTGAAAATTTGAAGATTGCATTTTTTATTTTTTTCACTCATTACTCGCGTATTAAATGTGAATATTAGCAGAACATAACTCCAGAATTAAAGAATTTTAGTATTTTGTCATGTCACCATGGGCAGCAAGGCTTCAGTGCAACGGGGCCTACCACTGATCAAAGAAGTTGGAAAGTCGTGGTCCATGCTACCCCAATATCGGACCACCTCTTCTTTCATTTCAGCAGTATTTGTCAGACTTCTCTTATTGACACTTTCCTTCATAAGTCCCAAAACATGTTCTGTTGGATTTATGTCTGAGCTATATCTTGGCCTATCTAATAATGTCATATTTTGGGTGCGAAAACAGGCCTGTGAATGCTTTGAACGATATTTATGGGGTGCTGTCCTGCTGGAAAATCCAAAATTTCTGTAACAAACGTGAGCAGATGGAAGTAAATGTCCTTTAAGAATGTCTGTGTATTGTTCACTCTTTGTGTTCCCTTCAAATACACAGATGGACGGTGCCCCTAACACTGATATGCCACCCCGCATGTTAAATTTCAGACTGTACTTCGAACGCTGACACAAAGTTTTTCAGTCTGTTTGGTTCAGAATTGCAGTGTATCAGGAAACAGCCACACAGAACTTAAAGTTAAATGTTCTATGCTGTAAGCACCAGTTCAAACTTCGCTTCTTTTGTTCAGGTTTCATGATCGGTGATGGACGTCCTGGACTTTTTACCACACCATTGCATTCAGTTCAGTTCTAATTGTGTCCTTACAGACATATACAGTTCCTCTATCAGTCATATCTAGACTTAGGTGTTCTAAACGCCTTCGTTCGTTTTTAGAATACCAACTGTCACCGACAGTCAGATTTTTAGGCCTACCTGCACCTCCCTGGTGCTCAATGTCATATCCATGTGCACTATTTTTCAAAACACGAGAAACAGTGCACAAATGGATGCCCAGTCTATTTGAAATCACTTTAGCTGATGGTATGTCCTTGTTATAATACTCGAAAAAATCAACCTCCTCTTATCTAAATCATCTGTGCAGACGATCACTGAAAATGTCGTCTGCTAGCTAGTAAACAAAGGGGCATGACTCTCACACTCTAATGAAAAGGGATTGACGAAGTAGTCTCTCTCGAAAGAAACCAAGCGCTTGATAGCTGGTCAAGGTTGTTTATACTAGAAATCATATTAAATATATTCCTAAACTTCTCAATTCCAGGTCATACTATGTGTATATCTGGATCGTAATGTTTGGTCGATATGGTGTAGATATAATGAAATTCCTGGGTTTGATTGCAAATGTTGGTAGAAACATAACAAACATTTTCACATGTTCCATGCATTGCTATATTGACCTATAGTCATCAAGTTAGCACCATCCAGGAGTCCAAGCGCCTCCAAACAAATGCGGGTTAGATGCAGGATCCTCAGGGGGGAAATTGGCTGGCACCATGGTCTTTTTGTAGTCCTCAAAACGGGCACGCAACTTGGCAACCATGTCAGGCATCTTCTGTGCAAGGTCGTTGTGCTCGGTCGGATCCTCTGAATGAGAATCAGAATACACATTTGAATGAGCATTTTGCTTTATCAACTGTACAGAATCTTTATGTTGCATATTTTTGACAGCATTGTAGGCCATGCCATCTGTATACATGATTGGCCGCCTACAGTGTGTGGTTGATGGTGTTGGACCAGTTATTAATAAATGTCGTGTCTTATTGCAGATTGAAAACCACACTTTAGTAACCCATTTCTTTATGAAACATAGTTATTATTAACTTTTCTAGTAAAGATGGATTGGTTCAAGTTCAAACCACGAATGGCCATTTGACAGTGCATATTAACAGGTAGTACATACAGTGTGTTGCACAGATATTGGAAGATCATAAACTTCCTTCAAAAGTTCAGGCATATTTGTATGTCAAAGTGTACCTCGAATGTTGAAGAGGTGGATTGGAGTATCTCCTGAGGTGTAAGGTGTTTGTTCATATTTGTCGTCCTCGGTCTTGTTCATGGGTCTGTGCCAGCCATCAGGGCCTCCAGGGAACCCGAGGATCAGTTTGTAGTCTCCTACTCTGATACACAAGGAGAGAGACATAGATACTTTGAGCTGGCACTTCTTTGCCTTTATGACGATAACTATATAATCGGGTATTGTATGCCAAATATGCAAAACGTCCATGAACTGAACACTACATTAAGATGACCTTTTCATGGATAATCTATTAGACTTTCAGGTACATGTGATACAATCGATTGACTGAATGTTTACAATACCTTATACCAGCATGTCCCTCAACTGCAATTTGAAAGTCGTCAATGTGGTAGATGAACTCTGTCCTTGACGAGGGAAGGCCATTTCGAATAGAATCCCAGTGACTCATTCCATCAATGTCAGTTTCTGCGCCCAACATACAATAAAGATTGCAATACATTTTGTACTACATTTCCGATGATCTTTAGTGATAATATGATTATTTAGAGCAACCAAATTCATCTTTCTCGTCTGTAGCTTTGACCAAATCCTTGAAAAGAAATATATATGTGAATCTCCCTACCCGGCGTCCCTCCAGCAGCAGATACTAAAGTAGATTTCCAGTCAACGGCGTGGATCATCCTGTTTAGGCAGTACAAAATCGCATTTACTAAGAACCATGCTTAGGTGCTCGTGATTGAAAGCAGTCATGAGAACATGCGATATTATCACTGAACATTACTGGCTGAACCACATAATTTAAAATACTTTTGTATACTGTGACTAGAAGAGAATATTAAACTAAAATCAGAAATTGGTTTCTGCTTATGTCCGGATCAGCTACCCGTCGTATGTGGTCCTTGTCTTCTGGAGCCCAGCGCCATACATAAAGGATGCACCCCTCGTTCCTCCCTCCCAAACTGTGTGCTTTCCTCCTCTCAATGGCCAGTTGCTGGCATAGTATTCAATAGGACCTCCATTCTGAGAGAAGATATTTTATCATTACATGGGAGAATGGCATTACAGCACATCACTTATCTGTACTCTGCATGGAAAAAGAGACTGTTAAATATTTGGATTTAGCATTGCTAGAGTTCACGCAAGAGTTCAGCAGAGTTACTCTTAGACGATGTGTTCATGTATGCGTGTAAGATATCTTATATGTGTGTATAATATAATGACCAAGGTATAAAGAAAGGTCTGATTTTACATTCTGAACCTAATGATATACATTCACACAGATCCCATGTGCCACCGCATGAAGACATCTTCATGTGGAGAAACCATTCACAGTGAATGTGAACACGAAATTGTTTTTCAAGCCTCCCAATGTTGAACTGAAACAACTCACATCTGCAGTGAATAGAATGAGAGTATTTTCAAACAGGCCCCGATCCTTCAGGGCCTGGGTAACATTTCCCACCGCCTCATCCAGGGCAGACACCATTCCTGTTGGAAAAAAGAGTTTTAGATCAGGGTTTTAAAACGTTATTGGATTACAATCACATATCTTGACACTTCAGGGTAACACATAACAAAGCACGTTCACCCAATCAAAGGGTAGAAAAGTACATGGACAACTCGCCACAGCAAATTCCGTCGAATGAGATAAACGTATGCCTGGTGCCTTCTTTATTGCTAAGAGTAACTCGAAACCGTAATTACGATGAACGATGAGCAAGACTATCGAAAACAAACCAGAAACAAAATATACGGAAAATAGAAAAAAAAAACATGCAAAGCAATTAATAGAATCTAAATTGATAAAGTGCATACCACTATATATTCTTCGTCCTTGGTTGACCACGTTTGGATACATATCCTCATACTTCTTGGGAACCTGTGATGTCAAATAGCCGTGTGCATACGTTAAGAAACGGAATATCAGACTAACATGCACCTGTCACTGTGCCATCCCTGTAACCATCTTTTCAAGGACCACTCATCTCCATACATAATTAACTTTGCTATTGATGCCATTAATATTGTTGTATCACATTATACCCCAATGCTCTGGCGTGACACTTGAAAGCACAAGCATGGACAGAAAGTCGTTGCAAGAGTAAACAGTCGCCTGTTGGTGAGCTTACTCCACGGATGCCCTCCCTCAAGCCCCTTCCTCTCCGCACACCCCATACATTATATATCCTTGATTTACAACACACACAGTGTTTAGTTTGAATTTTCATAGGCACAGGTTCACAATGCTCGTCTCATTACCTCAATAGGCATATGCACATTCTGATATGGAAGGTACATAAACAGGGGCTGTGAAGTATTATGTTGATGGATGATGTCAACTGCTCTCTGGGCGAACGTGTACTGAAACGGTAATCGGAATGCGTATTATGAAACAGGTGAATGTGAGTCGTTGAGGTTTTACACTTGAAGACAAAAAATATGAATGTTGCAAAAAAAAAAAAGATTGTAAAGGTAAAACTAAAAATTGTTTCGTCATTGCATACTTACAGCAGAATATACACCAGCATAGCCTCGTGCGGGGAGTCGATTATCTTGATAGTCTAGAGAAGGACTCCACCCTGAAGAATATATGTATTAAGAACCATATTATACATGCGTACATATCTGCATTGTTCAAACACGAAAATATAAAACATGCACCTTAGGCCACCTAGTCGGAAAAGACTTAATTGAGAGGCATTCGACAAGTTGGTGGTATAGAGATGACAAAAGGTTATGTAGCTTTCTTTGATGCTTTGTTATCCCACCTTTGTTATTGTTGTCGCATTATCATATGTACATGTATCTTGTATAGAAACTGGTGTATCCCATCATTCCCTGAAGTGCTTGAATACGGTCTCTGCCGATACGTCATAATTGTCAAAAATAGAGACGAAGTTGTTTTGTCAACTCTAAAGCAGAATTTTACGCACAAGTAGAGTGATTGTAGTAGTCTTCCTTGGCAGTGTAGTAGCCAAAGTATGTGTCGAAGCCTCGGTATGTTGGTGTGCACTCCCACTTGCAGAAACCCAGGTGCCATCTAAACGATATTTATATTGATATATTTTATAATTTGTTAAATAGATTTTACAACTGGTTGATAAACATTTTTGCTGAGATTGTTCGTATCCGTTGAGGGCCTCGAATTATTGTAAAGGTATTTTGCCCACAAGAGGGCCTGTAAGATTTCGTCTTCAAAATGTACATAATCGTTCTGTGTTATCAATCTTGGAATGTGTGCTCGATAATTCATGGCTGTTTGTCATATTCACCAGCTGCTGAAAGATGGCGTAATCCGGCTAGGGTCCAAACAGGTAGCAAAATCTTTGCAAGTGCCCAAGATCTCTTTCTACTCTCAGTTGTTGGCAGTCTACAGCCTGTTTGTATATCGTATTATGTCTTCAGTTGTAAAATGTTTTACATGTACATGTACATGCGAGTTTACATCTATATCCTGTTTTACTGTTCTTTCTTCGATTTGTTACTATAATCTAACTTTATGTATATCAGGAACGTATTTCTTGTTTTAACTGAAGTATGGCTGCAACTAAAGTCTTTAACGTCAGACAGTATTGTTCTTTAGTGTAGTATAATACCTACTTTCCGACCATGTGCGTGGCATAGCCGAGTTTCTTTAGTTCCTGGGGCAGGAATGTATAGTTGAGGGGCACACACACGGGTTGACCACCGAGCAGTACCTCATGCTGAATATGATTGACATATTTGTGAGATGACATTATGCATTCGACGTAAAAGAAAACAATCCTTCTCATTTTCAAGGTCATAACGTGGCCTCGGTGAAGTTGTCAAAATACTTATGACAGACTTTTCAAGCATGTCCCCACACTTGACGCATCACTGACCGAAATGGTGTCCAATGCTAATCCTGATTTCGACCTTTGGCAAAGAATTTTAGATTTATGTTTAGAGCTCCAGTACCTGCTGAGCGGGCTAGGCGGCTGAGTTTGTGCGCTGGCGATTGTGGTGCCTGATTGTGAGGGTGAGGGTTCGAATCCCGGATGGGACTAAACCAAATAAATATTAGAATTTGTAACATTTAAATATTGCAAACACTGGAATGCCTCGTGATGGGATGAACATTCAAAGATAGAATATGCATTACACTTGTTTCGATGTCCTATTTGAATCACACTCTGAAGTGTGAACACATTGTTCCTTTCATTTTGTTTACGTCTAGATAATTATGGATTGTAGGATTTAGATTAATTTTACATACTGACAACGATATTCTCTTGCCGGACTGCGACGTCAAGAGTTTCTTTATCAAACTCAGTTTTACAAGTCAGACCTGGCCTTGGCGACATGTCACGTCCTAACTGACGAAGCATTTACACGCAATTTCCCCTCATATCTATTTGCATATGAGTTGAAACAAGGATTACCTTGCACGTGTAAGTTCATTTGGTCGTTAGTAATATCGACATTGTTTTGTTTTTACTGAGTCAGTGTACTGTTATTCTTCACCATTTTCTCCATTTTTAAAAAGTCTCTAGAAAATGCATTGGCTTTAATTTTCTCATGACGGTTGTTGTATTTAACCACCGGTGCATAGACACTGACAGTATAAGCAGTATAGAGATTACCTGCATGCCTGCGTGGAATGGATACATTCCACTCATGAAAGCAGTACGGGATCTGAAACATTGAATGTGTTGATGCAGGTGTAATATTGTAATGCAAGTTTGTTTCCTGTATCTCAACATTTCCAAAGAAACCATGGATAAAAAGATATCAAAGCCAAAATGATAATGCTGGCTTTGGCAGAATATTGTAACATTTGCAGGTCAGCCTATGGCAGACTTTCATTCACGGCTAGGCTCTTATCTAATCAACTCGGTATTGTATATACCAAACCTGAAAGGAACCTTCAGGTACATCTACATAACTGTGTTAGTTTTAGTTATATATCTATATGGTTATTTGCATTGTAAACAACAGAACATATATTCACGGGCTGCACAGATTCTGTACATATGCATTCTCGAAGATAATTCCTTCCGTGGCCAGTTTGTCGATGTTTGGTGTCTTAATGTCAGGATTCCGGAACCCAACATCATACCAACCTGTGTAATCACATAATGTCGGGTCACTACTCGGATATGTACGCTATACACCGTTACGGAAATATCTATAAGACACATTTAGAACTTTAAAATATATTCTGAGATTGTAGTTCACATTAACTCACACATTATCTGGAGTATGTACATGTATCTACACTCATCTAAGTCATCTGCTGCAATGACCACGATGTTCATTAACCGCTATGTAATTATCTACAAGATTCACTTAGAATGATATGCTGTTTCAGACTGTATTTCACATTAACCCACATATTAACAGCCTTATGTATCTACACTTACCTAAGTCATCAGCGACAATGAACACAATGTTCGGACGCTGCGTTGATGACAATGACAACAAAGATAGGAACAGAGCAAGGAACTTCAGACACACCATCACTGCTGCATGTCCAGGGAAAGTGAGACTCTGTTGTCCTGTCTGCCTATATATAGATCGTCTTGTGTCACAGACAAGACAACTAAAGCATATCTATGTCTCCACTTTGACATATGTTTCATTTTTTAAGCTCGCGTTTGTTGAAATTAAGGAATAACGTTAGAACGATTCGGGAAATGTTGCTATAGTTGTGCGTGAGAATTTGTGTTATAGACATCATCTTTCAGACCACGAACCATGGAATGGGAAAACAGCCATGTTGTGCATTCCTATGTGTTACAAAAACATGCTGACAAGAGCACTTTAACCATCTGTAGAGTTTCACAAGGACAGAAGAACAGAACTAAACTGAAGGTCCTAACATGCACGCCATTGGTCAGAATCACGTGAGGACAAGGTACAGTGAGTCTCCATGTATGTTGATATGTACATATCTACATGTATATATCTATCACCAATCGACAGATGTACCAGCGACATGTGGATTGTCAGTCTTGACCGAACTAAATAGCGATTGATCTTGGAGCAAAGGACAAGCACAAACCAAACTCACTGAGCCTAGTTCCCTGACAAAACAAACATAAGCTGTAGGCTGAAATAATCTTTTCAGGCATCAACACACAGCTCAATGGGACCGCTGATCTCAGTTCTTAAGAAGCATAGTTCGTTATAACCCCAATTTACTTTTCAGGTACATCCCTTGATCTTTGTACAGAAAGCATCTGACTCTTTGTCTCCAACACGTACATAAGCCTCCAACACGCCCTGGCATACACCATCAATTTATGACACCTGATGGCAAAATGAAGACATACTGAAAGGCCAGCTCAGTGTTAGAGATGTAAAGATGTCCACCCTTCTGAGATAAACAAGCAAAATTAGTATTGTTCATTTATAGCCGTACTCAAGGGGATGCTGCGCTTTGTTATTAGATGATCTTTATATTATAAAATATTAATGTTATATTATTAATTGAATGAGATCGCAACAAGTCATGTCTTATAGTATGATATCGTCACCCATCTGTCAGTACTACAGGTGACGTATCTGTAAACTGTTACTGTGAGCAGGGGAGTAAATGAGTTTTGGATTTACCCCACCTTTATCAATATTCCAGTAATCACGACGGGGTCACCAGAAATTGACTTCACACATTGTACCCCTGTGGGGAATCGAACCTGGATCTTCGGCGTAACAAGCGGACGCTTTAACCATTAGGCTACCCCATCGCCCTGTCAACAGGGAGGGACAGCTGAGATAAGAACACGTAGTTGTAAAGAATTGCAGTGGGGAGATTTGGGTTAGTTTTCTGAGGATATCATAAATGGAGAGTGAATACGCGGGGTTTCCTGGAGGGACTCATCACGATGTGGCTGAAACATTGCCAATGAGACGTTAAATATTAACTCATTCCAAGTGGGAACCATGAGCAATTTTATTTCACCGAACAAGACCCGAAATGGGTTTCGCACATTGAAACTATATGGTCAATCCAGCAAACAATGACAGATAGATTAACGTGTATGGATAGCTTTTGCACAGATGTGTGACACATATTTGAATTAATACTTTTCATTGTGTTGATGTTTATACATTAGGATGAATATTCCTTACATTTTTTCTAATATGTTACATAAAAGCAAGGTAAATATTTTTGTTCTTCACTTACATCTTATGTTGAACAGACGCTTTCAAGGTACACGATGGAATCATAAATGTCTCCCTTTGTCCTGGTTTTAGGTTCGTGCCAGCCATCAGGTGATCCTGGATAGCGCAATATCAGCTTGTAGTCTCCAATCCTGTGAGTATACACAACACAGGATCACTCCCTGCACTCTCTGGTAATTAGATACACTGTTTGGACATAATGGAATTAGTTATCTTAGGTCGTTGTGTGTCTAAATATACATGCAGGGGGCATTAGTTTCTGCAGTCACGTAGCTCAGTTGTATTCACCTCATTGCAGCATGTCCTTTAAGTGTATGTTCAAAGTTGTCAAGGTTGTATATATAGCTCGTCCTGGCTTATGCCCTAGATCGATATCAGTACAACAAGATGAATTGTGCTGACGTTCACGTAATCTCTTCTATAAATGTATCTATTCTGTGGAATTCCATCTACCCGAAAAGAAACGGATATGTACGTGCTGTAAATGTAGGTACATGCAGAGATGTCATCTTTCTGATTTTCAGAACAATAACCCATGGTTGCCATAAGAGATGATGAATGAGATCAAATGTCTTGATTTATGACAACACCCATCATCTTCCTCACAAGAAATAAACAATAAAATTTTGCCAGGAGTCCCGCTAGCTGCTGACGTAGGTGGACTTCCAGTGTACAGTATACACCAGTCTGTAATAACAGTAGTTATATCACGGGTCAGTGGTTACTTGATGTCTTCCTAAGATGTTCTTAAGATCTTCTTTACTAAGTCTGTCAAATCTGTTTAACGAGACACATTTTAGCTCAACAATAACTCATTCGCACAGATGTCCAGCATTAGTTTGATTGTATCTACGAAACTCTTTACAACTCGTTTTTGTTTTCTTCAGTCATGTAAGAATGAAAGAATGTACCCATTTATTGAATTAAGCATGTGTAACTTCGAATGTTCTTAGTCATTCCAAGACCAGTCACCCGTAATATAAACCAGTCAGCTCCCACAGAGCGCGTTTGCTCACCTCTGCGTACCAAGCTAAACGAATCTCGGAATATAACGTGGCCCTGGTCATATGCAACAGCTCCAGATTAAATGTAGATTGTCCGTCTAGCTCATCTACCTGTGCTGAGGCTATGATATGACATCACCACATTATAAAGTGATATGTATGTTATCTCTTGCTAACAGAGCCTGATACCACCGGATGACAACGAAATTCATAAGTGTTTTATGTGTATGACTCACTCTGTGCTCAAGGTGAAAATGTTATCCCTGGAAACCATAATTCTGACAATTAAAAGCTTGTTATGTCATGAAAGGACAAACATTTATCAAAATTCGTTAGCGCTTGATGTCTGCTGGTTACATACATAGAGTATTCACTTTAGAAAGGAGACGACATTAATAAAAGGCAAAAAGATTATACCCCTTTATCATCTTATTTACATTTAAGGTAGAATGAAGATTCTGAATTAAATAATCTTGCAAGATATTACTGAAATAATGTTCACAATGGAGTTCAAACCCTACTTACTCACTTACTTCTTGTATAGCTATCCATTATTGACAAAAGTGATTCTTTTAATTAAACATTTGACATAAATTAAAACACATTGTCTCATCTGTCCAACAAATTGATGACATGATCTTCGAAGTGCCCAACTCAACTCATCAGAACTCACATAACACAGCAATGTCACGGAACCATCTCTCCTCACCAGAAACTCATACAAATATTCTTGAGACTCATACAAATATTCTTGTTCTCATAACCATACCCTACTGACCTTGCTATCTCCGAGACATTGTTAGTGAATACACCCTATGTTGAACCTGATGAAGGGATGTGTAGCGTATCACCAACTGACAGTGATTCACAGGCACAGGCATTCAAAATATGAGATACATTCGAATCTGACAACAAACTCATATCTGTTACATATGTTTTATCACTGGTTAGGCTTTTGTGTCAGTGTGATTGTTCGTTTGTTTGATTTTGTGTTGTATTTCATGGTTTCGCAGAACACCAGCACTCAGTTTTACAAATTCAGCTGCCATAGTCAATCAAGCGATGGAAACGGTGTGGCATTACGAGATTCTGCCATTTCGTGGTTTAAAGTGCTACGGCTTATCACCTTCGTGTCAGAAACGCACCTTTACTTTTTCATTAGTTATTTTACAGCCCTTCGATGACAAATTATCTATCAATTAAAATTTACTGTGTAGCAAGATATTTTGAGCAAGGTGACGTCAAAGTTTGATTCACTCACTCATTCACTCATCAAAGTAATAAATGTATGCCATCAACACAATTAGTCAAGTATATCAGTTGAAAGAAAGACACGGGAAACAGCAATTATTTATTTGATATATCATATAGATTGAATTTCAAACAACACATTATTACGCATTATTTCAACGAAATGAGCTTCAGTCAGCATCATATTACTGCATAGGCTAGTTCATTCAAATCGCGTTCAGTCAACACTGCTTCCGCTTATTTCATATAAATACATGCAAGGTCAACACCATCCGGGGCTCCAGACGTTCCTGAAGTTTTTAGGGTTAGATGCAGGATCACCGGGAGGGTAAAGGGCGGGAACCATCTGCTTCCGGTAGTCCTCAATCCGGGCTCTTAGTTGGTCCACAACGTCCGGCTTCTTAGGTGCTAGATTGTAACGCTCAGTGGGATCCGCTGCAGACAGACACAGAGATATGAACATAATGACAGACACCTCAAGTATATGCAGGGGTAGAGTATGTGAACATATACCTTTTGAGAACGATAAAACCTGCTTACAATATACGTTGGGTCATTTCTGTTTTGGACTTACATCGTATATTGTACAGACGCGCTGGGTAATCGCCTTTCAGGTATATGATGGAGTCATAAATGTCATTCTTCGTCTTGTTCATAGGCTGGTGCCAGCCATCGGGTGTTCCTGGATAGCCCAATATCAGCTTGTAGTCTCCAACCCTACCAACAACCAATACAGCTCAGGATCACTTCATGCATCCTTTGATCTTCATTGCATGTATTGCTGAACATTTTGACTCATCAGGAACGACATTATGTCTGTTTTTGTACTCGCAAGGTGGGGTGGTACAGAATACAAACTTAAGTTAGTTGATCGTTATATGTGTATCTGTTATTACAATCATATCGTAACGTGGACAACATTGCTAATGGAAAGATTTAGACTAGTCTATGAAACCCTACTGACATCTGAACCAGCATGTTGTTATCAAAATATTAAAATAGAGAGCAATGATATGTAAACACAGGCTATAAGTCGCCAGCAACTGAAGGTAAATTACCATTTCAGGTTCGGCCACAATACACTACCATCTGCATCAACCGCAGATCAGTTTACATCATCACTTTAGGTCTTGGCGTTTATTTAGGTGCAACAGTTGCAACAAGATAATTTGTGTAATTCTATACATAACAGTATTTACCTTATTGCAGCATGACCTTCCATTGCAGGTTCGAAGTCGTCAAGGTTGTATATGAACTCGGTCCTTGACGATGGATTGCCATTCCTGATGGAATCCCAGTGACTTATGCCATCGATTGACGTCTCTGCAACCGTGGAAGCATAAAATACATGGATTTCATGGCGTTTTTCTTTTTAATAAATTAAAATGGATCAATCCAAAACAAAACAAAGAATAAAATAAAAAAGTAAAAAAACAAATTAAAGAATTAAAACTTAAGAATTTGTGCTAAGTGCAATGTGGCTATTACCTGGAGATCCACCGGCTGCTGACACCAAGGTGGGCTTCCAGTCTGCAGCATGCATCATTCTGTAATGAAACAGGTCTGTGATTACGGGACTGCTGAACATGCTCTACGGTCAGTTTGTCCAAGCTTTTAAACCTCTCATCATTAGCTCTAGAAATATCTCGAAATTTGCTGATGCGGTGAAAAGTAGTATTCTCCAGAATTAAGCTCTCCTTTCATGAGGTGTTGACATGATCGCTGTTATTGCATTTACTAACCCGCTATAAGTTGTCTTGGTTTTCTTCAGACCGGCTCCATACATGAAGGATGTCCCTCTCGTGCCGCCCTCCCAGATTGTGTGCTTCCCTCCTCTTAGGGGCCAGTTGCTGGCATATACCTCTACAGGACCGCCATTCTGAAGTGATATGAAACTCCTTAATTATTCAGTATAAAGCTCTTACTGTTCCTCGGTATAGTGAGTTTTAATTGATCTGTCAAATAAGACTATGTTGCATACACAATTACTGGCATACAAACATTTCGGGCATTTCCACGAATGTCAGTTATTGGCAATAGACTTTCAGGTGACCCGTTTCAACATAAGTAACTTTGTTAAGGATGTAAACTGTATACATGTTCTTGGCATTTGTTTCCTTACATATATAGATTTAGACATAACTGTAAATCACTGCTTTCATAGTTGTTGTTTCCTTACATCAGCTGTAAACAGGATGAGTGTGTTTTCAAACAACCCCTTCTCCTTGAGAGCACGTGTTACGTTCCCAACTGCTTCATCGAGGGCAGATACCATTCCTAAAAAGAGATCATTAACGTGTATCGTAATGCTATTTTTGTGTGATATATGACTTTAATGTATATCTCAACCAGTTATTTCCAACCATAAATTAGAATATGCTGGTCCCTTATCTAAAATTGTATTAAGCTAGAGAAATGATTTTTCCCACATTTCATCCAGATATATTTTACGCATACTTCTATATGACAAATAGCGAAATGATTAAGAAACTTTATGTTCACCCCAAATCCGTATCACATATTTTATCTATTCATTCTTTGGAGGAATTTTCTGTTATGATGCACAGAAGTGTATCTGTGTGATTGTTATGAGTAACTGGATGAACATGTCTTGGGGTCTTGGACGAGGTCCAGGATGCCCTGACTTTGCCTCCTTAATACAGAGACTCATACTGTACTACTCTTTAATCCCATTACAAATAACACAGCTGTGACAATCGATCTGTCCTGTGAAGACCATGAACACGGAACACATGCAGAAATGTATGTGTAATTCCATTTTGAAAAAGGTCGGATTACCTGAAAATGTTCTTCGGCCTTCGTTTAACACGTCAGGGTACATGTTGTAATACTTTTCGGGGACCTGAATATGCAACAATTAGTCGATAAGAATGTGAATCTTCATGACTGTGACCTGAAACGTCCGATGGATTTTAAAGCTCTCTCCATGAAAATATAAACACTAAGACACATTATAATATTTTATGCAGATACATTTTTTATGAAAGCGTAAATTAAATGTGCGAACATTTTGTAATATGTAGATGTGTTTGTTTCATTTTAAGTGTTATAAAACAGCTAAAAGTTCCGTACATACGCAAAGGGGCAAAAATGATAGGGAAAGAACACAGGTTATATTGTACTATGTGGATTTGTCGTATCAATTTTAGATTTTACACAATACATTCACGCCAAATGAAGACTGTCTGTAGTTCGAAAAGTAATCGCTTTATTCAATCAGCCTGTTCAAACCAACTGAAAGAGTATTCACCTCAATAGGGGCATGTACGTTCTGATACGGCAGGTACATAAACAGAGGCTGGGAGACGTTGTGTTGGTTGATAATGTCAATAGCTTTCTGGGCGAATGTATACTGAAACAGAGACAGAATGAGTACATCTGATACAATGTTGCATTTGTGTATGAGTTCTTTACTGCCGGTGATCAGGTCAGACATGTTGTCTGATACTGAATTAATACTGATAAAACCTATTCAGAATACACTGACAAGCAGTCATTTCATTCGAACAACCTGATCGAATTAGACACAAGTTAGTGGAACAAATGATATGCTTGTGAATAAACCTTCTTAGTGAAGTACAAATTCTATGATGCTTCTTCTTGAATCCCACTCAGAGAGCAAGACAGTAATCGGAATTACACGAAGGCAATGACCGATCACACACTCAGCTGCACAGACTTCCGCAAAATAGTAATCCCGGATGTGACGTAACCGGAAGTAGTTTTAGAATGTGTAATATACTTTGAAAGCGTCATCGTAAATCTAACACACACACACACACACGCACACACACACACATACACACACATATATGCATACAAGTCACGAGAGGCTATATGTCAGATGTAGACATGCTTGAGTGCAACGTTCTTAAACAGGTATCTCACCAAAGGATATCTACTCAGTCATTATCAGTGGCAAGAATAACGAACATTTCAGTTCTAAATGACACTAATTATCCAACTGGTTTGGTCACTTTTTAGCACGTTACTCACAGCTGAATACTCTCCTCTGTAATCCCAGGTGGGAACTTTGTTATCTCGGTAGTCCAAATAGGCACCTGCAAAATGTATGTGACACCAGATTGGGACAAAATGTATCCCTACTTCTCATCTGTTCTCTATTGGTCATGACACTGTTGACATGAAGCTGTTACAAACGCTTAATCACATTCACGATGTACCAGCATTGAATTGCAAATGAGTCGATGGCTTAAAATTATTGTTGTTAACACATTCCAGTTAAAAGGATTCACATTAATTATTCATTTATGCCATAAAATATTTTGTCAGTTCAAAGAATCTTGAAGAACTGCTACTGCAAGAGTTAGTGCAAGTAGAAATTTGATATAGGTATGCAGTCCATAGCGTCACGCTGAGGTCCACGAACATACTTTTCAAAAGCACGTGGGTCAGTTAAACGGGACAAATGCGATATATAAGAGTGACAATTAAAGCCTTATGTAAGCATAAGTGTTATGCTCAGGGCACAAAACACATCCAAGTGTTTTTCATAAAATCCCTTCCTACTATCCTAAAATCCATGATGTTCCAGTTGGTAAATATGTTCTCCTGTTTGTACATGGCTATTGGGTTCATAGTCATCCTGATGAGGATATTTCTTGGACGTAACTAACTGTTTAGAAAAAGGTGTTTGAAATGTGATTCAAAACTATGTGATTGACTATATTGACATATACTGATAGTGTGTTGTACTGATCGTCATCTACGTACCCTTGCTGTGATTGAAATAGCCCTCCGCTGCACTGTAGTAACCAAAGAAGGTATCGAACCCTCGGTACGTTGGTGTGCACTCCCATTTACAGAAACCCAGGTGCCATCTGGAAAACCAAAACAGTGGAAGGGTCCAGTGTGGTGCAGCATGATGACACCTGGAAATGCTTTAATCCTGATCATTTACTGATTAATACACTTGCATCTGCAGATGTTCACATTCATGTATATGTTAGGTATCTGTGATTCTGATCTTTCCTGGTCTTTGTTTGAACAACGCAATCAGAAATGCAACTTCGCTCAACAGATTTTGAGTTTGCTGGACATACTTGCCGACCATGTGTGTAGCATAGCCGAGTTTCTTCAACTCTTGTGGCAGGAAGGTATAGTTGAGAGGCACACAAGCGGCCTGGTTATCTCCAAGAACTTTGTGCTGCCAAATATATAACCAAGACCGTGATACATCATATTATCAATTTCGTGATTGACTTCTTTGATGAAGGATATGGACTATTTTTATGGATACACAACTTCTTTATTCTGTACAATTGACGTTTCAACATAGATTCTCATACAGAGAATTCTTGTCAACGACATTAGAATGTCGGAATGTCGCCTATACAGAATAATGAAGTTGTATATCCCTGAAAATCGACCTCAACGTTTAATTTCATCTTTACTTACAAAAGTCTCAATGGTTAAAACCCGAATTTATGGAAAGACGAAATGCGGAATCGTTCCATCATAATGAAAGTTTATGACGCTCAAATTAAATAATAAGCAAATATCTCCTTTCACTTACCTGCATGCCCACCTTGAATGGAAACATTCCACTCATGAAGGCCGTTCGAGACCTGTAAACAATCATAGGCGACTGAGGAGAACCATTATATATCTAACATTACACATACTGAAAACCACAGTAGGCATTTCCTTTATGATCTCATCTCGATAAAGCACTTATTGACGTTTATGGCGATTGGTATCATGAATGCATACATTAACGTTTGTTGAATTCATTACATATAGATGGAACTTGCAAGGTGCGATTATTGTGTTATACAAATTTAAGGCTGGGATAAAACGAATTATAATTACGGGCTGCAATACGGCTGGACATATGCGCTCTCAAAAATGATGCCCTCTGTTGCCAGTTTGTCAATGTTAGGAGTCTTCATGTTTGGGTTTCGAAACCCAACATCGTACCATCCTTTGTGCAACAGAAGTTGACATGATAAAATTAAGTATACATAAGCATCACAGAAGAGTAACATTTAACCTGGGCGTCAGTTTCTTTCCGAATAACAGCGGTGAAGCCCCGTGTTCTATATGATCTGACCATTTCTGGTATCCCCCGCCATGATACTGTTGGACTTTTTCAAAAGCGCTGTAAAACATTGGCCACACCTGCCTCCTGGCAGTTGGTGATCCTGCCTGTAGTCAGTTTTGGGATGATTCTGGTTTCAGTGTCGGAAACTGACATCGTATCTGATTGAAATTAAAGCTGGCACGATGTGTTGTAATGTTTATACTTGAATAATTAAATTTTTATTGGGTTCATTAAAATTCTGGCAGTCTGATTGGTTAACTGGGAACATTTCTTTTGAGTTCATTTCCCAATGAATCTAAAAAGCTAAGCCACGCCCACCGAACCGGACTACTTTCGGACCTGAGCAATGTCGGGGAATACCTTTACACGGCGAGGGAATTCCCTTCACTCAGGTACCCTGATGAACTTTGGATAAACATTGAAGGGATACATTGTGGTTAGCATAAACAAACAACTCAAAATTATCCGTGAACGTTAAATAACGTTGTAACGCCTCGACAAGAGCATGCACACGATGGAACATCAGTTCATGGCATCGCAATCCCAGTCACATCACAGCCTCTTTCCATTTTGCGCAAATACTGCTGCCCACTAACAATCTCAGTTCCACTAACTTCATGTCATCGGGCTTTCTATATCCAAATCTCACTTTTCAAACTGAGTCTTTCAGTTTGCTGGTAATAATTCAAATGTTTGAACTAGAAACTTTGCTGTTACCGGAACGCGTCACGTTGTGCTGTTCCGTTCTGATTCGCCACCCGACGTTTGCTTGGTTGATTGACAGCTGTTTTGGGGTGCTCTATGCTGATTGGCTAATGGTGTGATAGGCGTGTCATTTTGTGTAAATGAGTCGCCTGAGTCACGTCACGCCATTACCGAATTCTAACACCGAAATTGTTAATCGGAGGCAACAAAGATACCTGTTTCGATGAATTTGATTATGTTTAAAGAAATATTGTTGAAAGCCTATAGTATTTGTTGTTGAATTTAAATATAAGAATTGACTGTCTATTTCTTTCGTTGCATTGAGGTATGAAACTAAAACACAATGTGCAAACTTTTGTAAGAATCCGCGTAGCACATTGTTTGCACATTGTGTTTTAGTTTCATACCTCAATGCAACGAAAGAAATACACAGTCAATCCTTAATTGAAGTGTGAAATAGAATCGTTTTAACATGTTACATTCTCTATACGCTTGGCTGTACACTTGCCTTGGCATGTTGTTATTACCTAAATGATTCATAGAATACCACTCAACGAATGACACTGCATATCCTTGATAAAAACGATAAACAGTTATCTACACACACACACACACACACACACACACATATATATATATATACATATACACACATACATATATCTATGTGTGTGTGTCTGTTTGTCTGCCTGTCTGTCATATAACATCAGAATTAGAACGATAGGTGCACATATCCACTTTGTACATATCTACTCACCCAAATCATCTGCAACTATGAAGACAATATTAGGGGGTTGTGTTGCCGCACAAGACACAATAACCGAGAAGAACACAAGGATGAACTTCTCCATTTCCACTGTCATAGATAAATGAACACTCCGAAGAGGTTATTGTTATATTGTCAAGATGGCCTTCACTCACTTATCAGCCAGGTACATATACATGTGATATGTGACATGTTAAGTGTGTCAGTGCGTCCGTACTGAATTTGCTGACATTCCAGTAGACTTCATGTCTGATTCGCTGAACGTGATTGTTATGCATGTGTCATGCATTGTGACTATTTGTTTACACTCTGTTTAGAAAAAAACCAGGAAACCAAGCAGGGTTATCACTCCCAAATATTACTAAAAATGTTGGTGTCACAGTTCCATTTTTCTTAAGTTATGTTCAGAGAAAATAACACTCTATTATTTTCCCTGCCAATATACAGATCGTCCACGTACTGGATTGGTAAGGCATCTATTTCTCCAGTGTTACACACTTGAATTTGACACTCGCTATTGTTCAATAGCTAGGGACGCTTTACCCAATTCTGAATGAGTGTTTGCTGCTATCTAACTGAAAATAAATATAAGAAAATATTTGAAATAAGAAAGAAAGAAAAAAATATTTTGAAATATTATCAAACACCTGACCACTGACCACGAGCCGTGTAATATGATATGGGAGTTCTTCTCTGTTATGGCAACATGCTTTTGTGACTACTGTAGTCTTTCAGTACGATAGCATGCAATCCATTTCACAGAATGTCACAGCTCGTTCTAGCTGCTCGCCTCTTCAAGAAACAACAACAAAACAAACAAAACAAAACAAAAAACAAGAAAAAAACCCGAAACAAAAAAACCCAAAAGACCCCAAAAACCCAAAACAAATAAACAACCAGCATTTACTGTTGGAGTAATGTATTCTAACCCGAAAACCATCAGGTTCTGGGAGGAACAAAAAGGAAGCATATTTGACATGATGATGTGTATTGCATGAAGACTTGGTCTTTAACGTAGGTTAATACGCACACTGAAGAATGAAGACGCCTTGAACAGCCGACTCATGATATGTTCTCCTTTCCTAATCATTAGTAGATAATGTTGTCTCAAAGCTTATTGGGTGAGATCTGTACTGAAGGTATATCGCTCTGTAGGGTAATTGCAGTAAACCGCCACTCTCATTATGAGTGAGTGAGTAACGTGTTTGTTGCCATATCGTGACGGAAGTGCAGGGAAGAGCGGCAGCTGCGAGATCAGTTGTACGTAGTAATGAAGAGTGTCACAATAAATTCCTTGTGGATCTCATAAATGGAGAGTGAATACATTGATTCAAGTCGGAATCATGTGGAGTGAGTATTTCGTCACCTCGATGAACATCTTAAATGGGTTTCACACACTGAAAATACACGTTCAATCCAACATGTCAAGACTGATTTGCCCTATTGCGTATCATGATGGTGTGATTTGGCACGAAGCAACGTACCTTCGCCACACGAGAGCCTGTCAAAATTTACCTTACCAAATGACTCCGTACATCACACCTAAGGTTCCAAGTGGCTCTTAATACTGGGCCATTGTTTCAGTGAAACAAACACACAAGAGGAACTGACATCAACTTGTTTTAATCAGATATCAATATAAACTGTTCCATATTACTGCATCCGAAAAAACGTCATAAAGTAATGCTTACAGAAAAAATCAGTCATTTAGAGTTTATCATTGCTGAAGTGTATTTGAAAAATAGACATCGAAGGTCAACACCATCCGGGACTCCAGACATTTCCAAAGTTTGTAGGGTGAGATGCAGGATCAGGAGGTGGGTAGAGGGCGGGGACCATCTGCTTCCGGTAGTCCTCAATCCTTGCTCTTAGTTGGTCAACAATTTCCGGCTTCACTGGTGCCACGTCGTAACGCTCAGTGGGATCCGCTGCAAATGAACAAGGGGATGTTGATGAGAGACAACATATGTACTTGGAGGGAAACAGTGCACACAGATGAAAGTATTTAAATGATAACATTTTCTTATGTATATTGAGCATGGTGAATCGTCATTACAACCTTACCAGTAACAAGCATAAAGTATAGGCAGGCATTTCCTTCTGCACTTACATCGTACGTTGAACAGACGCGCTGGGTTATCGCCTTTAAAGTAGATGAAGGAATCATAAATGTAATCCTGTGTCTTGTTCATAGGCTGGTGCCAGCCATCGGGTGTTCCTGGATAGCCCAATATCAGCTTGTAATCTCCAACCCTTTGAACAAAGAAGACCACAGAAGATCACTTCGCTTCTTGATTTTACTGTTGAATATTTATGGCATGTTGGAAAAGACATGATGATTGTGCATTTCCGTGTCAATGTCTTGCTCCCGAATACTTCGCATGGAATGGATCGATACAGATTGGTACGTCTCTCGCGTGTCCGTTACGAGTGTTGAAATTTAAACTTCTGCAGTTTCTGAAATGTAATATCTGAAAGTATTAACCTTATTGCAGCATGTCCTTCAAGAGCAGGTTCAAAATCGTCAAGGTTGTATATGAACTCGGTCCTGTGAGAGGACCATTGATTGCCATTCCTGATAGATTCCCAGTGGCTAATACCATCGATCGATGTCTCTGCAACAGGTTGGATTGAGTTGAGGTTAACATAATCTCCTTTATCAGTAAACTTTAATGGATTATGTGACATTCTCTTTTCGTCGACTCAGTTCACACAGTTTCGTATTCTCGGGGAAATATAATCACCATTTCCAGACGCAAATGCAATGTATTGTGATATGGACAAGTGTACATGTGTTGTATGTTTATCACGAACGTACTGCTGTACATGGCTTATTCACTGTAGTAAATGAAATCAAATGTTTTTGGCAAATGTGAGACTGAGTTAAACTCGAAAATGCAAGCTGTAAGTGACATTGTTGCAACACTGTATATCGTGGATGCCTGAGGGACTATGACGAAAGTACACGTGCGTCCTGTTATTAACATATACAGTTCCAGACTGAAACTGACTATATAAGCCGGAATTCAAGGCCAGAACTGACTTTCAGCAATTTACGCTTGATGTAAAAGGTGATGATTAAGGATGAAGTGTCAGGAATGATTTGATTGATGTGCACGTTCTTCCACACACAAGCAATAAAAGCAAGTCATCATTACCAGGAGTCCCGCCAGCTGCTGACACCAATGTAGGCTTCCAGTCCACGGCATGCAGCAGTCTGAAATATGATTACCGGACCTAAGATTTTTATAAATGTATATTCTGTGACATCTAGACAGGAGTAATCAATCTCGAATGATTAATTTTTACAGTGACATTTTTCTCAAAGATGTCGAGCATTGTACTGATGGCATCTACAAACCCGTTATAAGTTATCCTGGTTTTCTTCAGACCGGCTCCATACATGAAGGATGTCCCCCTCGTGCCCCCCTCCCAGATTGTGTGCTTCCCTCCTCTCAAGGGCCAGTTGTTTGCATAATCTCGCACAGGACCTCCATTCTGAAATGGTATGAAACTCCACATTCAGTTTAGTACTGCTCTTACAGTTCCACTGTATACTGAGGTGATTTCTGAAAAAAAAGATCTTCATTGACACAAAACCAATTCCTTCGGGTATTTGTATGGTTGACGATGTACTCACATGCGACCCATTCATAGCCTTTTTAGACTTAAGCATATATAGATTTAGACATAACTGTAAATCACTGCTTTCATAGTTGTTGTTTCCTTACATCAGCTGTAAACAGAATGAGTGTGTTTTCAAACAACCCCTTCTCCTTGAGAGCACGTGTTACGTTCCCAACTGCTTCATCGAGGGCAGATACCATTCCTAGAAAGAAAACATATGGTCATGAGTAAATCGATGCCCAAACATCTGTGTATGAGATAATATATTCGTCAGTGCTTTGATCGCTGAAAGTATACAGTAAGTACACATAATATATCATCTGTCATATTCATTATAATGATCTACAAATGAAGTCTTACTTGTTGTTGTACCGTTACTTTGTTCATTGTGATTCTGATGCTTAGCTCAATTATCCAATATCGCAAAATCGTGAACCTTCCTTGGAGCTTTTTTCCCCCCAAATCCTCAAGTGCCATACGTGTAAGACAGACCACACATGTAACTCAATCGTCATTTCAACGTGAGGGTAACAGTAAGAAAGGGTTTCTAAATTTCATCATGATTTTCTTCAGTGAGACGAAATTCACATTCAAGATTGCTTAAAAATGTCAAATGGATGAACATGTCTGGTAGTACTGGTCCGGTAGGGACATTGCTTGATTGGGTGATGAACTCCATGCCGATATGTCGATATTTTCCCTCCTTAAAGCAGAGGGGCACACTGCTTTCAACAAGTACCATTCGTTCACAAAGCTTAGGAGTTGGAATAGCGAACAGGCAGAGAAATGTAGGAGTAATTACAGTTTGAAGAAGTTGGGATTACCTGAATATATCCTGCGGCCTTCGTTTACCACGTTAGGGTACATGTTGTAGTACTTTTCGGGGACCTGAATATTGAATGATCAGTCAATAAGAATATGTATCGTAAAGAATTTATGAAGAAGCTGACGCGTTTAATGATATTTTGCAGCTCTTTCCTTGAAAAATGAAACAACTTAATTTTTTATGATGTTCTTTGCAAACATGTTTTCAGTGAAATTCCTGCAAGTATGTTGTACTATTTGGCTTTGACCAATCAATTATAGATTTTATGTCCTAACACTTCAATGCTAGACTGCAGCTTTAGTCAGTCAGACTGCATGCAAAGAAGGAAAGGTGAAAGACTGCTTTACCTCAATAGGGGCATGTACGTTCTGATAGGGCAGGTACATAAACAGAGGCTGGGATGCATTGTGTTTGTTGATAATGTCAATAGCTTTCTGGGCGAATGTATACTGAAACAGAAAGATAGAATGAGTACATCTAGTGCAATGATTATTTTTCTCTCTTCCTTACCCTCAACAGCCCCAAAATACAAATGATTGGATTACTTATGTTTTGCATTCTGTGTGGGGAGCGATAAGGAGATTCCATCCATCCATCATCCATCCACCCATTCGTATCTAGGAAAGGCAAGTTAGTACTTTGTAATATGATACCAATGATACTGAGAGTCCCGTCAGTCCGACTTTCTAATCCAATTTGTCAACACTGCAGACAAATTTGAATGCAAATCAGTCTCATAACGATTTGAAACTATGTTCGACTCCCGGGTTGAACAAAACTCCAAACAGCACTAGAAATTTGACTGATTGCCAGATGAGACAGATTATTCCCAAGTATCCCAGTTGTTACATGGTTTTGGATAGTGGTGTCATATATCGGGGAATCTGCATATACGATGTCTCAAATTTTGCGCAGATGTCTCTTGTTCAAGAAACCAAACGTTCAACACAGATATCAAATAACATTCGCAGATTACTAGTATGTCGAAATGATCATTGACATAACCGTTCAATATTGACATATCTAACTGGTTTAGTCACTTGTTTCCATTGTACTCACAGCTGAATACTCTCCCCTGTAATCCCAAGCGGGAAGTTTGTTATCTCGGTAGTCCAAATAGGCACCTGTAAACAAATAAGTAAACACTGATCACTGTGATCAATAGATCACATGTTTTCTTCATTCGTTTTAAAACTGTCTTGCACTCATTCAAAAGTTAAACACATTCATGTTACCTGCATAAGAGGAAGCAGGCCAGCTCGTTAACATTGCAAGCCAGTCATATAGCAATGAAACATGTTGAATATTTGATCACACTCACATAGAATTAGCTGTACTCAGGCATAGATTTTCAGTTCAAAGAAACACGCTGAACAGTAATAAGAATAATCTTTCAGATTGCCTTGTGTATTAAAGAATCCATTGTTAGTAGATATTCGTATGTATTTTTAGGGCACATGTATTTTTAGGGCAAATGTATTTTTAGGGCAAATGTATTTTTAGGGCAAATGCAACCAGCACCTATCGGGAACGATATCAACGACAGAGAATTATAAAAAAACTACATTGCTACGTTCGTATTAGTTCACTTTCTTAATATTTTATCTTACCGACGTCGATTCTGCAGATGACATACTTGTTCCATATCTAAACTGAATTTATTCTTGTCTGCGTGAGAATGATGACCTGTGGCACTGCATATTTTCCAACTCTTCCAGTTGGCATAGTTCAATGTGCAGATTAGATGTAGAAAGTATTCGAAACCATTTTTTATTTTGACTGGCTTTGATAGCCCTTTGTTAGTATTTGTATACATGCCCATGGTATGGTTGAAGTAGTCCTCAGCTGCACTGTAGTAGCCAAAGAAAGTATCAAACCCGCGGTACGTTGGTGTGCATTCCCATTTACAGAAACCCAGGTGCCATCTGGAAAAAAAAATGGTAGACGGGTATTGCGTGGTGCAGTATTGTGAAACTATATCAGTTAAGATAGTTCTTTCAAGACATTAGACCCGTGAAGATCCGAGTTATTACTAGTCTTTAGGAAACCATGCTTGTCGTAAGAGACAGGTAACGGGGTCAGGCTCGCTGACTTGGTTGGTCAGTGCATCAAATAGATCGATGTTTATGCTCATAACATGATTACCTGTTTTAGGCTGACCACAGTCCACATTCAGATCCATGTCTCTGAAGTGTTTGGCATCCACGATTCACATCTAACATGACCAGCTGTCTACCTATACTGATTACGTCACAGGAGAAAATTGTAAAATCTGGTGACAACCAGAATAACAATATCAAACTAACCCTCCCCCACCCCACCCCCCAACCCCCACCCCAACCTCAAGCACACCCCACACACACCAAATAGCTGTACCGACATACTTCCCGATCATGTGCGTAGCGTAGCCGAGTTTCTTCAACTCTTGTGGCAGGAAAGTATAGTTGAGAGGCACACAGACATCCTGGTTATCGCTCAGAACTTTGTGCTGTCATGCAAAGCAAGACCTTTTCATTCCATATTATATAAAAATATTCAAACTCAATCAAAATACACAGCTCAAACATAAGAAACCCACAACATATAACATATAAATCAGAAAGCATTGCAAAAAACACATCCCTATCCATACACAAACTGTAGCCAAACGTTAGTAAACATTTGGCATCCTTGATAACGCGTTTGATATCAGTTAAAACATGTTCTGTCATCACTAGTAAGTGAAGTAACTTACATGAGACAGGAGGAACATCTCCTTTCACTCACCTGCATGCCCACCTTGAATGGAAACATTCCACTCATGAAGGCCGTTCGAGACCTGTGAACAATCATAAGCGACTGAGGAGAACCATTATATATCTAACATTAAACATAGTGAAAATCACAGTAGGCATTTCCTTTATGATCTCATCTCCATATTCCATGAAGGCCGTATCTAACATTACAAATACAAATGTCCACAGTGGACATGATATTTACAATGTCAGCTCAATAATCGTGTCATATAATGCTTCTAAATTCATATTTAACGCACACATTAACATGTGATGTTTTGATGACATGTAATTGGAATTCTCTAGCTAGGATATACAGGTTTAAGGACTGCGAAAAGATATTTACGGGCTGCAATACGGCTGGACATATGCACTCTCAAAGATGATGCCCTCTGTTGCCAGTTTGTCGATGTTGGGAGTCTTCATGTTTGGATTTCGGAAGCCCACATCGTTCCATCCTTATTGTGATGGAAAGTAACATGATGCTTAATAACACACACCCCAAATGAGATTTCACACCCCGCAGCTATAAACACGTAAAACAAATGCAACAGTGTACATAATCTGTCAAGTGAAAAAATCTCTTTATTGGTACATATACCTAAGACCGTGCGTTCACATTTATACTGTTTATTGTTATGATATGAATATTAAATACGACATACATTTGTATATCAAATCTCTTGGTGTGCTGAGAGCTTGAGAAACTGAAACTGCTGATGCATATATCTATGCCTGTCATATGACATCACAATAATACCCGTGAGGGTCCACCCGGGGTAGAATAGACCTTCAGTAACCCATGCTTGTAATAAAAGGCGACTATGAATGTCTTAACAGGCGACTAACGGGATCGGGTGGTCAGTCTCCCTGACTTTATTGGCACATGTCACCGGCTCCCAATGGCCTAGATCGATGCTCATGTTGTTTGTCACTGGATTGTCTGGTCCAGGCTCGATCATTTACAGACCGCCGCCATATAGCTGGAATATTGCTGAGTGCGGCGTACAATTAAACTCACTCACTCACATCACCGTAAAAACGAAAAGGTGTGGGCAGGCACTTTGTCCACAAAATATATCTACTCACCTAAATCATCTGCAACAATGAAGACAATGTTAGGGGGTTGTGTTGCCACACAAGATATAATGATCGCGAGGAACACAAGGATGAACTTCTCCATCACGACGGTCACAGATAAATGAATGCACCACAGGGGCTGTGGTTAAATTCGTAAGATGGCCTTCGCCTGCTTATCACAAAGATAGATATACATGCATATGATATGTGCGTACTAACGTGATGAGTGGCAGTCAATGTCTTATCGCAATGCTAACAATTCGAAGTGTTCATTTCAGCTGATATTTCCCCAGCCTTTAAATAGATTTTCTATATTTCAAATGATGTTATTCATAGTCAAGCGCGTTTGAACTGTTCATATGTCATTGATCGTGAACCTGAATTGGTAAGGTTTAAGATCACATCCAGTTGTCAGTTTTTCTTCATAATATGCGAGCTTATAAAGACTATTGTAACAGGTTTAGAGAATAATAACGCTTATATGTTGGGTATTGTGGATATTTTCTGAGCAATAACACATAATCTCACTCAGTCTTCCTTTTTCATACATGTGATTGTGGCATCGCTATCTCCACATTTTGTAGTCGGTATTATACACGAGCAACTTGTTTCTAGAGTTTGATTCCATGTAGTTCATGCCATGAGTTACAAAATGAAGTGAGTGAGTTAAAATTTAAAGTCACATCTTCCTAATTTCAGCCATTATCATAACTAGGAGAGTTGTAAATGCACACAAAGAACAATAAGGTAACAGGGCTATCACGGATAAAAACCTAAAACTAGCAATTTATAATAAAAATAAATAAACATGCAACAATACAATGTACACGTGGGCTCTAGATCACCAACAACTGAAGGTAGATCACCATGCTAGAGACCATTGGCAGTGTCGTACTTTTGGTACCTGCTTGGAGATATCAAATGTATCTGTCATGACAATATGTTAAAGAATATTCATGACATGCATATTTCATTTCCCATTCGATCTGAAGAAATGCAGACTGACCGTTCACACGTTAATGCTTGTCTCTATAAATATTAAATAACATATAACAAGACAAACTTTAGCCATGTGGGAAAAGGATTCAATCTCTTGCACTTTGTGAGGACGTGCAGCTGACTCTTTTTCAGCTTCGTCATACCTGAACACATGTTACCTGGATGAACATGACGGTGATTTCTTATCTGTACTAAAACACCGTCCCTTGAACTGCTATGACTCGAAAGTCTTCTAAACGTAACAGCGATAACCTTGTCTCGTCCAGATTGCGGTCAAAGGCGAATTCCTCACCTGGTGTCTACCAAAGAACCAACAAATTCGAATACTTTGGTATATGACCAGATGGTTGCCATATGAATAAGTGCATACACTTAGTTGCTGATACGGTGACGTGCAGTAAGTCATGGAGGAAGTCAGTCCGAGTTAATTAGCGATATTTTCATTGTAAATTACCTTGAAGGGGGGAGATTTCAGTCCGAAATCCGAGTTACACGAAGTCCGAATTAGTTAGCCTATATGTAATGATAGTTCGGTCGGGACCAACGAGTCAGTCAGAATTATATAGAAAACCAAGTTACTTAGGGTCCGAGTAATACAGCTTCCACTGTACTGTGACTATGTGTCCCAGCCAACACAGCTGTGAATGGGTACTCGTTAGGATGCGAAAGCTGTAATAGCTTGATGCTGGCTGCAAGGGTTGTATACACCCCGGGGAGTTGAGACTGACGTATAGTCACCGAAGGAAAAAGATTCCCTGCGCCTTGCGCAGGTAGTAGTTGCGTTCATGTGTGCGCTATATAGATATCTCATCCTACCCTAAGGTTTCTTGAAATATGTGCTTGTTATAGGTGTATCGATTGTACGAGGCTATGTCGTACATGGAACAAAGCTGCTTCATTTATGCGCCATGTTCATATAGACACTATCAGTTAGATCGTTCGTAGTCTTATTTCATGATTTAAGATTCAGATAGTTTGCATGTGGAAGTCACGGGTCCGTATTGTGTGGGCACTACGGGTTATTTAACATCTGTGAAATACACAGAGTTAATGCTCCTAATCCATCACTACGCTATTTATCTAAAGGTTGTAACAATAGAAGACGTGGTACGTGTTTGCATTGATAGGGTTGCCTTGTGAAACATTATATGAAGAGAAAACATTTGAAGAGGACGAAAACCAATACACCTGAACACACCCCTGGAATACGTGTGTGAGATATGTAAATGATGCATCGCATCAACAGAAGAGACACGTACAGGGCAGGTAAACATGAATCATGGTGACTATGACGTGATGATGGTGACTATAGTTCTCGGCGTTTTCACCAATGATAGATTCAGTCTATAAAACGGAAATTACGCATAAATAGTGTGAGTGAGTCAGTTTAGTTTTACGCCGCACTCAGCAATATTCCAGCTCTATGCCGGCGGTCTGTAAATAATCGAGTCTGGACCAGGCAATCCAGCGATCAACAACATGAGCATCGATCTGCGCAATTGGGAACCGATGACATGTGTCAACCAAGTCAGCGAGCCTGACCATCCGATCCCGATAGTCGCCTCTTACGACAAGCAGAGTCGCCCTTTTATGGCAAGCATGGGTTGCTGAAGGCCTATTCTACCCCGGGACCTTCACGGGTCTACGCGTAGATAAGATCAAGGGGCAATTATATGTCATTATATATCTAATGATCCAGTTGAATCTATTCATATGGGATTTTCGTTGTGCATCAAAATGCAACTCACCTATACAACCTAATGCAGACATGATATCATTATTGTTACAGATTACCAACAGTGGACCTCACGGGTTGACAGGCTCATGGTCCTTGACCTCTCTGCTGTGCATGTGATAAAAGATACAGATGGAATGTTTAATGCCTGGTCAACTCTTCAACTCTTTCATAGCTCTGAGCTTGCATCACCTCGTGATGTCATGTCGCATTCATTCAACCGACAGGCAGATAACAATGCACGTCAAGGTCACAGTCTCAGCACTAATTCATTTCGTCAAGTAGGAATTACACTTGAACATTCCCATAAATAAGACTGAGACGACGCCTCGCATCGCTGGAAAACACACCAGTTTGTCTTTCACAATTTAAAAAATAAATAAATAAAAAATAGATAATTAAAAAATATTAAAGAGCAACAACTCATCACAGCCACATCACTGGCATCTAACGTGCCAATATAACAGACATATTTACAATTCTTCTTCTAAGAACACAAATGCACTTTTTGTTGTAGATCATTCATGCAATCTATGTATTTGTTTCATTTATCATTGTTTGATGTGATTGCGCAGGTACGTATGTGGTATTGCTCTTCAATCACTAAGGAGATAATTAAAATTCAAAACAGAAAACGGTCACGTATTCACTGCACATGTTTGAATTTGGCGGGCGATTATCCGGCCTCTTCATGTCTTGTGTAAAGATTGCATAAAAGAGTCCCATTATGTTTTGTCAAAATGGCGTCAAATTCTTTATCACAAATTCAAACATGTCTTGCAATGAAGAAAACCTGGATGATACATGTGTATTTTCATAATTTGTCTTAAGATGGTGACTGTGATAAAAAAAACACGTGTGCAGAACAAGGAACTGTCAAACTCACATCAGGTTAGCTGCTTAATCACAAAGGAGACTTTTGCTAATATCTCGGCTTTTCCGTGTCCTTAACTGGGCTGATAAGATATATCGATAAATCTGCCTTGACCTACTTGCCCAGGTATTTGAAATAACCACATTTGCTCGGACATTTTAGTGTGTTTGCTTAGATTTTGAGAAACCGATGTCTATGCAAAGAATGTGACATACATTCCTATCAGATAAGGAAAACTGGCAACAGCGACCGACATACATTCCATGCCAGTTTGATAACGAAAATATGACATGTGCATTCTTTCGCAAGGATTACTTACAGAGATACATAGGTGAATACAGTATATAATCCAATATGCTATGGCAGATCTCCATTGACCTATGTGGCTTTGTTGGCATCCACACTCAGACATTGATCTATAGATTTTGACTGATCTTTGTAAACTAGGATTGAAAAACAATTTCCCGCAACGTGCTATCGCCACTCAAATATGGTTTTGCATTTGGGTGAATCTTCGTCAGCAGGAGCATTTGTAGCCTGATTTCATTAAGAACAATTAAAAAGGAATGCCACAGCGATATAAGAGTAACGGTTACGTTCACTAGAATCATTTAAAAGGATAATGTTGAAGGGGTCAATGATAATAATAAAGCATCAGGTTGAGAGCGAGGATCTCAGATCACATATATCCTTCGTGACAAATAAAGTCAAAATAATAATTTGACATAATGATCAGCTGGTCAGTGCTGTTTATGTAGTCAGAAGCTAGCCATGTGGCATAAATCACAGATATATTTGCAATTCACAATTACCTTAGAACAGAGGTAACATACGTCATATTTGGGATTAGCTTGTCAAAGTATAAATTCTAGTACTTCTTAGTTGAGTCCCATCCAGAAGTCGAACCCGCACTATCAGAGTCAGCACACAAAGTCAGCCACCTCATCCGCTCATCCACCGTGACGTCCACAAAAATGTGTACCCCTTTCATAAGTGTAAAATTTCACGGCTCCCACGGCCGAAACCAATCAGAAAGTGGTCAAATGTAACCTATGTCATATTTGTGATTATACTTTCAGATCAAAGTACAAATTCTAGTACTTTTTAGTTGAGTCTTATCCAGATTTAGAACCCGCACCAACAGGGTCAAACACCTTGCATGTGTTACATTCGATAACTTTCTAAATGCCATTGTGCAATCATCGTTAGATCAAAAGGTCAAAGCACTTCTTGATTCAGATTTGGGATTCCTCCAGATTTACATCGACACTACGTGCTGAAACCAATTTTTTTTTCAGATCTGTTTTGTACTGCCATATTGTTAGCCGTTCCTGTCAATATTCAACCCCCCAATGTCATAAATGGCAGGAACACACGTGTGTATTTCCCAGAGTACTCAAACAAATGGGCATCATATGACCGTTTATCTAATGGAATACAAGTTCAAAGCAAAAATACACACTAAGCGTCAACTTATATACTTTTATTTGTCATGCATACTGAACAACAAAGAAAATAAAAAAAATGAAATATAAAATTAAGCGTTCATGTTTATGTCTTCTACTTAAAAACAAAACACCGTTGCGTTTCTTCTGCTGTTCAGTATATAACAAACATAAAGAGAACAATCAAACACTGTTACGTATTATAAGAACAGAATAAAATAGATATGAAGTCATTGTTACCGATTACGCCAATGAAATAGTATTTGATAAAAATACATCAAAGGTCAACACCAGCCAGGGCTCCAGGCGTTCCCGAAGTTTTTCGGGTTACTTGCAGGATCATTTGGAGGGTAAAGGGCGGGGACCATCTGCTTCCGGTAGTCCTCAATCCGGGCTCTTAGTTTGTCAACAATGTCCGGCATCTGTGCTGCCAGGTCGTGATGCTCAGTAGGATCCTCTGTTGATGAGAAATGACAAACAGGACTGTCTATGAAAAGATTGACGTAATTGTGTATATATTGCCTTGAAGAAGGATGATTTATTGATTTCCCGAATCAAACGCAAAATAGCTGAAAAAGGATAATCCAACCCCCCCCCACTCCCGAAAAAACAAACGCAAACAGCCCCCAGCCCCCCCCCCCAATTAAAAAACCAAAAAAACAACACCCCCCCCAAAAAAAAACCCCCAAAACAACAACAAAAAACCAAAATGAAACAGAAAAAGCAAAAACGAAAAACAAACAAACAAAAAACCCCAACAACACCCACATAAAACAGGTATTAATATATTCTAATATTCTGTGTACATACCACGTATATTGTAGAGCTGCGCGGGACTATCGCCTTTAAAATATACAGCCTCCTCATAAACGTCCTTCTCCGTCCTGTTCATTGGCCTGTGCCAACCATCAGGTCCTCCAGGGTAGCCCATTATCAGCTTGTAGTCTCCAACCCTGTGAATAACAGACTTTAGTTTTCTGATCTACTGCGCACTAATTACAATTGATCGGTATGAAGCTCTGTTAGAAATACTTTGTAATTAATTCAGACGGTGAAGCCAATCTCGCCTACATCGCAGTCCTACATCGTACTCTGCTGTAACAGACAAATATCTAAGTACTGTTATCGTTCGTTGCTTGTGTTGATGTTTATTTGGCTATTGGCTGATGTCTAGGAACATTGAAAATGAAACCCGAAACCTTATTCCTGCATGTCCTTCCGTTGCAGGTTCAAAGTCGTCAAGATTGTATATGAACTCGGTCCGGGACGACGGGAGTCCATTCCTAATGGCTTCCCAGTGGCTTATACCATCGATAGACGTCTCTGTAACATGGGGTGGATTGAGTTGGCACTGACCCTTTTAACAGTAAATAGTTAACCATCGTTTAAACACTTTGTCATCATCTGGCACTATGTTACTGCTCCCCTTTATCCTTCCCCATAGAAGAAATAGAGGATACTAAACGACCTTCCGTGTAATACCATTTTTATTAAACGAGTTATTGATACTAAATCTTGAACGAGTTTAATAAAAATGATATTTCACGGAAGCCAGTTTAGTATTCTGTTTATTACTCGCCAGCGTAAATTGTCAGAAACTGCCGTGAAATTCCCCACAGTGTGATCACTCTCAGCTTTCCGCGAGTCAAGCAAGGGCTAGTAAAATTGCGACATCGGCATTAGCATTGTGACGTCACAACTTTGAACCATTTTGACGTCATACGTCAAGCGGTATTACACTAGTATAATATCGCCGTAAAATATTTCACTGCAGTATCTTCCACGGGCGAGTAATAATCTGATATATTTTATACATTTCCAACGAAGTGATTACGTAAAGTCATTATGCTTACTGTATTGCTATGCAAGGACTATCAAACACATTGATGACAATTTTTCACGTTATTGTGAACGCCTGTATAGCAGTGTACCAGCGTGCGGCTGACACAGGTATTGCTGTGGGAAGCTGTCTTGACCCAAGTGAAAATGCATGGGAGAATTATTCTACAATGGAACGGTAAACTACGAACTAAGGAAGATGTCCAGATTACCAGGGGATCCACCAGCTGCTGACACCAAGGTGGGCTTCCAATCTACAGCATGCATCATTCTGTAACAGAATGTGATTACTTCAGAGTTTGTATCTTGTATCCTTTCCATTCTCGTTAACATAGTACCTCCTACATGCGGATCTCTTTTAAAGTAATAACATTTCACTTATACAGAACTTTGATGGTGTCTTCGAACCCGTGGTAAGAAAGTGCCTAGATCTTGCACGCATATAATTTCTAAAACCAGTTAATTCCCTTGAAAAAAAATCTTACTACATATATCCAGCAATACACTGATGACGTCAACGAACCCATTGTAAGTTGTCTTTGTTTTCTTCAGCCCAGCACCGTACATGAAGGATGTCCCCCTCGTGCCCCCCTCCCAGATCGTGTGCTTCCCTCCTCTCAGAGGCCAGTTGCTGGCATAGCTTCCGATAGGACCTCCGTTCTGGAGAGATCAGCATATCCTCTTCAGTCAATAACACAGCATCATATCCGTTCGGGCAGGATTACCAATATTATTGACTATATATTTATAAACATGGTGGGTAGGAACTTTATATTTCTGTGCAGTTAGGTGGTATATAGGGAAGGCCTTTTATATTATAGGGAGACCAAATTTAGGCCTTCATTCCACGGTTGTTGTTTATAGTTTTGTAAACACTGCTCTCAGCAATATTCCAGCTATATGGTGGCAGTGCTCCCATATGGCAAACCGTTTTCACATTTATTAAGCAATTACAGATATCTTCAATTGTTTTAAAGATATCTGCATTGTATTTAAAGATATCAATAATGATTTAAAGATGTCTGAAAATAATTTTCCATGTCTTTTTCCACGGATGTACTCGATATTATTGCGGTGGATCAAAAAGAAACATGACTGTCCTTACATCGGCCGTGAACAGAATAAGTGTGTTGTCAAACAATCCTCTCTCTTTAAGTGCCTCCGTTACGTTTCCAACTGCCTCGTCAAGGGCAGACACCATTCCTGAAGATACAAAATATCAGCTTAAAATTCTGAATTCAAATTGTTACATGATAATATGTTCTTATTATGAAACGTCTATTCCAACATTTCAGACTCATTGTTGTATCTGGTTATCTGCAACAAGTGCAGCTATGCTATTTTAAAACCTAATTTGGTTGGTTACAGCCTGGAGATCGTCTCAGGCCTTCTGTGGTATTCAATACAAGTCAGAGTCTGAATATGGAATACGTGATATTACAGTTTGAAAAACAGCCCAAAGCTACAGTACCTGAATATGTGCGACGGCCTTCGTTTATCACATTAGGATACATGTTGAAGTACTTTTCAGGGACCTGAATATAACAGAACTGGCGAATTAGAATATGAATGTGCAGGAGTATCGCAGACGTGTCTGGTTAACTTTACAACTTTTAAAATGGCGTAATGGCATTGAAGCAGTTTTAACTATCTGAACTCAAATGTAGCTGATAAATACATTATACTGACTGGGCATGTTTAATTAAATTTTGTTGTTTTATCACCACTTACATTTCTGAAAATTACTACACATCTCAGCATTTCTTCATTCCTCTCTGAAGTAGTATGAACCTTTATAATTACCATGATTCTTTTGATTAGTACCGAATATACAATTTTACCTCAATAGGAGCATGCACATTCTGATAGGGTAGATACATAAACAGAGGCTGGGAGACATTGTGTTGATGGATGATGTCAACAGCTTTCTGGGCGAATGTATACTGAAACAGAAAGACTGTTCCATCTAGAACTGTTTCCCTTCTGCTTCTCCCGCAAAATCCTAGAACCAGTTATGAATTGGCAAGAAGGTACACACAGCTGTATTTGTTCATACGAGGAGGCCTGTACTAGTCTCAACCGCCATGATGTTGCTGGGATAATGTCAGAAGCGACGAAATCAACATCGAGGCTCCTGCTGTTTCAAATCCAATGGTAAATGAACCTATTATGAAATAGTACGATAATTGCATTGGTGAACATTGTACTCCTCCCTGACCCTGACTAGTGTGAGTGAAAGGTTTATATTTCAGCTATAATCCAATCTGGCCCAGACAGTCCCGTGATCAACAGCATGAGCATCGCTGTCCGCACTTGAGAACCTCTGATATGTGTCAACCAAGTTGGCCTGCCTGACCACCCGATCCCGTTAGTCGCCTCTTTTGACAAGGCGAATATTTACCTAGCTTTATTGTTTTTAAACTTTACTCACAGCTGAATACTCTCCTCTGTAATCCCAAGCGGGGAGTTTGTTATCTCGGTAGTCTAAATAGGCACCTGAAAATACATCAATGAATGCAAAATATGTTTAGGACATTTCCTCGTCTTCACTAACTGCCCCAGTTCCATGTATTGACATGGCGATTAGATAAAGGTTCACGTCGTCTGGTTTTAAGACTGTTATAGATAAATGATAGGTAGCCTAAATGAGTCACAAGGCGATCTACCATGAGAAAATAATCCTTACTGATTCCTAAATTGTGATTGGTGTAAATGGACACAGGCTACATGTAGTTGTCTACTTGCCCTTGCTGTGATTGAAGTAGTCTTCCTCGGCACTGTAGTAACCGAAGAAAGTATCGAACCCTCGGTACGTTGGTGTACACTCCCATTTGCAAAAGCCCAGGTGCCATCTGGAAAACATCATAAAATGTTTTGGAGGACGTCGCTTGGTCCAGCATTGTGAAACCGCTTCGAATCCGATAATATATTGGAGTCGTCCTTGGACTAAAGTCACAAGATCTAACCCACAAACGAAACGGTTGAAAAGATGCATAATGTGTCAGACAGTTAGCCTGCGTGATCACATTCAGACAAAGATGAACCAAAGGAGATTTGATGAATTATATATGTAACATTATCACATTCTCCCAGTCACACTGCCATTACTCTACAGAAACGGCTGTACAATAATGACTTTGCTGGACATACTTGCCGACCATATGTGTAGCATAGCCGAGTTTCTTCAACTCTTGTGGCAGGAAGGTATAGTTAAGAGGTACGCAAGCAGCCTGCCCAGCAATCAGAACTTTGTGCTGCAATGTGAGATATAAACCATTTCATTACATGAAACGTGAAACCAAACAACATCACATAAATCTATATTGTCCGTTATTATTGTTTTAAAGATACTCTGCTCGTTTCTCTATTTCAGTACAAGTGTGGGTTAGCGGCCCATGGTTTAACATTGATTGATCCACTACGCATAAGTATACTCTTAAAAAGGGGGATAATTAACTTTCAACTTGTATAAGAAGTGTAAACGTAACAAAAGTTTCCAGGGCAGACATCGTATGAAGGCACCACCAATTCCCTCTATTACCACCACTAAACACAACACATGATATGCACGTGCACAACGCAGTAGCCCCATACACGTGCATGGGGTCCCGTTCTTGATTTTGATGTTTTTTCAAGAAGGTGTCTAAGCCGCGAGGCATTGTAAACTAAACAAGTTAGATTTCTACACTATATGATTAGATGATATGAGCATAATACAATTATATACAGTAGGATATCCGTAATATCTCTGACAATGCACCGTTGGCGTAGTTTATCAAAGACTGTACACCACAACCACCACCAAACAAAAGCAAACACCAACAACAAAAGAACAAAAACAAAAATATGACACATTTACCTGCTTCTTCTGTCTTCTTCAGTCTCTGGATTGTGGTTATTGAAAGAACGCACGCTGCTTCAAAAAGACGTTTGTTAAGCTTACGTGAATTAATCTTAGACATGTTGAATAAAAACAAATAAAAAAATGCAAACAGGCGACATAAAAAGAGAACGAAAAAAGAATAAAAAGCCAATTTTCCTTTCACTCACCTGCATCCCCACCTTGAACGGAAACATTCCACTCATAAACGCCGTTCGAGACCTGTAAAGTATCGTAGGAACTTGAGGAAGACGATCATGTATCCAGTATTTCACATACGAACGACTAGAGTGGACATGTTCCAGTCTAAACAATCATTCCGTTATAGTATCATTAACTAAGCACTTGCAAATCCATACTATAATCGACCTTTGACAATTAATAAGTTTAAGATCATATTTTCTTACATTATACGCGTGTAATTTGTTTGAACACAACTGTATTATATTCAAATTTTTGTTTACACAACAAAACCCAAATAAATGGATATTTACGGGCTGCAGTACGGCTGGACATATGCGCTCTCAAAGATGATCCCTTCTGTTGCCAGTTTGTCGATGTTAGGAGTCTTCATGTTTGGGTTTCGGAAACCAACATCGTACCATCCTTATTGTGATAAAAATAACATGAAATTATGTGGTTACATAAGTGTCACTGATATTTAACATACAATCACTGCTAGTCATTATCATCACTTGACCTTTGAAGATCCGGATTAGAATTGATCTTCAGTAACCTAATAATAATATAGTATGCATGTTGTAAGAGGCGACTAATGGGATCAGAAGGTCGGGATCGCTGACTTGGTAGGCACATCTCATCGTATCCCAGTTGAGCAGATCGATGCTCATGCTGTTGATCACTGCATTAGCTTGTCCAGCTTCGATTATTTACAGATCCCTGCTAATTATTACTTGTGTATGTTAATCGTCAAGGAGGAATACATAACAGCTTTCCTGATCACATGCTCCATTGGCTGAAACACGTAAATCTATCTGTTTGTTTAATATATCATATGACCCGACATTACCTGATTATTGTACATAAAGAAAATGATTAGCACTGCTTTCATAATTCAGGGGAAAAAATATTCTCACCTAAATCATCTGCAACTATGAAGACAATATTCGGGGGTTGTGTTGCGGCATAAGACACAAGAACCGAGAGGAGCACAAGGATGAAGTTCATTTCCATGGTCATATTAGAGTGACTACTCCACCGAGGCTATGTTCACATTTTGCAGGTGGCCTTCGCTCGCTTATCACTTCGAAAGATAGGAACGTATATAGTATATGATATGTGGATATTGTGATGTACAGGTCCTCAAGTGTGTCAATACCTCAACCTGTAATCATTTGTGATGACGTGCATCTCCTTTTCTTCTTCATATCTTAACATATATGGGCTGGTTAAAAATGAAACGCTTTAGATATGAATCTATAGGACCCGTAAAGATCTTCACCAGACTGTGCCTGTCGTAAAAGGTCACTAATGGGATCGGGTGGTCAGGCTCGATGACAAGTCTGACATATAGCGTCCCCCACTGTATACCGAATGCGTATTCCGCAGATAGATGCTTATACTGTTGATCACTGGATTGTACGATCAGGACACGATTAGTTACAGACCGCCACACAGGGGATTTTGAGAATATTGGACTCAGTAGCTAAGGCAACAGCAACACAGATATAGCATGTCTTTCCAAAACTTTCCTGTTTATTTTAGAAACGTTTGATAAAATATTCGCCCAGGCCTCATCAAGAAAACATGATAAGTAAACTATATGTACAAGGAAGATACGTGTTTAATTTTGTCATTCGTTTTTGACTGGACAAGAGGAAACAGCCATCCCAAGACTGAGAGTGCCACCAATCGACATATCGCCATAGGCCGCCTTTGATGGTAGGGAGTCGTAGTCTGGGGTTGTCCGACTTTTCAACGTTCTTCAGAGCACCATATCTCGCCTTTGGACCAATTCCGTCCAATGTCGCCTGAGAAGCAGCTGTCCAAGAGTTACCACCCATGCCCAAGACCGCTACACCCAGTTTTGTCATCGTCAGGTCACACCCTTGAAGACTGTACAACCAATCCCTGGTTTCAGAAGTATTTCCGACCAAACTTTTACGGAATCTGTTGTGAGAATTCACTAAGGAAGGCCAGTTATCGCCCGTGTTTTGAGATACGTCTATCGGCGCAATCGCTTGCGGTGTTGCGGTACAGTCTGGAACCTTAGAAACTGGAGGTGAGCCTGGCTCAGTGATGAATCACGATCTCTTCTTCATCAGCGAGAATGGACCTTTAGGCCCTGATTGTATTCGACAGGTCGACAAAATGGGTGGAGAAAGGTGTCGTGGTCTTGGGTGCTACATCCAATACATAAAGGTGTGATTAATGGTGGTTCAGGGTAATTTGACAGCAAATCAGTACATTAACGAAAACCTTACACGTCACATGCGTCCGATTATTTCCTGACGGTGTAGTTGTTCTAGCACGACAACAATATTTCACATACAACACGCGTTACGCGTCTTCTGTGTTGCCAATAGTCATTGTCTTGTTATGGCCTTCCCGAACACAAGATCTAGAGCTGACAGAAAACCTATATGCGTCAACGTCAAACACGCTGTGGACACCACTGGCCATTGCATTCCATGAAGAGTGAGGAAGAATTCCGCAAGAGCGACTTCATCGACGTATCCAGTCTGTGCCGAGACGACTCGGAGCCAATGGTGGCCATACAAAGTATTGACCTTGACGCCATCTTGTGGACTCAAGTAAACGGGAGAAAAAACCCAAATCAACAATAAAGGCTGCTGTTGTGTTGGCGAACTCTTTGACCATAGATGCTTTAAATTGTCACATTTTATCAATCGAAATTACTGGAAGTACGTAACCCAAATTCTAAAACGGCTATGGTGTTATTTTGAAGCGAGTGGCTGGGATATCGCGACATTAAACGACAGCCTAACCTAGTACCAAAACTACATCCATTGTACTGTGGGTTCTGTATATCTTGTTCACGTGATAGAGGTGACCTTGTCTCTTCCAGATTGCGATCAAGGGCGAATTCTTCAACCTGTATCTGTTAAAAGTCTTCCTAAACATCTTGATAACGCTTATTAATTATACCGATTGTGCAGTGTACGCCGCACATGGTACTATGCTTTGTGATATATATATATATATGGTTTATATATATGGTTTATATATATGGTTTGCTTTAATCTGCACAGAGTTTACATGTTTCAGCTTGTGGATGAGTGAAGGGTCCATATTGTGGCGGTTTTGAGTACTGTGGGTTATTTAACATCTGTTAGATAAATTGAGGTGCTGTTCTAGATTTAACTTAAAACGTTCCGTCGTCACGCAAGAGAACAAGGTTTAATTTCCTGCATGGGTACAGTGTGTAGAGCCTACACCTGGTGTCCCCCTCAGTGACCTGTAAAACCAAACTCATTAACTCACTCTAAATCTAACCGTACCCATAACATACACAAAATACGCTTATCATGCAAACACGTTCATAATTCTAATGGTACGTTTTTGCATTGAAAGGACTGTCTTATAAATCATATGAGCAGACAAACATTTGGAGATGAGGGAAACCAAGCATCTGAATACACCGTGGGGTTCATGGTCTCCGAATCCTTTGGTGTAAATGATAAGAGATACATAGCTGTGAGATTACATCATCTCGTGATGGAAGTGATGTCATGTCGGTTTGTCATGTCGCTTTCCTTCAACCGACAGCCTGATAACGACGTCCGTCATGAAAAAGGAATTGCGTTCTGTTTGTCTTGAATATTCCCTCAAAATGAAAACAGTTGGCGCACATTACCTGTACTTTGTCTTCCATTGGGCATTAAAATAGCTGTTCTGTGAAATACGGTGAACAAAAAATGAGACGACGCCTCCTCTCAACGTTTGTGTGCTTTAAATCAAGAACACTTCTGGAATCGTTGTGCATGTGATGATTGTAATTTGTAATGGTACGTAAAGCGGATCACATATATACTTTCGTCTAACCAAGAGTGGCAACTTTTTCCACACCCACCTTACGCGAGTCGTTTAGTGGAGCCGGGCCCAACATGCCAAGATAGCAGACATGAATGACCCTTGGTGGACACATGGTTGGCAATTCCACATTTAAGAGAGGAAATACATTATCGCAGTATGTCATTCCTACAGTCTATGTATTTGCTAACTTTATCACTGTTTTGTACCTTTTTATAGGGGATGGGGTATCGAGATGCGTTCTTTCCCATTAGATGCTGGGAATAGACCTTTACCTTCTGATGAACCATTACCTTGAAGTTTATTAAACAAATGATATACACATTAAAAGAGATCATTCCTATTCACTCACGGTTTTGATTACCCGTTCTCTTACATTATACTGATGTCTTGTGTAATTTCTTATCTGTTTTAAAGATTACATAAAAGAGTCCCTTTACTTTTGTCAATGAACACAAACTAGATGAAACACAGGTACAGAACATGGAGTCAAACTCAGATCAGGCCAGCTGTTTAATCACAAAGGAGGCTTTTGTTGTAGCCTATATATCGGCCTTTCCGTGTCCTTCACTGGACTGATAAAGAATATCGAGTATCCGGCCTCGACCTACATGTCCAGGTATTTGAAATAGCCAAGTTTGCTCAAGTTAAATCACTTACTTCGAGACATCTTAACGTATTGGCGTAGATTAAATAAAACTCAGATTTAACACGAGTGATCTGATCTCTATGCAATGAACGTTTTAACGAAGAATGTGAAATACATTCCTACCAGATAAGGAAAATAGGCAACAGTGACCGACATGCATTCCAGTTTGATAACGAAATTATGACATGTGAACCCTTTCGCAAGGATTAAGAACAAAGATACATAGGCGAATACAGTACATAGTTCAATATGCTATGGTGGACCTTTGTGGATTTGTTGGCATCCACAAGCACGATAGTGATCTATAGACTTTGATCATTGTAGAACACGGTTGAAAAATACTTTCCCGTAACTTGCTGGCGCCACTCAAACATGGTTTTGCATTTTGGTGACTCTTCGTCAGCAGGAGCTTTTGTAGTCTGACTTCATCAGGAACCCTCAAAGGACAGTCACAGATATATCTGGCTTGAACATGTTCAAGTATTTGACAAAACCACGTTTGGTCAAGTTATTTCAATTAATGTAGATTTAATGGAACAAAAAATCAAAATTAGTAACTGACCTTTATGCAAAGAATGCTAACGAAGAATGGAACATGCATTCCTTTGAGGAAAATGGGCACCAGGGACATACCTACATTCCAATTTGATAACGAGAAAATGATGTGCACCCAAGCATTACGTACAAACACATATAACACAATACACACGTCAGTCTGCTATGGTGGCCGGGTCTATTCTGAACTATGTGAATGCGCTTGATGATAACTGCAAGTGATGCCAGTGATCTACAACCTTTTAGTCAGTGAAAATCACGCTAGAAGACTTGCTAGCACCACTTAACTTTGTTTTGCATTTGCTGCGATGAGAGTAATCGTGTTCAGGTGCCATTTTTGAAACATGATTTTATGAGGCACCTTTGACGGACAACAGCAGGCATGTACGGGGCAAGGTTAAGTTCACGAAGACCAAGTAAATGGATAAAGTTGAACACGTCCTCAAGAGATTACCTACCAGCAATATCAGATCTTAATTGTTAGTCCACATATAAGCTTCATCACAAATCCAACCAAAATAATGTGACAATGCCATTACCTATCATATAATGATATTAAGCTGGACAGTGATATTTATATGGTCAGATGCTAGTCCTAGGGTCCATGTCACAGCTATTTATCATTCAGGATTTCCATTTGTTTTAGCTGCTGTCTGTGACGACCATACCTTTGCCAGTGGGTAGAGGCAAAGGGTCAAAACACTTCATGATTCCGATTTGGGATTCGTCCAGTAGTACGCTGGCACGACGTGATGAAACTAACATTTATAGATCTGTTGTACTCCATGTTGTAAGCAATTGCAGTCAACATTCAAACATCCAGTTTTATAAACAGCAGGAAACATGTGCGTGTATTTCAAATAGTATTCAAACTGTGTATCATTACAAAATAGCGACCGTTTATCTAATGGCATACGACAAGTTCAAAGGCTCAAAAATGAATTAACGCTAACTGTAAAAACTTTTTATTTTTTCTGTCTAAAAGAGACAGCTTTACATAGTATATGAACAGACTGAATAATAGTGAACCTATGTTACAACTTGTGGTATTAGAATTAATTCCAGACAACACTGTGATACACTGTGATCTTAGGGAGAAGTGTAACTAACATATTGCTCCAGACTACACCATTAATAAAGGTCAACACCATCCAGGGCTCCAGGCGTTCCCGAAGTTTGTAGGGTTAGATGCAGGATCATTAGGGGGAAAGAGGGCGGGGACCATCTGCTTCCGGTAGTCCTCAATCTGGGCTCTTAGTCTGTCAACAATGTCCGGCATCTGTGCTGCCAAGTCGTGATGCTCAGTGGGATCCTCTGTCGATGAGAAGTGACAAATAGTCCTGTCTTTGAAAAGGATGACGTAATTTTGAATATATATTGTCTTGGCGTCTGACGTTATTGTTCACTGCTCCGTTGTCTCACAACAGTGAACAAGAAATTGATTAATTTTACAAATAGCCGCAAAAGGTATCGAATAAGCACAGATATTCATATCCTCTACACGTACCACGTATATTGAAGAGGTGCACGGGACTATCGCCTTTAAAATATACAGTCTTCTCATAAAGGTCCCTCTCTGTTCCGTTCATAGGCTTGTACCATCCATCAGGTCCACCTGGGTAGCCCATTATCAACTTGTAGTCTCCAACCCTGTGGACAACAGTTTTTACTTATATGATCTGCTGTGCACTAATTACAGTTGATCGGTATCAAGCTCTGTTAGAAACACTTTGCAATGAATTCAGATGGTCAAGCCTATATATCCCACATCGCATTCTGCTGTTACAGACAAGTGCATAAGTGAACAAGTAATTGACTAATTTTACATAGAGCCGCAAAAGGTATCGAAAAAGCACAGATATTCATATCCTCTACACGTACAATGTATATTGAAGAGATGCACGGGACTATCGCCTTTAAAATATACAGTCTCCTGATAAAGGTCCCTCTCTGTTATCGTTCATTGCTTGTGTTGATGTATATTCGTCTACTGGTTGATGTAAAGGAAGGGTGAAGAAAAAACTGATACCTTATTCCAGCATGGCCTTCCACTGCAGGTTCGAAGTCGTCAAGGTTGTATATGAACTCGGTCCTGGAGGACGGAAGGCCATTCCTGATAGATTCCCAGTGGCTTATACCATCTATCGACGTCTCTAGAACATGGGTGGATTTTGTTGACATTAATGCGATCTTCTCTAACAACAAACAGTTAATATAATTAACCCTTCTTTAAAGCTCTTTGTTACCATATGGTATTCTACAAATATTCACCTCCATTCTTCAAGATATAAAAATCTCATATAACACATACATGTCGAGAGAGGAGAGTATATGACTTTATTACGGAGAGGTGTACATGCAATTTTCTGTATTGCTATGCAAACCATTTCATTAACTCTGGTTAAAGTCGTGGTGGGAAGTTGGTGCTTTATGCCACCCGTACGCTCGTGTTAAAGTCGATGACAGGTTTTCAGGTTATTGTGGACAACTGTAAACCAGTGGAAGAGCCTGCGACCTACATAGCTATTGCTGTGAGGGTCAAGAGAAGATGCATGTTAGAAGCAATCTACAACGATCCATACTTGTCGTCTCAGGTCACACCACGGCCACTTAAAGTTGAACCATTGCTAAGTGCAACGCTAAACTACGAACTAAGGAAGATGTCCAGATTACCAGGAGATCCTCCAGCTGCTGACACCAAGGTGGGTTTCCAGTCTACAGCATGCATCATTCTGTAATAAAATGTGATTGCTTCAGTGTTTGTATCTTTTATCCTATCCAATCTCGTTAACGTACATTTCCTGCGTGTCTCCTCTAAAGTAATAACATTCCACTTATACAATACATTGCTGATGTCAACTGACCTATGGTAAGGAAGGGTTTGTGATTGTGTGAGTGGTGATCTTGCATACCTTCCAGTTTCTTAATTCTTTAACATCTTCCACATCTTCCACTCAGACGGCCTAAATATAAACACTGAAAATAATAACATTCTTGTCACAGATGTCTGACAACAATATGATGACGTCAACGAACCCATTGTAAGTTGTCTTTGTTTTCTTCAGCCCAGCACCATACATGAAGGATGTCCCCCTCGTGCCCCCCTCCCAGATGGTGTGCTTCCCTCCTCTCAGGGGCCAGTTGCTGGCATAGTTTCCGATAGGACCTCCATTCTGGAGTTTATGTATATACATATGTTCACAGTGAATGATTCACTATACGTATGTCATTATTTAGCATTACAATGAAATACAATTAATAACTAAAATCCAGCATATCCTGCACAGTCAATAAAACAGAATCTTTGCCGTCCGGGTAATATTACCAAATTAAAAAGTATTTAACGTTTTCTATGTCCTTTCTTTAGGGTGTGTTGTACATGCATTAAAACTGCCCTTACATCGGATGTGAACAGAATCAGTGTGTTTTCAAACAATCCCCTCTCTTTAAGTGCCTTTGTTACGTTTCCAACTGCTTCGTCGAGGGCAGACACCATTCCTGAAGATATAAAATATCAGAATAAAATCCTGGTTAACTGCAACACCTATAAAACCTAATATGTTTGGATGCAGTCTGGCGATCGTGCCCGGACTTCAGCGTTATCAAATGCAAGAGGGAGTTTAGTGTATTACAGTTTGAAAAAGAATTAAAAGAAACTTACCTGAATATGTTCGACGGCCTTCATTTATAACATTAGGATACATGTTGAAGTACCTTTCAGGAACCTGAATATAATAGAACTGGCGAATTGGAATACGAATATGCATGAGTATCACAGAAACAGACGTGTCTGCTAAATTCTACAACTTTTTAATAAAATATGCCACTTAAATTGAACTATCTGAACTTAAGTGAAATTGCTCCATACATATACTGACTAGTCCCGGCTAATTTATTTGGGGTGTTTCATAAGAACTTAAATTCCTGAAAAGTACAATATCTCTCAGCATTTCTGCATACTTTTCTGAGTCTGCGCGGGGTTTATGAACCTTGCGCCAGAGCATTATGTCTCCTATGGGTAAGAACTTACAGTTTTTGAAACATGCATATAAGATGCACACTTGACTCAGCAGTAGCTAGAAGTAAATCTACAACTTTACCTCAACAGGAGCATGTACATTCTGATAGGGCAGGTACATAAACAGAGGCTGGGAGACATTGTGTTGATGGATGATGTCAACAGCTTTCTGGGCGAATGTATACTGAAACAGAAAGATAGAGCTAGAACTTCAAATACAATTTGTTTTGCCAGGCGGATCAGAATTACGGACCACTGGCCTTACTGATTTAAGATCCTTGGTTGACGTCTCAGTTTGATGAATACCAATGATCTGCAGCTGCCATCTATAATTTTCAGGTACTTCATTTCTTAAGGTCTTTGCAAAGTAAGTTCTTTAGATCGGTAGCACATTCAGACACAGGCAGTGAGAGCAAAGGTACCCAAACGTGTTACGATCAAACTTTTATTTTCATTACCATGTCCCATGAGTTGTGCACAGGGTTTGACTTAAAAGGAGACACCTGTGAAATTTCACAGAACACCAATGGAATAATATATTAGGGCCTTTACATTGTAGTGCAATACGTTTGGGTAGGTGAATATTTACGTAGTGTCGGTGCTTTTGTGCACATAACTCACAGCTGAATACTCTCCCCTGTAATCCCAAGCGGGAAGTTTGTTATCCCGGTAGTCCAAATAGGCACCTGTAAAAGATATAAGTCAAACCTTATTTGCACAAAATATGCCTCTACATCACACATTCTCCTTGCGACATTATTTGCATGCAACTATTACAAACTCCAAAGCACATTCATGATTTACCCGCATTGAAGTCTAAATATGTACCCGGAGAAAAATTAATGAGCACTGGCATGTCATGTGTAGGACATTTGTCGCACTGTCTCATTTCTGTGTACTGACATGGTTAGGGTTCATCCTCTTGTTTAAAGGAGTGTTGTCACATTTATTTACAAAGCGATACGTTGTGAACTATGAGAACCTTGCCGATTCACAAATTGTGTGTGTTAACAACAGAAGTCAGGGATAGGGAGTTGTCTTTCTACATGTTGTCATGTACTTGCCCTTGCTGTGATTGAAGTAGTCCTCCGCTGCACTGTAGTAACCGAAGAAAGTATCGAACCCTCGGTACGTTGGTGTACACTCCCATTTACAGAAACCAAGATGCCACCTTGAAAACGTCATTACAAACGTTTGGAGGAAGTGGCGAAAAACATCATTGTATATGGTGACACCATTTAGGATGTGACACTGTTTCGGAGTCGCCCATATCACTGTATGTAAGGTCATAGTAAGTCCCATGATATTCGGGGTAAATTTACACATTAGTATTTTGAGTCGTGGTATATGTTTTCTATTGATTTGTGGCTAGATTATCCAAAACTACTTGTAGCTGAAGGGGTGATATTAACCTAGCCAGTGTCCATGCAGGAAGCAAATATACTGTAAGTCCCCATGGTCCTCTGAATGGTAATCCTTCAGTTGTTGGCAGTCCATATCATGGTTTAATGTTTTATTGTTCTCTTTAAAAATATCGTTGTATGATAGCATGCTAGTTTTACTTAAATACCTGTGATACACATCTAGTTTTACTTAAATACCTGTGATGCACAGCTAGTTTTGCTTTAACATCTGTGATGCACAGGTACCTTACTGTTTATCGTCAACAGATGTTCAATTAATAGTTTTTCATTTGGTATTCTCTAATAAAATAATTGATTGTTCTCCTCACGATATGGCTGACATGTTGCCGATCTGAAGATAAATATCAACTCACTCACTAAGGTTACTGTTAGGCTCACTATTAAACCATTTCTTAATTGTCAACAGGTTTCATTACCAGGCGGAAATATTCATGCACGTGAGGTTTAAAAGACACATACTACTTTTGGTAGTTTGCCTTCATCAGCATGAACTGGGAAAGATGAGGCAAAGGACATACATACCATTATTACATTCACCCACTGCCAATATCTCACTCTCTAGAAATGGTTGTACTTTAAGGAATTTGCAGGACATACTTGCCGACCATGTGCGTAGCGTAGCCAAGTTTCTTCAACTCTTGTGGCAGGAAGGTGTAGTTGAGAGGCACACAAACAGCCTGACCATCGCTCAGAACTGCGTGCTGCAATGTGTGATATATACAACCCCGTTACATCAGAGCAAACAGTATAAAGTCGTAAATAAATTATACATAAGAGTTCCTTCATCATAGTTTTAAATTTGTTTTGCTCAACACGAATCATTGTGGTATTAATAAGGAACAGTCAATCTTTCCTTTCACCCACCTGCATGCCCACCTTGAATGGAAACATTCCACTCATGAAGGCCGTTCGAGACCTGTAAACAATCATAGGGAATTAAGTAGGGCGATCATGTATTCAGTATTCCACATACCAACAACCATAGCGGACATGTTCCCATCTCGAAAATTCTTCCATTATTTAAAAAACATTATTTAAAAAAATCAGCTTTGTAAATATCGAGGCAGATCATACTACAGTCACCCGTTAACAATTTACATACTACACACTACATACACTACTAATTTACATACATGTTTAGAAATATTTATTTAGTTCAATACGATATTATATGCGACATTTGTTAAAAATTAAAAATTAAATTAAACATTAAAAAGAACGGAATGGCTACTTACGGGCTACAATACGGCTGGACATATGCGCTCTCAAAGATGATTCCCTCTGTTGCCAGTTTGTCGATGTTAGGAGTCTTCATGTTTGGGTTTCGGAAACCAACATCGTACCATCCTTAATGGGATAAAAGTAACATGAAATGGTGAGTCACGTTCGTGACGTCTAACATACAATCACGGCACAGAATCAATCCGCCGCTCTTATCTGAATTAGAGTTGATCTTCAGTAACCTATGCTAGTAGTAAAAATCAACTAACGTGATCGGATGGTCAGGCTCGATGACTTGGTTGACACATATTGTATCCTTTTTGCGTAGAACGATGCTCATGCTGTTGATCACTAGATTGTCTTGTCCAGCTTTGATTATTTACAGACCGCCGGCATAATCGGGTTATTTTAATGACAAGGAAATGAATATAACCATTTCGTCATTTTTCAGTAAACACAACATACTCACCCAAATCATCTGCAACTATGAAGACAATATTGGGGGGTTGCGTTGCGGCATAAGACACAAGAGCCGAGAGGAACACAAGGATGAACTTCTCCATTGCCACGGTCACATGTACGTGATTACACCACAGACGTAATATTCATGTTCTGCAGGTAATCTTCGCTCTCTTATCACTTGGAATGATAAGAATGTACATTGCATGTTGTAAGAATAAGGACAAGTGTGTCAGTACCACAACCTGTCTTCATGCAGTCGGTCTAGACGGGAAATATTCCATTACTGTTTTCTGATTACTTTGCCAATCTGGGTCTAACTGCATTAAGCGAAATATTTATTTAGTTCAATACGATTGTATTATATGCGACATTTGTTTTACATTAAAAGAACGGAATGGATACTTACGGGCTACAATATGGCTGTTTCTGATTACTTTGCCAATCTGGGTCTAACTGCATTAAGCGACCCTACGTCTGTTATCAGTTACAGAGAGAGCTGTATAATGTCGCATCATTGATTAAACGTCAGGAAATGTTATTGTTCCTTGGAATTATTTTCATACTATTGTCGTAAGATAATATTCTTTTCTATGTCTTTAACCAACAGCTTGTGATCAACAGGATCCTTCATGTTTATAAAACAGAAGACTTAATTGTCAACCTAGTTATTTTATTTCAATAATACGCCAGTTTAAGAATGTGTTTGCTGGGAGTGCTACATGCATGAAACACTAACACGTGACAGAACATTATTTCACGATTTTGCTGAAAACTCGGACCACATTTCCAACAATTTAGTCTAAGAGCTGTGATGTTCGCAAGGAACATCACATATTCTCAGTCATTGCTGTTTCCCAGAATTATCACAGGGGACCCACTGCGGTAAAATTCCCAAATGGCCATCAGCAGTCTCCTTTGAGTTGGATGTAGCACAGAAACAATAACTTGGTTAGTGATTTGCTTTAAACATATTTTATGCACAGAGAGAAGGATAGGGAACAAGTTCTCCACCTTAGAATACCCTCTCCTTGGTATGTACATAAATATTATAGATTCCGGCAACTAGACATGACAGATGTGGACAGATAGGTAGTAGAAGTGAAAAAGAGATAGAGCTATACGGAATAACATAGAAATGCTATACAAAGTTTTGTCTTACTGATGAATGATTGCACAAACTTGAACAAATTATATTAAATGTATTTTCACATGAGGATAGGTCTGCACTTCCTTCTAACAAAAGTTTGAAGTCAGCTGAAATACTAGCTGATAAACAAATGCGCTTAACAGATAAAATGAAGTTAACTCTCTGTTGTTTGTACAATGAACATTCAAACAGATAGTGATACGAATCCTCAAAAAAAATCACCACATGTACAAATGGGATCAGTTTTCAGTCCAACGCTGTACAAATCAGAGTTCAAACAACTAATAGAATATCGCAATTTGGTATATTTAATTTTTTTACCACACGAATAATACTGATGTGCATGCTCTTGGCTGTCAGTGACAGTTGATTTAAAATTACAAACACGTTTTGAATTACGGACTGTGGTTGGTAAGTTGTTCCAAGGGCATATTGTAGATGGAAAAAGGATTCTTTTGAACGTTCGTCTTGGAGTAAAAATCGATACATTTAGAGAACTGCGTAGATTATACTTAGATTTAGAACCAACATTCAAAGAATTGAGTTCTCTCAGATATGAAGGAGCCATTTCATGTTGAATTTTATACATCAAACATAGACATCGTTTTCTACGACCAACTTGTAATGTTACCCATCCAGTTATAGAACTTCCCAAGACGTATATATTGGTAGACCAGTAACTATTCTCTCTGCTTGTAACTGAATCTGTTCTAGCTTGTTTATTTGTTCGAGAGTACATCCGTCACACTACTTTGAGGAAATGTCTGCTGAAAGGTCTTCTACTCCTGTCACAGCACAATAAGATGAAGTAACATGTACAAAGGTAATTGATTGTTTTGTTTCAGTCTCATATATTTTCACGTAAGCTGAGAATACATTAAGATATCATACCTACAATGCACAGTGGTTGAACATATGCATTCTCGAAGATGATTCATTCTGTCTTGAGTTTATCGATGTTTGGGGTCTTCATGTCAGGATTCCGGAAGCCAAAACTTTCCTGCCTGGATATACACACAGGCTCAGCCGCATTGTCTGACATGGTGACCATACGCCACTGCTATATTTAGAATAGAAATGACTCTCGACCCAAAGCATTAAACGTTTGATACGGTACTGCGTCAGGTAGTAGGCTGATGGCTAATATCGTTCGAGTGAGTGAGTTCAGTTTTACGTCGCACTCAGCAATATTCCAGCTATATGGCGGCGGTCTGTATATAATCGAGTCTGGACCAGACAGTCCAGTGATCAACAACATGAGCATAGATCTGCGCAATTGGGAACCGTTGACAACTGTTAACCAAGTCAGCGAGCCTGGCCACCAGCTCGCGTTAGTCGCCTCGTACGACAAGCATAGTCGCCTTTACTGGCACGCATGGGTTGCTGAAGGCCTATTCTTCCCTGGGACCTTCACGGGTCTCGTTCGGGCAAAATATTGTATTTGTGTCTCATTAATTAACAAAATTAACATTCTCATTTTCAGTTTCTTTTCTACAGAGTACATGAAGACACTGTGCCAACTGCTTAAGTGAATCCTAAAGCACTGCAACTTTGTTGTCGCCGGTCTTCGCAACAGTCCAACAATACCATAGCTGTATTTGATAATAAGCAAAAACAGTAGGGAGTGGTATGGAAATGGCCTTCACTTATGAGTTTAAAATGACACATTATCCAAACCAAACTCAGAGACTGACCTTTGCCTGTCGTTTATGAAAATTATTGTGACACATATCGTAGTCACTGACTTCAGTTTGAAAATTCATGCCTTACTGTGGATGGCTGAAATAACGATGCCAATAGCACACAAAGATATTGTGGCTTTGATCTTAAAAACCAATGTATGCGTAGAATAGAACTGGGGTATTAGAAATGATGATGTGTGACTGATGGATGCCGCCCCCCAACTGCCAAGATCACAATGCCAGAGAACTGTCATGCTGCAGGAATACTCAGTCTGTGTAGTTTAACTCCGTGTACAGAGAGAGGGAGAGAAGGGGTGGGTGGTGGTTTGGGGGTCACATGAAATAGGCTTCACTGTACGCATGTTGGGAATCGAACCAGGGTCTTCCGCGTAACGAGCAAACCACTATGCTACTCCACCCAAACTGATTGTCACAAACGTCGTGAGGACCAAATTTGTTGTGTTAAATTATTCAGGAGCACACAAAAATCTAAAGTCATGTTTGTTTCGCAATGTTGCATAACTTAGTTACGAAACAAGGAAAAATAAGTACGAAACCCCAGAAAGATCCGGATTGGAGTTACCCAAGCTTGTGGTTACCCAAGCTTGTGGTTACCCAAGCGTGTGGTTACCCATGTTTGTTATGGCGGCTAACAGGTTAGGATGGTCAGTTTTGTAGGGTAGGTGCATGTTATAACGTCCGACAGCTTACATCCGTCTGATGATACACTTCACTGTCTTGTTTAGACTCATTTAGGACCTGACCTGAGATGAATACTGCTTTTTACAAGGAAAGAAGCAACCCAAGCCCAAACAAAAACAGGAAAGAAACAATTAACAAAACAGAAACAACAACAGTATCATAAACGTATTTGTTTATAAGTGAAATACCGTCTGGACATTTTTGTATACATCAGATGGACTGTCAACCCAAGTAGGTGTAACCGACATAGTATTGTGTGCATAATATTTATACCTCCTTGGTAGACCAAGTCCTACTTTGATCCTGGACATAAGATCTATTGACAGGATCAAAATCACTGTATGGAATTAAGAAGTGATATAACAAATTAGTAGATTTCAGCTTAGTAGCAATTCCAGCCGTCCGTCATAGCTGAACAGATATATCATATCGATTTGACCAGTATATTGTATGATAGACAGTAAAGTTGGATCTTGCCACCATCTGTAAATATCATGTATCTCATGGATATATGTCAATGTCGTGTACCGCATTCAGCTATGATCCTATTGATGTGGTTATGCAGACCATCACCATCACCACCATCATCATCACCATCATCATCTTCATCATCATCATCATCATCATTACGTCCCTTGTGCTAATGTGGCTATAGGTCACACCTGGGGCGTACATAGCATGGTCGGCCTTTCTGGTTCTATTGGCATACATCTCAATTACGGACATAATTTTCATGAGTGAACATTCTGGTACTGATGGTCAGTATATAACTGGTGCCTGTTATAGTTTCGAGAAGCGTACAGTACAAGTTGAGAAACGATAAGATGTCCCTAATGCTAATGTGGCTATAGGTCACACCTGGGGCGTACATAGCACGGTCGGACTTTCTGGTTCTATTAGCAGGTATCTCAACTACGGACCTAATTCTCTTGCGTGAACATTGTGGTACTACTGGTCAGTCGATGTCTGCTACAGTTTCGAGATGCGTACAGCAAAAGTTGAGAAACGATTAGATAAATACTGCGATACCAAAGTCAGAGAGATATCATCTTTTTGGGTGAACGCTGAAACGGACGATTAAAAAAACTGCATATTAAGATCTTGACTTGTCCTAAAATTCGTCCCAACAATTTAACAGAAACCACGAAGCAGAAATATTATCCATTCGTCCAGAAACATAGTCACCACAGATTGACGAAAGTTCTGATCCAATGGCTGCCATTCTCATAGATCCTCAAGTACCTTTGCAGTGTTGCAGGACGCCACAATATTGTCGCGCTTGTCGGAGCTCCGCCTTCGTGTAGAACTTTGTATACAATCCAACAACAGTTTCGGAAAAGCAAAGCGTAGTGACCTGTGCTTTGCCAGTTATCCCAGAAAGTTTGCATTCTGGAGACATCCAATTTTTCACAAGATATCTTAAAAGTATAATCTGCCTCGAATCCTTCTTTGTAGATATCGTCTTCTGGACGGTCGCTCTTACCCAGAACCTTTTTCATCACTCCCAATTTCCTTTTATTGTCTTCAGGCCATAAGCTGATATATGTACCATTACTCAAAACAAGAGAGGCGTGTCCGACCTGAGTCTTTCGGGGCATCCATATATATACCACGTGAAAACTGAAAGAAATGACAATATGGGTGAATAAGGAAAGGTTTACCCAAACACACAATAATCTGATTTGATGTGACTAATTTCTTTACAGTTTCTGATAACCCTGGCGCTCTCCAGATATTATTAACCTAGTTGCGTCATTTGCCATTAATCCTATTTTTCAAAGCCCAATAAATTCTGTTCTCCCGAAAAAGATTTACTTGCGGAACGTTTGACATATATATATATATATGTATATATTCATGGGCCTCTTCTCCATCACAGTGTGATGAGTGATCGGTAGCTACAATATTAAACACGATAGGAAAGTCGACTCTGTCCTCAGCACAATAAATTAGGGATTATATGACGAGAGAGAGAGAGAGAGAGAGAGGGGAGAGAGAGAGAGAGAGAGAGAGAGAGAGTATACTATAAGCAGCGTTGAAGCTTGTTGTTTCGATACCCAAAGTGTTCTCCTTACCTTAAAGGAACCATTTCCAGATATTCATGGGCCTCTTCTCCATCACAGTGTGATGAGTGGTCGGTAGCTATAATATTAAACACGACAGGAAAGTCGACTCTATCCTCAGCACAATAAATTAGGGATTATATGACGAGAGAGAGAGAGAGAGAGAGAGAGAGAGAGAGAGAGAGAGAGAGAGAGAGAGAGAGAGAGAGAGAGAGAGAGAGAGAGAGAGAGAGAGAGAGAGAGAGAGAGAGAGAGAGAGAGAGAGAGAGAGAGAGAGAGAGGTGCCTGAGTGTTCGTAAACCCAAGGGTGTTGTGCTTCCGGACATTTGTTTTGTTAACACCTGAAAGGCCCAGATAGACAACAGACGCACTGCGAGAACGAAAGTACGTCGCACTCTCATGTTCACGAGACCAGGAAATGAGACATGTCTGCTAATATCATTATGCGGATACAACGGTATTTTTACTTGAATGTCGTCGAGGCAGTCCCAAAAGAATACCCTTCGATTTATAGAAGCAGGACACCTACCGCCGGCGTTCGCCATCAGCTGACCTAGATTCAGTGACGACTTACTGGCATTTTCGCTTAGTGCAGACAGGATGTGTCTGTGATATTGAATATAGGGATTTCTAAAAACTCGTCTCAGGTCGAGGCGTACCGAACCGAGACGACACGAAAGAATACGTTTGTCCCGATTACATAATTGTTTTGAGAGAGACGTGCCCGAGTGTTCGTAAACCCAAGGGTGTTGTGCTTCCGGACATGTGTTTTGTTAACACCTGAAAGGCCCATATATATTACAACAGGCACTCCGACAGATACACAACAGACGCAATGCGAGAACGAAAGTACGTCGCACTCTCATGTTCAGGAAATGAGACATATCTGCTAATATCATTATGCGGATACAACGGTATTTTTACTTGAATGTCGTCGAGGTGAATGTCGTCGAGGCAGTCCCAAAAGAATATGTTTCAGTTTATAGAAGCAGGACACCTACCGCCGGCGTTCGCCATCAGCTGACCTAGATTCAGTGACGACTTACTGGCAAATTAGGGATTATATGAAGAGAGAGAGAGAGAGAGAGAGAAGAGGAGAGAGAGAGAGTGAGAGAGAGAGAGAGAGAGAGAGAGAGAGAGGAGAGAAGAGAGAGAGAGAGAGAGAGAGAGAGAGAGGAGAGAGAGAGAGAGGAGAGAGAGTATACTATATATTCGTGTGACTCCCACAACGTAGTCGGGGCAATACAAAATTATTTTTTATATTTTTGTTGCCACCTGAAAGGACAACATACATTATAACCAGGCACTCTGTCAGACTGTCAGATAGACAACAGACGTACTGCGAGAACGAAAGTACGTCGCACTCTCATGTTCAGGAAATGAGACATATCTGCTAATATCATTATGCGGATACAACGGTATTTTTACTTGAATGTCGTCGAGGCAGTCCCAAAAGAATATGTTTCAGTTTATAGAAGCAGGACACCTACCGCCGGCGTTCGCCATCAGCTGACCTAGATTCAGTGACGACTTACTGGCAAATTAGGGATTATATGACGAGAGAGAGAGAGAGAGAGAGGAGAGAGAGAGAAAGAGAGAGAGAGAGAGAGAGGATGAGAGAGAGGAGAGAGAGAGAGAGAGAGAGAGAGAGAGAGTATACTATATATTCGTGTGACTCCCACAACGTAGTCGGGGCAATACAAAATTATTTTTTATATTTTTTGTTGCCACCTGAAAGGACAACATACATTATAACAGGCACTCTGTCAGACTGTCAGATAGACAACAGACGTACTGCGAGAACGAAAGTACGTCGCACTCTCATGTTCACAAGACCAGGAAATGAGAGATATCTGCTAATATCATTATGCGGATACACCGGAACTTTGACTTGAATGTCGTCGAGGCAGTCCCAAAACAATAATATCTTTCAATTTATAGAAGCAGGACACCTACCGCCTGCGTCCGCCATCAGGTGACTTAGATTCTCTGACGACTTACTAGCATTTGAACACATATGACATTACGGACGATCTGCACTGTTTCGCTTGGTGCAGACAGGATGTCTCTGTGATATTGAATGTCGGGATTTCCTAAAACTCGTGTCAGGTCGAGGCGTGCCGAGCCGAGCCGAGACAATACGTTTGTTCCGATAATTCGATTACTGACGGGCATACATAAATGCTTTGATAAAATATGTAACTATGTTATTCTCATGCATAAGTAAGTACAGCTTGTTCAGTTTGACCTGATCAAATGAATAATACTGCACTGCGTGACCTTGTCACAACTGGTCGGCTCTGTTATTGTTAAGGGGTGGACCCCAACAAGTCCGGACCGCCGAGACAAGGTCGCCATTCTCTATGTTGAGCAATTGTCTACTATGTCGTAACTGTCTTTTAAAGAGCAGCAACAGATGGTTTCATGTATCATCGATTTGGCTTTAAAAGCAGCGAACGTATAAAAGTAGCTGTACGTTTCTGAAGTAAATGCACCAAACTAGACATTATATGTCCTTAAAAACAACCTGGGTAGATGTGAAAGAAAAATAGTTCAAACGACATAGGATTTCAAACCTATGACACGTATCCCAGTGTTGGGAAAGAAAATGTCACCCCTCCTTCTTAGATGTATGTAATTATACATGAAGATAACATGACATAAATTAGGTGGAAATAATTAAAAACAAAATTTGAAAGCTCTTTATGCGGACACTTCTTTGGGAGTAGAAACAGTCTACGTTAGAAGATATTATTATCTTTCACAGATTAAGGTAAATATGCAGCAGAGAGGGTGCGGGTGATCCTGGCAGTCGGGCTTGTAATTCGAAAGCTCAATACAAGCTCAGTTCCCTTGCCCCTCTTGCCCCATCCTAGACAACGATTGGGATTTCTCCCAGGTATTGCTGCCTAGTCGAACCCACCAAGAACTTTCCGTAGAATACGTAGATTTCCCAACACTGCAGCCTTTTGCATTACCAAGACTGTCAGAAGGGCTGTGCTTCCGGTTGAGAACTCTCCTGAACTGCACCAAGAGATCAGGAGCTACCAAAGCATGGGCACTGAGAACAATGGGGAGTCTGACGGCCGTGTACTTGGAATGTAAGCGAGACATTTCAAAAGCGAGGTATATAAATAAATCCATTGCCTTCATAAAAAAGGACAAGATCACGTTTGTCAGCAGGAATTCTCCAGTGGCTGTGTATGGGACTATTACATTGAAGTTTGAAAGCATCACTTCCCATGACGCCCTGGACATGGACAGGGTCGTACCATGGATGGACCTCGGAGTCAAAATCATAGAAACAAGCAACCATGTCATCATGTCGCTGTTTGTGCCAAGGAAGAGAATCCATTGACAAGGTGTTGGCCAGTTTCTGTATTTTGATTTCACAGTCAACATGTTGTGTTAATATTCTGTTTAAGAATCACAAAAGTTTGAAGTCAGCTGAAATACCAGCTGATAAACAAATGCGCTTAACAGATAAAATGAGGTTAACTCTCTGTTGTTTGTACAATGAACATTCAAACAGATAGTGATTTAACTCTCTGTTGTTTGTACAATGAACATTCAAACAGATAGTGATACGAATCCTCAAAAAAAATCACCACATGTACAAATGGGATCAGTTTTCAGTCCAACTCTGTACAAATCAGAGTCCAAACAACTAATAGAATATCGCAACTTGGTATGAATAATATTTAATTATTTTACCACACGAATAATATTGATGTGCATGCTCTTGGCTGTCAGCGATAGTTGATTTAAAATTACAAACACGTTTTGAATTACGGACTGTGGTTGGTAAGTTGTTCCAAGGGCATATTGTAGATGGAAAAAGGATTCTTTTGAACGTTCGTCTTGGAGTAAGAATCGATACATTTAGAGAACTGCGTAGATTATACTTACATTTAGAACCAACATTCAAAGAAGGGAGTTCTTTCAGATATGAAGGAGCCATTTCATGTTGAATTTTATACATCAAACAAAGACATCGTAATGTTACCCATCCAGTTATAGAACTTCCCGAGATGAATATATTGGTAGACCAGTAACTGTTCTCGCTGCTTGTAACTGAATCTGTTCTAGCTTATTTATTTGTTCGAGAGTACACTACTTTGAGGAAATGTTTGCTGAAAGGTCTTCTACTCCTGTCACAGCACATGCAGATGAAGTAACGTGTACAAAGGTAAACGGACAGTCTTCTAAGTCATTGTGTGGAGGTTCTGTCTACAGTAAGTTATCTGAGTCATATGATTGTTTTGTTTCAGTCTCATATATTTTCATATACATTAAGATATCATACCTACATTGCACAGTGGTTGAACATATGCATTCTCGAAGATGATTCATTCTGTCTTGAGTTTATCGATGTTTGGCGTCTTCATGTCAGGATTCCGGAAGCCAAAACTTTCCTGCCTGGATATACACACAGGCTCAGCCGCATTGTCTGACATGGTGACCATACGCCACTGCTATATCCTTCAAATATGTCACATTTAGAATCGAAATGACTCTCGACCCAAAGCAATAAACGTTTGATAAGGTACTATGTCAGGTAGTAGGCTGATGGATAAGATCGTTCGAGTGAGTGAGTGAGTTTAGTTTTACGCCGTACTCAGCAATATTCCAGCTATATGGCGGCGGTCTGTATATGATCGAGTCTCGACCAGACAATCCAGTGATCAACAACACGAGCATCGATCTGCGAGTCAGCGAGCCTGACCACCCGATCCCGTTAGTCGCCTGTTACGACAAGCATAGTCGCCTTTTATGGCAAGCATGGGTTGCTGAAGGCCTTTTCTTCCCCAGGACCTTCACTTGTCTCGTTCGAGCAAAATAATGCATTTGTGTTGAATGTCTCATGAATTAACAAAATCAACATTCTCATTTTTAGTTTCATTTCTACAGAGTACACGAAGACACTGTGCCAAGTGCTTAAGTGAATCCTAAAGCACGGCATCTTTGTTGTCGCCGGTCTTCGCAACAGTCCAACAATACCATAGCTGTATTTGATAATAAGCAAAAACAGCAGAGAGTGGTATGGACATGGCCTTCACTTATCAGTTTAAAATGACACATTATCCAAACCAAATCTCAAAGACTAACCTTTGCCTGCCGTTTATGAAAATTATTGTGACACATATCGTAGTCACTGACTTCAGTTTGAAAATTCATACCTTACCGTGGATGGCTGAAATAACGTTGTCAATAAGCACACAAAGATATTGTGGCTTTCATCTTAAAAACCACTGTATGCTTAGAATGGAATTGGGATATTAGAAATGATGATGTGTGAGTGATGGATGCACCCATCTGCCAAGATCGATGATCACAATGCCAATCATTGTATTGCATTGTTAATACGTGATTGCAGAGAACTGTCACGCAGCGGGAATACTCAGTGTGTGTAGTTTTACTCCATGTACGGAGAGAGGGGGCGGGTGGTTTGCGGGTCACCTGAAATAGGCTTCGCTGTAAGCATGTTGGGAATCGAACCCGGGTCTTCCACGTAACGAGCAAACCACTACGCTACTCCACACACAAAATCTAAATTCATGTTTGTTTCGCAATGTTGCATAGCTTATTTACAAGGCAGAAAAGTAAATAAAGCAAAATAACTACGAAAGCCCAGAAAGATCCGGATTGGAGTTACCCATGCTTTTGATTACCCATGTTTGTTATGGCGGCTAACAGCAAAGGATGGTCAGTTTTGTAGGGTAGGTGCATGTTATAACGTGTGACAGCTTACATCCAACTGATGGTACCCTCCACTGTCTTGTTTAGACCCCATCACTTAGGGCCTGATCTCAGATGAATATTGCTTCTTACAAGGAAAATAAACAGCCAAAACAAAAACAGGAAAGAAACAATAAACAAAACAGAAACAACAACAGTATCATAAACGTATTTGTTTATAAGTGAAATACCGTCTGGACATTTTTATATACATCAGATGGACTGTCAACCCAAGTAGGTGTAACCGACATAGTATTGTGTGCATAATATTTATACCTCCTTGGTAGACCAAGTCCTACTTTGATCCTGGAGATAAGATCTATTGACAGGATCAAAGTCACTGTATGGAATTAAGAAGTGATATAACAAATTAGTAGGTTTCAGCTTTAGTAGCAGTTCCAGCCGTCATAGATGAACAGATATATCATGTCGATTTGACCAGTATATTGTATGATAGACAGTAAAGTTGGATCTTGCCACCATCTGTAAATATCATGTATCTCATGCATATATGTCAATGTCGTGTACCGCATTCAGCTATGATCCTACTGATGTGGCTATGCAGACCATCATCATCATCATCATCATCATCATCATCACGTCCCTTGTGGCTATAGGTCACACCTGGGGCGTACATAGCACGGTCGGACTTTCTGGTTCTATTAGCATGTATCTCAACTACGGACATAATTCCCTTGCGTGAACATTGTGGTACTACTGGTCAGAATATAACTGGTGTCTGCTACAGTTTCGAGATGCGTACAGCAAAAGTTGAGAAACAATTAGATAAATACTGCGATACCAAAGTCAGAGGGACATCATCTTTTTGGGTGAACGCTGAAACGGACGATTAAAAAAACTGCATATTAAGATCTTGACTTGTCCTAAAATTCGCCCCAACAATTTAGCAGAAACCACGAAGCAGCAATATTATCCATTCGTCCAGAAATATAGTCACCACAGATTGACGAAAGTTCTGATCCAGTGGCTGCCAGTCTCATAGATCCTCAAGTACCTTTGCAGTGTTGCAGGACGCCACAGTATTGTCGCGCTTGTCGGAGCTCCGCCTTCGTGTAGGACTTTGTATACAATCCAACAACAGTTTCGGAAAAGCAAAGCGTAGTGACCTGTGCTTTGCCAGTTATCCCAGAAAGCTTGCATTCTGGAGACATCCAATTTTTCACAAGGTATCTTAAAAGTATAATCTGCCTCGAATCCTTCTTTGTAGATATCGTCTTCTGGACGGTCGCTCTTACCCAGAACCTTTTTCATCACTCCCAATTTCCTTTTCTTGTCTTCAGGCCATAAGCTGATGTATGTACCATTACTCAAAACAAGAGAGGCGTGTCCGACCTGAGTCTTTTGGGGCATCCATATATATACCACGTGAAAACTGAAAGAAATGACAACATGGGTGAATAAGGAAAGGTTTACCCAAACACATAACACCCTGATTTGATGTGACTAAATTCTTTACAGTGTCTGATGACAGCACTGGCGCTCTCCAAAAATTGTTAACTCAGTAGTGTCATTGCCATTAATCCTGTTTTCCAAAGCCCAATAAATTATGTTCTTCGTAAATGAAACGTTTGACATATATATGTATCTTGGAGAAGCTCCATTAAAATCTCAAAAGACACGTGACTCACCTGAACCTGAATGTGTGTTGTCATAATGAAAAACACCAATCTGCTCCCCTCCCATCCCACTCCAACACACACACACACACACACACACACACAGAGAGAGAGAGAGAGAGAGAGAGAGAGAGAGAGAGAGAGTACATTCGTGTGTCTCCCGTAATGTAGTCGAGGAAATGGTGTGATGTTGCTCACTGACGTCTATATCTGCGGTATATATGGTCGAAATACTGAGTATCACTGAAAAGGCAGATCTATATCCAAAACATCTGTAACAAGAATTCTGTCACGGTTCAAGGAGCAGCTCTCAAGCAAGTACAGCGAACTAGTGGGCTCCTGGACCACTCCATCTCGTGTCTCAGCCGGACAAAGGGGTATAATTTAAATGTCTCACATTTAGTATTAAGAACGTCTTCGAATTCTCAACCATACAACAAAATCAATTTTAAATAGTCTATTTTTACTTACCTTTCGGAATGTGAATGGGAGTTTTCTTCTGGGTAACTGCAAAGTGATACATAGAAATAGGTGATTAAGAATGTATGTCTCTTGCAATTTCAAGAGTACATTCTCAGTCGTTGCTTAAGCTTGCATAAGATTAGTTGTGAGTGTCGTTGCTTGTATTTGTTTCACTTGCTCTTTATAACGTCATTCTGTATGTTATACAGTCAGGATATTCGGTGACTGACATCTCGATCTTTTTTCTCATGTTTTTATTCCCAGAATTATGTTTACATCTCGAATTGATCTAAGGTGACCCATGGGTTTCTTGATGTTCGTGCTGTTGATCACTTGGTTGTCTGGTCTATGAATTATGAACAGACCGCCGTCATAAGAACAATAAACAAACAAACCAAAAAACATCGACATACATATTTGTGATTCTATGACACAAGGATACACGAATTCCAGCCACCCCCACACTACTCTCTATGCAAGCATCATTGAAACTCGTTGTTTCGATACCCGAAGCATTCTTATCTTCTCACCTTAAAGGAACCATTTCCAGATCTTCATGGACCTGTTCTCCATCACAGTGTGATTGGTCGGTAGCTGCAATGTTAAACAACAAAGTCAGAGAGAGAGAGAGAGAGAGAGAGAGAGAGAGAGATAGACAACAGACGCACTGCGAGAACGAAAGTACGTCGCACTCTCATGTTTACGAGACCAGGAAATGAGACATGTCTGCTAATATCATTATGCGGATACAACGGTATTTTTACTTGAATGTCGTCGAGGCAGTCCCAATAGAATACCCTTCGATTTATAGAAGCAGGACACCTACCGCCGGCGTTCGCCATCAGCTGACCTAGATTCAGTGACGACTTACTGGCATTTTCGCTTAGTGCAGACAGGATGTGTCTGTGATATTGAATATAGGGATTTCTAAAAACTCGTCTCAGGTCGAGGCGTACCGAACCGAGACGACACGAAAGAATACGTTTGTCCCGATTACATAATTGTTTTGATAAAATATGAAACTATGGTATTCACAACAATCATACACATGTATAATTATTGCGAGTAAATCAAATGAAACTCAGCAAGTAGATGAGTACAACTGATCCAAATGAAAAATGATGCACTCCGTGACCTTGTCACAACGGGTCTATTATTGTGAAGGGGTGCAACCTTGTCAGTTGATTGTCAACAAGTCCGAACGGCCGAGACTAGGTCCCCATTCGACATCTCGGTGTCGAGCACTTGTCAACTTTGTCATAACTGTCTTTTGAAAAGGAGCTATACAGATGGTTTCATGTTTCATCGATTTGGGCTTTTGAGCAGCGAGCTTATGAAAGTAGCTGACGTCTGTACGTTTGTAAAGTAAAAAAGCAAACTAGACAGTATGTGACAAACAAATCACTTAACACATGAAATGAATGTTGTTTTCGGGACAAGGTCTGTAACGAATTCATCCATGTATCGCAACAAAAAAAATAAATAAATAAAAAAAAAAAAAAGAAAAGAAAAGAAAAGAAAAATCTTCCGCTCCCCTATTTAATGAAGTTAACTAGACCTGCCATTTCACCTTCTCGGTCATGCAAATGTAGAGTAGCTCAGGTCAAGCCGACCACGCTCTATATGAGTCCGAGTATCGGTCGTCCCTACAAGCGTAGCACAAACTGGGTAGATGTGAAAGAAACATTTTTCAAACGACGTAGGCTTTTAAACCTATAACACGCATCTCAGTGTTGGGAAAGAAAATGTCACCTTTCCGTCTTAGATATGTTTAAATATACACGAAGATATCATGACATAAATTAGGCGCAAACAATTAAAAACAAAATGCGAAAGCTATTTATGCGGACACTTATTCTGGAGTAGAAACAGTCTACGTTAGAAGATATTATTATCTTTCTCAGATAAAGATACATATCCAGCAGAGAGGGTGCGGGTGATCCTGGCACAATCAGGCTGGCAATTAAGGCTCATGACAATCTCAGGGCAACTACCCCTCTACAGCGAATGGGACTTCTCCCAGGAATCGCTGCCTAGTCGAACTCACCAAGAACTTTCCGGAGAATATGCAGACACTTAATTCCCAACACTGCAGCCTTCTGCATTACCGCGACTGTCATAAGGGCTGTGCTCGCGGGTCAGGAGGTACCAAAAAAAGGGCACCGAGAACAATGGGTAGTCAGACGGCCGTGTACTTGGAATGTAAGCGAGACATTTCAAAGGCGAGGTATACAAATAAATCCATTGCCTTCATCAAAAAGGACAAGATCACGTTTGTCCGCAGGAATTCTCCAGAGGCTGGCACCCGTGAAGAGCCACCTCCTCCTGGTGGGTGCTGGGTAACGCCAAGTGCTCTTCTCCCGTGTGGACCAGGGACAGAATGTGTCCACAGCACTCTATTGCTGGTCGTAAGAGGCGACCAAATTGGGCAACCTGTTGGCCATGGGTTGCGTCCCTGTGTCGGTGGAGGAGGGGATCCTCGTGGTTGAGGGTACTGGAACAAGGGCTAGGTGATCCTGTTGCTCAACACTCCACTTTGGCCCTAACTTCACCTAGACGGGTGGTTGAATAGGCCGGATTCAATTAGCTGGTCACGCCAAGCCCTGTGCTACATTGATATACTGTTGCACCAAATTTTGAAAATTGTCATATGATAAGTTTTAAAGTCTTGGCGAATTTTTGGGACTCTGAATTTCAATACATAAGTTAATATCGATTTTGCCTAGAGTTGTATGTCAGAGGGCGGTGGCTCATGGGCCAGTCTGATGGAATCATTAATGTGTTAACTTTTCTACTGGAGTATATCATCCGGGTATCCTTGGTGCTGCAAGCTGGAGATCGTGGTGGGTGGGGAGCTCGGATGATGAAACAATACAAATTCAATATGGCTTATGAAACCCAAACAAAACAAAACAAAAAACAAAAACTAAACAACAAAAAAACAAACAAAAAAACCCAAAAAAACTAAACGTCCACTCGACAATGATGATGATGAACAGCGACCTTTACAGTCTATCGATTACTGGCCAAGTTTTATAGTGATTGAGACTATTGATAAAATGCCTCTGAAATAAAATCTGTTTGCAGTTTCTAAAGGTATTCAGGGCATTGCATGAGACCTAAAAAACAATAGACGCTTATGTTCCGGTGCTTTGTTAGTCGAATGTAGCAAACCGCAGCAAGCATCCAACCACCTTTCCCTTGAATCGTTTGTAGGTGTACCCGTTTCAGTTTCTGCGCACCGAACTCTTAACACCAGCAAAGGTATTGTACAAGATCGGGATCGATTGTTCGCTGACATGACAGAACTGGATATAGTCACAGAAATAAAAGATCAAGGAGTTACGTTTGTGAAACGGTATATCACCAGTTAAAACTCAGAAATGCATCAGACAAACGCATATCTGTTTTCGTTTCCCTCGCCAACTGCACCCCAATCAGTAAAGGCGGGATACTGCAATATCAGGGTTGATACACACATTCCTAACCCTCTCAGATGTTTCAAATGTCAGAAGTTTGGCCACGGCATGAACACCTGTACATTGTCTGTTACATGCGCTCACTGCAGTGAGAAGACACATGTAACAGAAGATTGTGACAGCAATTTTAAAAAGTGCGCCAACTGCTTTGGAACACACTCATCTTCCTCTAAAGACTGCCCGAGGTGGAAACAGCAGATGGAGATTAATAAGACTAATTTCAGTAAAAACATCAGTTTTGCAGAGGCTAAAAGACTCCTACAAACCCCAGGACAGACCGAAACGTACGTTTCAGTCTCCAGAACGCTATCTGACACAACCACTAAACAGGCCAAAGTCCCAACTACGTCAATCACCTGTCAAACAGATTTGACATGGGTGGAAACCAATACTCCCGAGAGGTTTTCCCCAGAACAATCCACTCAAACAACAGTTGTTATTTCATCCCAAATCCAGTCAGAGTCTCAAGGTGAAACATTCATACCACAGGACAAATCACCCTCTCAATCAACAGCAAACGTTCAACAGGCCATTAAAAGCAAACCAAAACCAAGGTGAGATTCAACTAAAAAACTTCAAAGTAGCAGAGCATCAGAGGGATCAGAAAATCAAGTTCAAGCATATAATAAATATGGTTCACTTGAGGATATGGACGTGTCCGAACACTCCCATTTAAGGGTACATAGCTTGTCGCCCTCTAAAAAGGGGCGGGGTAGATCCCTAATTATCCCGCCTAAAAGATGGTCCATTCCAAAAATATAACACAGGGGAACTGTAGAGGATTATGGACCAATTGTAATGAGTTACTGTTATGAGTCCAAAATTTTGCTCCATCAGCTTTCTGCCTGCAGGAAACCTATCTGAACCAGACAGATACTGTTAATTTACGTCAGTTCGTTGCTTATCATTCTTTTTCACCTTCGGGTGACAGGGCCACTGGAGGGTCTTCAATTCTTGTAAAGCAGGACGTTATCCATAGTCCTCTAATACTCACAACTAATCTCTAAGCTGTCGCTGTGAGACTAACTCTTCACGTTACCTTTACACTGTGCTCTTTGCATATTCCGCCTTCTTCGACACTCCAGCTGTCTATTCTTCAAGCTCTCTATGACCAGCTCCCTAAAACCTGTATCATAATGGGTGATCTCAATGGCCATAACCCGATATGGGGCGGTGCAAATACTAACACTAACGGTAGAATATTGGAAGATGTTAAATCCAATAATGACTTGTATATATAATGACGATTCAAGCACTTATCTGCATCCAGCGACCGGCACATACTCTTCTCTAGATTTGTCGCTTGCAGACTCTAATCTACTTAATCAATTTGATAGGTAAGTCCACAATGACTTCTGTGGAAGTGACCACTTTCCAACTATCTTATCAGATAGTCTATCCACATCTAAACTAAGATCCGAATGTTTCAGCGATATTACTGATCCTATTAAGTGTTTTCCTGACGTTTTAAATGAAATTGCTGATGAGTGTATACCAAAAATCCTCTACAACTCCACAACCATGGTTTAATACAGATTGTAGACAAGCCCGGAAAGCGAGGAAAAAGGCCGAAAATTATTTCCGCCATCACACAACTGTCCACAACTTAAATCAATTCAAAATATTGAATGCAAAAGCAACGACAGTCTTGGGGGAACTATGTCTCCAAAATTAATTCACGTACACCAATGTCCAAGGTCTGGAACATGGTTCAAAGAGTTAAAGGCAAAGGTTCAAAATCTGCTGTGAATAATCTTAAAGATGGTGATAATTTAATAACTGACAATTTAATAACAGGAAAAGACAAAACTTAATTTCCACTCAAATAATGGTGAAGATTACAATGAAGTGTTTTCATTACATGAGCTACAAACTGCCCTTGACCAAGCTCATGACACAGCAGCTGGTGATGATAATATCCATTACCAGCTACTGAAACATTTACCTGAACCGTGTCTGATGACGCTTTTAGATATATTTGACCAAATTTTGACGTCTGGGGAATTCCCACCTTCATGGCGTAATGCCATTGTAGTCCCGATACCAAAACCTGGCAGGGATCATACAGATCCATCTAATTACAGACGATATCTCTAACTAGCTGTGTCTGCAAAACCATGGAACGTAGAGTGAATAATAGATTGATTTGGTGTCTTGAAACCAATAACCTTATAACAAACATTCAATGTTGTTTCAGGAAAAATCGTAGTACCATTGATCATTTGGTACGTTTAGAATCCTTTGTCAAAAATGCCACAGTTAATAAACAACATGCTGTATCAATTTTCTTTGATCTTGAAAAAGCTGTGATACGACCTGGAAGCATGGTATTTTAAAGGATTTACATGATTTTTGTTTGAGAGGCCATTTACCTCTTTTTATACCACAGTTCTCAAAAGACAGAAGAAGTCCGAGTGGGTTCAACCCTGTCTGATCATTACAGTCACATTGCTTAGCAGTAAGATCAATAGCTTATCTAAGGTTTTAAATGATTCAATTGATGGATCATTATTTGTGGATGATTTTAATATAATTTTGTCGCGGGAAAAATATGCATACTATTTTACGGCAACTGCAGTTATGTTCAAACAAAAATATAAGCCGCATAAGGACCCAGAAATGCCTACGTGGCTGGGTAACCAACAGAAGACGGTGTCGTATTGGACAGTAGCAAGATCGTTATACAATTCAATTCATGCTTGAAAACGGCATAAGAATCCATGCTGAAACGTCGCCATTCTGAAAATAAAGAAGTTGATCATCCATAAAACTTGTCCCTTCACCTTTAGCTCAGCAACTTCTAAAATGCCTCTAAAACAGTGTATATTGGTTACACCTACTTGGGCTGTCAGTCCAGATTTGAAGAGGTCATTATGCGGCGATGTCGTATTGGCCATGCAAGATATACGCATGAATACTAATTGAAAGGTGAGGATCCTCCGTTCTGCATCCCTTGTGATGAAATAATCACGGTCAAGCATGTCTTGCTTGACTGTGTCGAATATTCCATCACAAGAGATAATTATTTCAAATCACGAACTATGAAGGACCTTTTTCAGTAACGTACGTTCTCATTTAATTATTGCATTTTAAAAAGAATGAGATTTGTTGAGTGACTTGTAACTAAATAAGTATTTTATGATTGGAAGTTAAATTAGTAACTGCGATTGTTAGTGGCTGTATCCTCGAGGGGGGTTGAAGTAATTATTGTCCTCCCGAGAGGTTACGTAAGTCCCAAAACATTTAAAGTCAAATTCAATCTTCCTTCTTTTTAGCTGTAGTATTTCTGTCATTTTAATTTGTGGCTAATCTTGCAAACAATCGTCAGCAGCTGAAAGGATGGTGTAAATTCAGCTAGGGACCATGCAGGTAGCAGAAGTACCGTAAGTCCCCTTGGTCCCTAGTATGGTGATCTACCTTCAGTTGTTGGCGATCTATGGCCTGTTTTTATATTATACTGTCCAAATAGTGATACTATTATTTTTTAAGTTTCCACGCTAGTTTTAACTACTATAGTCTAGTCTAGTTGTTTTACTGTCCTTTGTCGACAGGTTTTTGGTAATATGCATATATATTTCGTTGTTATGTCACGTATGTTCTCGTCACGATATGGCTGCAATATTGCCGATGTGACGTTAAACATTAACTCACTCACTCAATCTGCAGAGACTGTGCATGGGTCTATTCCACTGAAGTTTAAAAGCATCATTTCCCATGACGACATGGACAGGATCGTACCATGGATGGACCCCGGAGTCAAAGCCAAAATCATAGAAACAGACAACCATGCATGCCATCATGTCGCTGTTTGTGCCAAGGAAGAACATCCACTGACAAGGTGTTGGCCGGTTTCTGTAAATTCATTTCACAGTCAACATGTCGTGTTAAGATATTGTTTAAGAATCACGTTTAGGCGATTGCGAGTGGGAAGTGACTGGTCCCGAGCAGCAAAATGGAAGCCCTCAGTTTCACTTCATATCCAGGCAAAGGAGCCGCAGGATTGCTCTACACATAGCATGTAAACACGATGCACTGGCTTCTCGGAAAGCTTCTCCACAAATGTAGGACTCTGGGCAGACTTGGTAAAGGACTTCACCTGGTTTACTCCCATCACTGTACCGTCCAGCAGTACACTGCTATCAACAAAACATAAATAACATTTCAGAATGTGTCCAACAACCTTGACTCGCGTAAAATAGCGGATTACTTTCATCACGAGTCTTCACATACATCACCAGAGGATCATCCGATAAATAATTATGTGCAAAGGTACACAATTCTGTCATGATGACCCTCCACATTAATCAAACCCCGATCTCCAGAACTGATTGGCATATATAAACGATTAAGAGAGGAACGAGGGTGGTGTGCTCTATTATCAGACATGATCCTTCTGGTCAGGCGGTCAAGATCCTGCGTGTCCTGTTTTGTCCACCATCTACTCCATTATACCAACATTGGTATAGCGCCGATATCCAGTTCGGTGGTATCCAGTTCAGCTGCTCAAAGACGCTTTGTTTTCCCTCGGTCACTGAATGTCCATCACAACGGCACATCGTGTTTTCAATCGTAACTCCCTGGGGAACATACAACCCTTGCAACCATTAGGCTCACACAGTTAATGTGGCTTTTCTGTGCTCACGAGGTTCCCATTCACAGCTGGGTGGACTGGGACGCATAGTCAGAGTACTTTGACCAAGTTTGCTGCATGTTGCTGTACCCGCAACTAGGTGTTTGCACATATTCATGCGGCCACCATCTGGTCATCTACCAACGGATTCGTGGGTTCTACACAGAACTGTGTACTGTCCACTAGGGGCTGTGACAACACAGAGTCTGCACACAAAGTTGACTCCAAGGTTTTTACACCCGATCACAGGGGGCACGATCCCGGCACCTCACTCGGTTACCAGCCTGACACCTTAGACAGCTCGACCCCCGTGAGGTGGATTCTGAACCAGGACGGATTATTCATCTTCTAAACACATCCACTTCAGGTATAAATGACGCAGAGTGAACTGAACAGTGAAATATTTAAACATGTTGAAGGTCTGTTGGGCAGTCACGTCGGAGCAAGCAGCTGACGGTGATTGTTAGGAGCAGCCAAGTTTCTACGTGCTTGCTCGTCCAGCAGAATATATAGAGAATTGTGATGTCATTAGGTTAATGACGTCATAGCATTGCCAGGGCATTTCAGCAAAATCTACTGCCAACGCAATATCGCCTCGAGATATCGTCTGATCTCACACAAGCGATAACTCTTTTGGAACACAGTTTTGCATGATAAATCTGTGTTCGAATCACAACATGCAAATACTGTTACCAACATCCTCGCCATGGCAATCAGCACAGACAGTATTTTAACCCGACGGACCGAATATATTATGCAAGGTGGATGCTGACGGCTGTTAAAACTGCATCGTACTGTTCAAGTATACGCTTTATTACTCATGGTTAGCACAGTACGATGCAGCTTTAATTATCTTCATACACAGAGTTTACAGGTGTACAATATTTATTTATTTACTTACTTATGCGCTGTTGTCATTTCATCATTTATTTAAGATTTTCATAAATACAAGCGAATATGGTCGACTTTCATAATCACCACCTGACTACATTTAGACGACCTTTTTGGATAAACTAACATACACCATAAACAAGTGGTTTTAAAAGCCAGTCGGGGTAGCTAGGTGAAAGTTACTTGCCCACAAAATAATTCACTTGCCCGATATCTAAATGTAGAGACTAAGCAAAAGATTTACAAAAAAAACCCCGTAAAACTACATCATTTATCAAGCCATCATGCTGATTTAAAAGTGCATAATAACTTCACAGTTCGGAGATCGGAGAGAGTGACATATTAAAAAACACCCTGCGCCCCTGAAAATTCACCAGCCACTCAGGCCAGTGACTGTGGAGATTGATGGCCCAGTTGAAGTTTTACTAGCCTATGGCAATTTCGCACACTTCAACTCTACACCTTTACCGCTCGCTGTTTACAAGCAAGCAAGCAAGCAACCAATTAAATACGAGGCTTGCATTGTCTAAGGCTCTTGCCTTTTTTTCGCTGATAACCCACGCATACTATTGTACAACGCTCGATTGTGTAACAGGAGCTTTTAACTAGACTCACGCCGTTTACCATACACAGCTGGTAAACAGAATTCTCGGGGAATGTATGCTAACATGTTGACTCTGTCTCACATCTGACCCCTCCCTTCTCATGCCCCCGAGACGTATCTGCAGTTTCATGGGACAATGTATCCCATTGCTTACCATGACTTTAGATTAATCAGTGTTAGGTAGTTCGAATATAAGGTCAGGATGATTCTGTCGCATTCTTATCCCAAAGGACGACTCATTGCAGACACTCCCTGCCTACGTACAATCCGCAATATGGTGGTTTATGGCTGCAATCTGCACCACACAACGCGCGTCCATGTCACCTTGCAATAAATAACAAAAAAGGTGTCTCATATTGTTCACGACGTAACTCTCTTAACTTGGAGAGGCTAAATTTTGAAGGTTATCTTCCAAATCCTAACAATGGATATTTCTTGAAATATGCTGCATTCAGTGATATGTTTAATAAAGTGTAAACGATTTTTATCGACCTACAATTTTGTCAGGAAATTGGTCAAACGTGCGTAGGCATTTGTCTGAACCAGATGTTGGTAACATTGTGATCGCTTTTACATGAATCCTCAACTGCTAACTGCAACTTCTATATGAAAAACAACAACCCAAAAACATATATCTTTACATGTTTAACGAATTCTGCACCACCAACTAAATGATTTATCATATATTTTTCTAAAAATTTCAAACCGACCTCGTACGTCTCGCTTATACTTGTCTGTTTTTTGAACAACAAACAACACATGGGTACATATCATTATCATGGTGGGCATGGTGGGCGAGCTGGCTAAGGCGCCAGGCTAGTGATCCAGCGAGGTTGAGGTGTCGAGATCCATTCCACCTATGACCGGGTGTAAAAACCTTGGAGTCAACTTTGTGTGCAGACTTTTTCCGTGTTGTCACAACCCCTAGTGTACAGTACACAACACTGTGCACTTAATAGAACCCACGAATCCTTTGGTATATAACCAGGTGGTGGCCACACGAAGACGTGCATACACTTAGTTGCCGGTACAGCAACGTCCAGTGAACTTGGACAAAGTGCTGTGTCACAGCCAGCTGTGAATGGACACCTTGTTAGGATGAGACAGCCTCGATAATCTCGATGCGCCAAGTGGCAGCAAGAGTTGTACATTCCTCAGGGAGTTGAGGCTGAAATACGATGTGCTGTTGAGATTGACATCCAGTGATCGAGGGAAAAATACAAGCGCCTTGAGCATGCATTAGTGCGTGGATATGTGCGCTATACAAATATCCTATATCATATCATTATCCGAGGCCTCAAGAGGATCAGTTTCAGGGGCACGTCTGTGTGTGGGTTTATCAGTTTAACAATCAGCTGTGGTATCTTTGTATCGTAGACAATTTAGCAACAGATACTGATCGGACAAACTGTCTATGCATGTGTACATTAGTTCGTAAGAAAAGGTGTTTTTTTCTGGTTAGTAATGTGTACTTATACCAGTCCACAAAACCTTTCTTCAAAGCTTTGTCAAATACGTATTTTGGGAAGGCAATGAAAATTCGTTCATCCGGGCACAAGTGTATGGCATTTTGGTATTCAGAATGGCGTTAGCATTTCCACAAATATGTGTCATCATTCACCTGGCGAAGGAGAATGAATTAGCTCTGAGACGATGCATAAGGAACATATAGAAGTCGTTTGCCATAAAAACGGATCGTCCTCCGTTGAATGCACCCTCGTATCTTTCAAAACTCTGTGTTCACCTTTCTGTGGAGCAGAATGGTGTCTGTTCCGTTACTAAACCCGATTAATAACAGTCCTCCTCTTTGAAGAAAACTCATTGAAAATTATCGGTGGGAGAGCATATAGTCTAGACTAACATCACTTTGAAAAGTATTGTATATTCATGTGTGAAATACCCACCTCTCCGACAATCCCAGACAGTCAATATCGCTGTTAGAGGTTCAGTTTTGAAAGGTTGTCCCCTCAGCATCATCATTGTGTACAAGAGGTACATATGCTGTAAACCCTAAACACTTTGTTTATCCAGTGCCTCGTATGTATGAGGACAATGAGACTGATGTACTTGTCTCGTTCCGTGGTGACATCAGTGGAAGAAATTGGCTAAACCAGATCACTAACGATAATCTAGTGATAGTCCGATATTGCAAATCCAACGTAAAATTCGAACTAAGACATGAAATTGATATGTGGTCGTTTGAGGGACAGAACCAGGACTTCTATCGGGGCCCTTGCAGTGCGTTAAGAAACTTCCATCACCGCCTTTCCATCGTTCTCAGTACTGTTCCAGCAGTGGAAGTCTGAATACCTCTCCATACCAACAGTGTGGCGTGTACACTCAGAAATAGCCGGATGCCGGGTACACACAAGGGACGACACTCTTTGATTAAAATATCAAATCAGATTATGTGCCCAAAACATAAAACCTGGAGAACAGTCACTGTTGAATATTAGATGTAGGGAGGCATCGCTGGTGAAACTTGGCATTTTCCAAAGTTACTTTACTTATCAGCCAGAGGCATCCGCCATTGATATTAAAGTAAAAGAAAAAGCATGTGTAAAATGTTTTAGCTGTGTGATTGCTTTCCCTGCAGTTGTGCCTGCACAAGTGAAGGGTCTGTCAGAAGAAACATTTTCAAGAGATTCAGATAATCACCTCAGCAATGCCTCTGTGTATCCACATACAGATTAACAACAGGTTATCTCACACGCACATGGTTCACGTCTCTACAATGTGACAAGAGTGTGCTTTGAAATCAATGCCAAGGTACTCGTATCACCGACAAACAGATCATGTTGTTCGATGTCCTGGATTTTCTATATACTGTATATTTTGAAGTCCTCTACTTGGCATTAGGTAAGTCGTCGGATCTATTTTATTTTCTCAACCTTGTGAGCAGAGTGCCAGTGGTTGTGACGTTAATGATTGTGTTTACTTGTATACACAACACTCTTACAGTGATTTCCACTGGTCGCAAGTCAATGTTAATTGTCGGTAACAGTAAGTTGCTGTTTACCAACAGATCCCGGCTATTTAAACTGAATGTGAGCTTATGATGAACACATGTACAATGGAGTCTCTGTATTTATTTCAGACTCGGAGCCGTAACCATTAGTTACTTCTATCTTCGAGGACACAGACGTATTTGCTATGTCAGAGGGCAAAAAGTAAGATTTCCTTCTTTGGTCACATTGCGAGAGACGTCCTTGTAACGTCAGCATATATTTAGACAAACCTGATTCATTTAAGATGTAAATTAAGGATAGATGTAAATTATATTGTGGATAACGTTGTGGATTAGATGGTCAGGTTTTCATACTGTCGATCACTAGTCTGTGTGATTCACAGAGGATCGATTTTTACTTTGTTTATCTGTTATATTGTTTAATGAGTCGATGAAGCAAGCATCTTAACGCCTGGACCTTATGGGCTGAACATTGTTTAACACGTGGTTTTAGAAGACGATACCACTACATGCTTAAAGTTCAAGAAAGTTAACGACGGCCTTCTTGTCCATTTCAGTGTCTCTGATATTGGCAAACTATGTTATATTTCAAGGACCCACGATGTCTACATATGGATGCCAACACCGTTTTTGAAGACCGGCCACGTGTCTCTGACGCTGAGCGATGGCACTCACATAAGCTGGTGGCCACGACACAGGAAGGAACTGAAGGACGCAGGAATTCATCATGCTACGAGTGTAACAGAAACCACAAATGGCACTGATCTTGAAGACGACATTCAAACAATGGGGTATACATATGACGCGGGGTTCAAAATCCCCCTAAAACGTTTAAAGCTACAGAAAATGAAGAGCGCCTGGTCATCTATTCTTTCGAAATGTGAATTTAATCCAATGACAGAAAACTGCTGCTGGGTTGTTTACAGCGTGTTACATGCTGGAGGTGCAGCATCTGCAGATGTGCAGTCTCCATGGCGACCGTGGATGATACGCCAGTATGTGTCCAGTTTAGTTGGGGAATAAGGGAACACATATGATTCATGCGGGCTCACCTTTGGCAAGTGAGTTTGCTCAAAATTACCTCTGTTCACCCAGCAGAAAATGGGTAATTGGTGGGATAAGTCATGTGATTATAACCTTCTAGTGTTTAAGAGGCAGCTTTGGTTATCTGGGGTATTAATTTGCCTTGCTTGACTGTTAGCGCTATGAGCTTAGTTCTGGAATCGCGAATTCCTTAGATACACAATTTAAATACGCTATTCGAACACCTGCTGTTCTGGACGCGGTATGGCTTTCTTGTGAAGGAAAGGTAGTGTTCTGTCAATGTGAACTGATTGTTTCATATGAATATATACTATTAGTTTGTTTACATTTGAATACATTCGTACATGCTCGTAATCCTGCTTCCTTCCGTCAGAATATCAACACCTAAATGATGTTAAAATCACCCATTTGTATGCAGACGTTCACGCAACAATATGGCGTGTTAAGGAGTGTGTGAGGTTACAGGAATGGCTGAAATGTTTCTATTATCTTCATATGCTACATGTTATGTCTTTCCAGAGTTTTAAAGCTGTTCAGTGTTGATGAATGAAAGGCGTTGAAACGTTAAAATGAAATTTGAGGATAACTGTATTGAATTAAAGAGCGAAACATATCTCTTGAGAGTTGAATTGAAATTTATCTCCGAAGGTTCAACAAGTTACTCATATTTTCTAGATAGTGACGTCAAAACTAAACGATTGTTTAGCATAGAGGAAACGTTTCGTAATGAGGAAATGTTTGGGTTTCTGAATCCGGATTGGACAGTAATAGTATTCTGTCTTCTTGAGGCTGCGTGCTTGTCGAGAGTTTTGAATGGTCTTTATTATCTACAGAACGGCTCTTCCAGTTACAGTGAGTGAGTGAGTTTAGGTTTACGCCGCACTCTGAATATTCCAGCGAAATGGCGGCGGTCTGTAAATAATCGAGTCTGGAACGGACACTCCAGTGATCAACAGCAAGAGCAACGATCTGCACAATTGGGAACCGATGATATGTGTCAGCCAAGTCAGCGAATCTGACCATCCGATTCCGTTGGTCGTAACTTACGACATGCATAGTCGCCTTTTATGGCAAGCACGGGCTGCTTAAGCCCTATTCTACCCCGGACCTTCCCTGGTGCCTTCCAGTTAAAGATAGATTTGAATTGTAGAGGTAAGTATGTCTTTATCGTTTCACAGTCCTGCCTCTATTTTATACAAGATATACCAGAACTGTAATAATGTTTGACTGGACAAAAATGTCCATGATAAATGTATTGTACAGTAACCCAGTTACACTTTATGTTAGTCGGTAGATGGGAAAATATTGAAACGTCTGGTGATAAAACTCAATTGTGGCGTGCAGTGTGATTACAACTGGGACATGTTTGAAGCATGCGATACTGTCATTTGTCCAGGTCATGTTTCCACTTGGCCCATCGATAATGAAACTATGCATGTCGTGTTAAGCAGTTGTTAGATCGGTAACAAAAGTCAGTAACAAAAGATGTGTGTTAAGGTGAGACAAGATAATCGGCAGATAAACAGTAATGCAGTCAGAAAAAACTTCCAGCTTTACTCTTGTGGACCTCCATGTTTCCTTGCCTCGGTGTTCTCACCAAGGCCCATACAATTGCGTATGTTCAGAGACCGGTATATTTCTTAGTAGTTGGCTTTTATTCATTTGCGTCCCAGGTGCGTTTATATTACACGTACCTGATTGAAACGTTATATATAATAAATCTTGTTTTTCACTTTTAAAGTGTCATGTGCGTAATATGTCTGTCTCTAGCACAATCCATATAATTGCTCCACGTTAATGGAGGTCTGACCGATAGATCAACGATGTGCATATCTGCATTCCATACATGCTCGGGGCGTTGGGGTCGCTTAGTGGTTAAAGCGTTCGCTCGTCACGCCGAAGACCCGGGTTCGATTCCCAACATGGGTACAATGTGTGAGGTCCATTTTCTGGTGTCCCCTGCCGTGAAATCCATGGACCATTGCTAAAAGCGGCGTAAAACCAAATTCACTCACTCACTCACCCCATACACGCTCATACACAGAAGAACATACAGATCGCCGTCATGTAGAAAAGCATACGTTTCAGCTCCGTCCTGTCTGCCTTTACTGTAAAAAAATCGTAAATCTGACTTCAGGACTATGGAGAAAGTCCAGGAGATATGGCTGCAAAATTACCGATATGACGTTAAAGTTTAACTCACTCACTCCAGGAGAGTCAAACCAGAACACGTATGAAGTCTGGCTAATGGTCACCATCCAACTGCATCTGATCAATGATAATGCTCGAATGAATATGGATGATATTTAAATCTTGTCAATCACTTCTACAACATTCTCTGCATTATCATTATTGCCGCTACTTGGAAAAGAGAAGCGCCACCTGCCGTTAGAATTTGTGTTATCACCCATTCCGACGAAACTCCCCACATTTGAGAACGATCATTTTCTATCATTCGCTTCCAACATCTTCTCATCTTGTAGTACTCCAGCGTATTGTTGGGGAAAGTATATTTCTTGTCTTCTACTCTACCAATCTCTCTTCGGTCTTCAGCTAAGTTGGACGCAGCATGCGCCGTTGACGAAGTGCCGGGCCACCAGCTCACGTACACCATGTAATCAAGTAAAAGTGAATAGTGGCGTTTAGTTTCACCTTGGGCCTTCCATATATACAATACGATTTCGTCTGAAACAGAAAGAGTGTGTCTGACTATTCCATGACATAAATCCGTTCTTTCTACATGTTTTGAAATCAGTGATTTAGTTGATACCCACATGCACATAAGAAAAAATATGTGTCATGTGACCTAGTTGGTATCAAGCTGCACCAGTTCTTTTGTATGAGAGTTTTGTTTGTTCTGTAACGCTACGCTCAGCAATATACTAGTACCAGGTACATGACGGCGGTCTGTAAACCATCGAACCTTGACCAGACAGTCCCGTTATTATAGTAAGCATCAAGTTAGGACATGATGAAATGTGCCAACTGATCCCGTTAGTGGTCTTTTACGGCATGAAGCAATATTTCAGCAGTGGCTTTTCAATGAACTTCAGGGACAAGAAACAATTAGGTTCTTCCAACTAGCGTCATGTCTGCTGAAAGACGTAATATAAAACATTACCTGAATACTGAACATGTTAACATGAGTGCGCACTTCCACAGTTTAGAACTCTCTGATCTCGATTTGTCGAAATCTGGGTGTTTATAAAATCATCACAAGACACGGAAGATAATGATGACACCTACCTTTGAAATGGCTATCGAAGTTTGGCATGTTTAGAGTAATGATGACACCTACCTTTGAAAGGGCTATCGAAGTTTGGCAGGTTTAGAGAAGCTCTAAATGTTGATCCACCACCCAGGTAAATGACCAAGTATCTTCTTAACGTTTCTGGTCTCCAAACGATTGTTTGACTTCTTGGGGCACCGCCCGCATGAAGGACCTGATACACGACCCAGCAACAATTTTGATCCAGAAGAGAATAGTGGCCCGTGGTCCTCTGTTTATTCCAATACGTTGTCATTTTAGCAAGGTCCAGTTGTGTGGAGGGTATGTTGAACGTATAGTCAGGATCCATACCCTCCGCTATAATGTCATCCCGGAGGCTGCAGTTGCATTGACTTATTTTCTTTTTAAAGCCACATTTTGCTTTCCTTCCTTTCGGCCACCAGCTTACATATTCACCATTACTCAGACGCAGAGAAGCGTGACCAAACTGATCGATTCCAACTGGCATCCATATGCAGATGACATTGTCACTGAAAAGGTAAATGGTCAGAATCATTTGATTACCTACCTTCGAAACTTGACAACCTCGAGTACTAAAATGGATTGGTACAATTTTGGGCAACACTAATTAAGATGGGCTAACCTTGTGTTCAGATGCTGGTGAACATGGATCAATGATAGCAAATTATGTTTTTGAATTTTCTGAATGCTGTTATGATGATGTGATTTTGTTAAGTATGTCACATTAATTAACTTTAAGTTATTATGGGTCACAAAAGCCTTGAATGTGGACTTCACCTCCTATCTTGAACTTATAGGCGATGTAATTTCACCTCTTGTGACAGTCAGGTTGGTTGGTTTTATAGTTTTACCAAGTTAGCGGCCCACTTGCGTCCGACTTGACATAATATAAATCGTTACATTGCCAAATGAATAACATAAAAGAAACGACAGCACTATTAATATTCGTGATTCTATTAATATTTATTAATAACCCCTGCATCGTGTTAAGGATTAAAGAACTTTAAGTAATCACTTCCATTTCTGAAGCATAGAAACCTGCATAGTATTCTCTGCGTCTCCAAATTGTAATGGCCACATTTGGAAGAGACCGTCTTATCTATGACACTCCTGCAAGCATTTACCCCACGGTGTCTGAGTGTGAGACGTGACAGAATGACCTCATCATGCCTTTTACGACGACGAATTTTATGACCAGATTTCACGATGATCCAAGTCAGAGAGTCAGTTAAGGAACTGGAGTTACCTCCCATAGTTACTTATACCTCTGGGCTTTTGTGCAAAATTTCCCATAGAAATTAGTTAATATTTCAGATTTGTGACGTCATCTTATAGCATTAGAAATCAGTACTGTCATTAATTGTAATCTTGTTTTGGTTTATCCAAAATCTAATTGAAAATATCCCTGAAACCTAGAGGCAAAGGACGACTAATGAATAGTGATGTCGGTTATTACCGAACAAAATTCCATTTCCGTCTTGTTTCATTAAGTTGCCGATCGCTACAGCAACTGTTATGCGAATGGCATTAAAGGGAAACTTCCTCTACAGGAACATGTATCGTCTGCTCCTTTCAAATATTTCAAAAGACGCAGAGAAGAAAACTGACGAAAAGACAAGCAACTGGCAGCACATCCTTGAAGGCTGTGTATAACTATATCGTCGATGGGATGGCCAAGCCAACAAGTCTTGGTCAAAACTAGGATACCCGATTCTAAACATAGCACCATGTCTATTATGCATTACACAGTTTCAAACCCGAATGCAAGGGTTTGCTAGCTACATATGATCGAACTGCATCGTCCGATTAACACCAACCCTTCATTGTGTGGCCCTGTTGTTCTTTACAGAACACGCGGAAGTGACATCGGCAATTATCTCTACTGTACAGTATGCCTATGGCCGTTCGTGTCGCATATTTGTTGATATTAAAACAAACGGCATTAATTCATCCGTCTGGTTTGGAAACCGTCGACACAAACACAAAACAAGATAATTATGCGTATCTCCATTGCCCTGTGTATGTAAATAATTGTTAACTTTGGAAACGTGCCTTGCGGTGATTGTTTCACAATAGAATAGGTTTTATTGTCCAAGCTGATGCACTATTCCAAGCAAAATAATAATAAATCAGACAATAATTCCAAACATTAGTCTGGGGAAGAACTTACTTTTACCTCAGGAATATGTTTGTTGAGGCATGTCAGTGAACGTTTCAAACATAGGACCGTATAGGAATATCAAGGGCAGATAATTTTAAGACTTTGTTGAAAAAACGTTTCCCCTTTGACTCTGCTCCATTACTGACTGCCTGGCACCTTGCAGGTGATTTCATTATTTTCACCCTTGTCACTGTTGAAATACGTAATTCCATTACTTTCCGTGGTCAGTTAATTTTGTCCTCCATAAAATACGTCCACATATCATAAAATATATACACGTTAATCAGGTGTTTAAAAAAGGACTTTCAGTAAATTATTTTTTCTGCATCCTCATCTTCTGTACGAATAATTTTTTTCGTATTCAGACATGAAATAATACAGTGTGTCACTGCCACTGTATGTCTTAGCCTTTATATGATCAGGTCGCTTTGCACACAAAACATTTCACTTTTCTCCATACATATGTATGTATGTATGTATGTATGTATGTATGTATGTATGTATGTATGTATGTATGTATGTATGTATGTATGTATATATATATATATACATTTACTGAAATAATGTTTCAATAAGAAGGATGGCAGTATTTGAATGGTACCTACGTGTCATGTTTTACCTACATGGTTACGGGAGAAGATTATCATCTGGATGTAGAGATAACCTCAAACAATAACATATCTGACCTCGTCTGCAACAGCATGTATGCTTTTTATACATGTATAGCATATGAGTTACGGTTGCACTATTACACTTTACCGTGTGCGTGTGAGTGGTATATCAATATACAATGTATTGAGTGAAGACACTTTTGAATAATAAGGTAAAATAACAGAACTGTAAACCTTATGTCGTTTTATTATTATTCATTCTTTCGAAAATTACAGTATAATGACGTTTATTCCTTGTTCGGATCAAACTCGTCCTGAAATTGCACGCAAATCTATATGAATTTCCTTTTACCCAGAAGGTCGAGCGAAAATAAAATCGCAGGCACCAATTATTGGTTGGCTGGTTGGTTCGATGTTCAATGCCGCACTCAACATTATTCCACCTGTATATTGGAAAGGGCTAAATTACACAAATTTCAGTGAAAATTGGAGATGGGATTACACAATATGAACATGATGACCGTATTTGAGCACAAACACTTGTCACTGAGGTTGTCAGTCTGACGAATAGCCTGGAATAGCCCGACATGAGTGTTCGGCAAAGCCCGACGTCATTGATCGGAATAGCCCGGCGTAACTGTTCGACAGAGTCCACAAGAGCACAAAATCTGACAATTAGATCGTGTCAAATATTTTTCCTGGAACACGTTTACTGGGCGTAAATGTGATACACATTGAGATGTTCGTTGTGTGTATTATTTATTGTAATGTGTAAACATGGTAGGGATAGGGCGGGATGTGGTGTTAGCTGTTTGGTAATATCCGACACCGCTCTATTTGCTTTAGGGGGCGGTGGGTTAGCCTAGTGGTTAAATCGTTCTCTCGTCACACCGAAGACTTGGGTTCGAATCCCCACATGGGTACAATGTGTGAAGCACATTTTCTGGTGTCCCCCGTCTTGATATTGCTGGAATATTGCTAGAAGGTGGCGTAAACCTAAACTAACTCACTCACTATATACTTTAGGAATGAAGAGGTATATTTGTCTTGTGCAGAACATTGAAAACATACCTTGTGTCAGATTGTGGGCGAATCATATATTATAACCGAGACCAATCAGTGCTGTACCACGACCCACATCTGTGCTGAAATAAAGAAAAAAATAGGGATGCTATACTTCAACTGCAGCATAGGTGATCTCAACTGTATACAATAGGCCAACAGACTGAGCGCATAATGAAAGCATTAACATTTTCAATTTGTGCTAAGTCATTTGTTCACTCATGTCGTGCCTTCGCCATTCTCAGTACTTTCCCTGGCACTCACCGCTGTGTGTACTGCCTCTCGCACGCATTCTGGTTTGTGCTGCCCCTCTCTCCCACTCCGGTGAGTACTGCTTTCTTGCCAGTCTGTGATGCCCCTCTCAATCACTCGTCTGTGTAATGGCTCCCGAACCCATTCAATCAACATTGTGAAATTCCCCTCTACATCACATCACTCCGCTGGCCAATGACCTTCTTATTCGGTCCATTCGCTTATAACATTCGACTCTATCATACATACGCGTCTCTCCTTTCAGCTCCTTTCAGCGTCTCAACACTCAGCATATGACCCTTCCCCTACACCAGCTGCTATCCCGAAGATCAACAGATACTAACCTTTGTTTCAGAACCTCACCAGAGGTCTGAGGACCACGGTATGTGAACGTGCAATCTACTCGTTTCACTTTCGTTTCAATACCCTGCACATTTATTTTAGGAAATGAGACTACTCATTTCTGAGTTACAGTGACGCTGCTCTTTTTATAGAGCAGTGACGCTGCTCTATTCATAGAGCAGTGTCAGCTTATAGGAGCTTGTGCATGAGGTTAACAACACAGCCTTGGTCTGAGTGAAGTAGGTGCGTGTGTTGTGCCCTGAAAACTTACATAGATATTTATGACTGGGCGAAGTGTATGTCACTATGCCCCACGTACAACTTCTCTCTTGAACGCGACCCATGTATAGTTGAATAGCGTGCACTGAGGGTGCAACATTTGCTCTACGAACACCCTTTCCATCTTTGTTATCACTTAAATATCAGGGAAAATATATCAACGTCCAAATGCTTGTCGTAAAAGGCGACAAATGGGGTCGGGTGGTCAGACTCGCTGACTTGGTTGACACGTCATTGCGCAGATCGATGCCCATGCTGTTGATCACTGGATTGTCTGGTCCAGACTGGATTATTTACAACTTTCTTAGTCACGATATGGCTGAAACATTGCCGAGTTGACTAGTTAACTCCCAATCGCACATTCTAAAACACATTAAGGTTTACAGCTAATTTTTACACCCCACTCGTACATTCCGAAACATAGTAAGATTTACAGCTAATGTTTTTAATATTTTGCTTTCCTACATAGAACCATGTAACGCGGATTAATACATCATATTGGTGATTGGAATGTCAACCGCTTCACTCCAGGAAAACGTACGCTGCGTAGAGGCAATGTATTTCCTATACGGCACCTAATCACAAGAATATATACAAATTAAGACAGAATCAAGTCGTAGTGAAAATTTAATTCTTTTCAGTTGAGGATTTGTTTTCAAAAGCAATTATGTAATTCATCAAAACACTTGTGAAGTGTAAAGAAGTGTGACTTGACTACGTGACCTAAACGTGACCTGAACGTCAGTCAGCCATCAGTGTCGGGCTAGTCTTCATGTTGAGAAGTGTTCCCTAAGAAGAAGATTCTAGGGACCATTTAATTAGGAGCTGCAAACTCAACAGCAAAGATGAATGTGAATAACAGGGAACTGTATGTCTCAAATAGTTGAACTTAATGTTCTTTATCGGAGGGCGAGTTACTGTAAATAATTCGGCGACGCATTGTGCAGGATGCCAGTGACGCCTTTTCATCTCGGCTTGGAATTCCCACTTGTCGAGATTCGATGTTTATGTTGAAGACTCCACCGAAAATTGGGTCTGAAAATCCAGCCTACAACCTCGAACGAAGACGATTTCAAGCCTATTGTGTTCAGATTCTGGGAAGTGCTTTTAACCCCTACATAAGAAACCACGGGAGGCATGGCAGTGACAATATGTTTGTACGGGAGGACGCGAATGGATGCGGCTGACAGTGACAGTGATAGAGATACAAGAGCGCCGCTCGTCTTTTGATGTTGTGTGTTACTGTGCAGTCCTAACAGCATACACGCAGAATGTATTCAATCTCTTCATAACATTCACAACTCTTCCAATCAATTGTCCGTCAATTTTGACGAAATCAATAACTTTCACGGGCGACGCCATATTTGTTTACACTCATGAGAAGCCTACTAGACGTATTTGTTTACGTATTTTTATAGATTGTTTTATTTTCGTTTTTAATACAGAAACTTGAGTTATCATAGAATTGAAAATAATGCTGGTAACCACAATAAATGAAATAAATTTTTCTAGTCCCATAGAAGTGTTTTCGTTTTACATGCTCTCAGGTGTGAAAACTTTTGAATGAGAATCATGAATCAAATGAGTGATGAATGTAGTACCAGTAATGTCAAAGTTCACGTATTAGTCAATCAAATCACTCGAAGGTGTTATGACACATATGTGTCATAACACTTTGTTATGAAACACCTTTACGGAGTACCACGTGGGTAATAATAATGTTTAACACCCAATTGTACATTCCGAAACATATTAACTTGTGGAACGGTGCACTGTATAGACTTCAGTCTGCACCACACAAAGATAAAGCAGTAAAAGGTGTTACAAGTAACGTCTCCGCTGTCATTTATTACTAAAGTGACCAACATAGGCAATGAGGCTAAACACCAGACTCATGAATTCCGCCTTTTCTTACAGTCGGGTAAGTCCCCCAAAATTTAAAGTCAGTTTAATCTCTATACCCTTTGTAATCGTAGAATATGTGTGTTTATGATGTATGGCTAGGCTTGTCGAAATTGTTAACAGTCAGTTTAATCTCTCCACCCTTTGTAATCGTAGAATATGTGTGTTTATGATGTATGGCTAGGCTTGTCTAAATTGTTAACAGCTGAAGGGATTGTGTATATCAAGCTTTGGTCCACGCAGGAAGCAAAAGTACTCTAAGTTCACGTAGTCCCTATCATTATGAAGAAACTTCAGTTTGTAGCAGTATGTAGACTGGTTTTATATTGTATCGTCATTTACAGCTGAAATGTTTAAAGTTAATAAATTTTGATTTATCTCTGATAAACTAGTTGCTAGGTATTTATGATGTGTCTTAATTTATTATGAACCTATTACTTGTTTTTAGTCATGATGTGACGGATTTGACTTAAAATCTTAACTCAATCACTCAATCTTACAGTCCCCTCGGGATTTATATGTTTCCCACAACTCCTTATTGGGCAGTTGTGATTGTTACATCTGACTAGTTGTAATCTTGAATCTGTTCACATGAACAAAACATGACATACCTGTTTATGTTTCCATAAAGGGAACTGAATTGCCCTGACTAAATGAGTTGATGCTACTTTTTAAGGTAATTTATGATTTTGACGGTTAATGTAAATTCTTTTTTCTAACAACTACACAAACATTAACATGTACTTGTTTTGGCTTGTCCCGAAGACCAGATTATACTTTGTGTGTGTGTGGATACTTTCACGTTTTACATTTTTTTTATCTTAAATCATTTAATTGTGTTCTTCTCATTATTATCAACGGAATCCAGAAGAAACTCAACAGTGTTCTGAGAGAGACCTTGAACAAGGATGTTCTTTCAGTGATGTATTGTGGACGTGAACCTTTCAAAACATTCTTTCAAAGCTCAATACTATCAGCGGAGTGAAAAGACTGGAGTAAAAACGCTTCTGGCGTATAATGAATATTCATAAACAACACAGTAGCCAATGAACGTTGGAGTATTCACGTCACAACAATCACATAAAAGAACATACAACTTCTATAGACGTTTTCAACGACGTAATTCGGTTGTCAAAAACATTAAAAAGTCATCAGTAACAGTAACAAAAGATGTTAGTATAGAAACTCAGTTACATTTTACTTTGTTGAAACCTGAAACTCAAATAGCTTAGTCGGTAGATCAGAAAATATGAAACTTCAGGTGATAAAAAACAGTTTATTACAACTGTCACGTGTTTGAAGCATGTTATACTGTCATTTGTCAAGGTTATGTTTTCACGCGGCCTCTCGATAATGAAACCATGCATGTCGCGTTACGCAGCTGTTAGATCGGTAACAAAAGTCAGTAACAAAAGATGTGAGTTAAGATGACAATACCACTGGTATTATCTGTCAGAATGAATGTGTAATAGCGTGCGAGGCGTTAGGCATTACCGTAATTCCCTTCTGCCAAATAATTGGCAAGATTCTTCAATTTCCACTCACGCTCACGTACACACACACACATACACGCACGCCACGCTGAGTCAAGGTGTGCATTCGAGCACATATTTCAAATGTTAGCCAAATTTCTTTTAACACATCCTTATCTTCAGATAAACATAAACAGAAAACAAAACAAAAAAGCAAAAACAAAACAAAACAAACAAACAAAAAGAAACCCCGCACACACACAAAAAGCAACAAACAAACAAACAAAAAACCCCAAAACAAACCAAACAAAAAGACCCACCCAAACAACAACCAAGTCTAAATATGTCCCTTGTATGATTTATGAGAGAAGTACTACAGAGGATGAAAACATAAACAAACCACACATTTCAGAGGTCAGGGGGCAGACATGATGTGAACTGAGAATGTATGTTACGGGTACGCCATGAATAGGCAAACCACTCAACACGGATAACATGTATAGATAACGGCGTCAGATATATCCTGTTCAGTGTGGCTGAAGAAACGGAGTAGGGTTCGTGCCAACGTCGTATTGACACTTCTGTATTTTATTCTGTGTGTGTTTTTCTCGGGAACATATTTTGAGTGAGTGAGTGAATTTAGTTTTTAATCAACTATGACTGCAGCTGTCACAGCCTCGAATGCTGAAGAAAGGTAGTTAATGAGTCAGTATAGTTTTACACCGCACTCAGCAATATTCCAGCTATGTGGCGGCGGTCTGTAAATAATCGAGTCTCGACCAGACAATCTGGTGATCAACAACATGAGCATCAATCAGCGCAAATGGGAACCGATGACATGTGTCAACCAAGTCAGCGAGCCTGACCACCCGATCCCGTTAGTCACCTCTTACGACAAGCACAGTCGTCTTTTATGGCAAGCATGGGTTGCTGAAGGTCTATTCTACCCCGGAAAAAATTCTACGTGACGCGGAAGGGTCCCGCTATCCAACGACATGCAGGATGCGCGTGTAAGGCGGCGAATGCAGCTCCCAAGGGAGCCGTGCTGAAATAGGTGATACAATCTGGGTGGACCATCACGGGTCACGTAATTTAAATGTTGGAAGAATTTTCCTTAGAAAATATCGCTGAACATGTTCACATGACCCGTGGAAAAACACATGGTTTAGATTTACGAAGTGAGTGAATTTAGTTCAATGCCGCTTTTACAGTGTTCCCAGAAATTATTGAGAAAATCTTTGTTTTTTTTTCTAATGATGCTAAGATTGGAAAAAGGGCTTTCACTATGCACTTAGCATACTAAATAAGGGAGACAACTCTTGAAGGCTTAGAAGGCAGCTCATTACGTCATGAGTTATCTCCCTTGTCTGCGCAGACGGCTTCCTGTGTTGACATGGCAGAATTTACAGCAAGAGAGAAAAGAAAGCTCATTCTAGATGATTTTGAAAGGGGTGAGGCTGATGCTAAAGTGTTAGCTTGTAGACATGGTATTCCTCTGTCTACAGTATACAGAACTTTGAAGACTATTCAAACAGGAACCGGGATAGAGCACAAAGCAGGGGCAGGTCGGCCTAGGAAATTCAGTGTTGTGGATCGCCGAAGACTTGGGCAGATTGTGAGTAGGGGCAAATTGAAAAGTGTTGAGAACTTCAGAAATGAAATGATTAGCAGAGGAAGTCTCGAGGTATGCAATGAAACAGTTAGGCAGGAATTACAGAGACTTAATTGGGTGAAAAAACGTGGAATTCCGTCGCCGTTGATGAAAGATGCACAAAAGGAAAAACGTTTAAACTGGTGTCGGGCTCATGAAAATCAAGATTGGGATAATGTTTTCTTTTCGGATGAAAGTTCTGTTTGGCTTTTCCCTAATTGTGTGAAATTTGGACCAAAGATACTGTCAAACCTATCTACCAGCGACCAAAACATAGCCCGAAGTTTCACATGTGGGGTGGCATATCGGCTCGCGGAGTGACGCCATTGTGTGTTTTCACGGGAAACGTGACAAAAGGAAGATACGTTGACATTCTAAATGGTCACCTTCTTCCGACAGCACAAACATTGTATGAAGATGATTGGATTTTCCAGCATGATAATGACCCAAAACACACTGCGCGCTACACAAAACAGTGGTTGTCGGGCGAAAATGTTCAAGTTTTAGACTGGCCCAGTTACAGCCCAGACCTAAACCCAATTGAGAATGTGTGGGGAGTCATGAAGGACAGAATAAACCAAAAGGGACTGAGAAATATTGAAGATATGAAGGCCGAGGTGGTCCAATATTGGGATACCCTGTCACACGATTACCTACAAACTTTGATGGGTAGTGTGCCTAGGCGTATTCAGGCATGCATTGCTGAGCGAGGAGGTCTAACAAAGTACTAAAACAAGACTGAGACTGTAAAAGGATGATGTTTTAACATGTTTATGTAAGTAGAACGCCAGAAGTTAATAAACGTAATGAGTTACATGACGCAACATGATTCTCAATAATTTCTGGGAATACTATATATCAATATTCCAGCATTGTCACTGTTTATCATTAAGGAATGTTGCAGGGGTATAATATAATTTCCATTACATGTGCTATACAATTCATCCAAATATTTCAGGAATTCTCGTTTTATTTCAAGTGTCCATAGAATTTACATTTGGTTGCCAAGACAACATTAATTTCCAAATCGGTAGTCATGTATGGGTCTTTCCAACTCCACGATAGAACATACCGCAATATGGTAAAGAGCGCAGACTGACATTTTCCTGCAGGCCATGCTTTCATCAAATGGTACCGAAGTAGGAGAAGATATACCGACCATGGGTTACAAGTATAATAACGTTTTCGAGATACCTTCAGGGCGTTTGGATCTACAGATTTCTGGTATTCTGTCCGTACAACCCCAAACGGGGAAACCGCTGGTGGGTAGCGTACAAATGTTCTTCTTGCAGGAGGCACGCCTTCGGCAGATGTGTGGTCACCATTGGGACCAAGGATGATACGACGATACATGACTAACTTCGTTGGAGAGAGCTCCTGGATATATCGAATTATCAGAAATTGTCTTCCTTTCTGGGAGCATGGTTTGTTGTTTATTTGTAAGCTTTACTGAAAGATGGTTGTGATGCCTGGGAACGATGACACCATAACCTCTGACGACGACGTCAATGGCCGTACAAGATGCACTGATGAATATTTAGGATCCTCCGTTTCCAATCCCTTGTGATGAAAGGCTGCTTGACTGTGTTGATTTTTGTACCAAAAATGGATAAATATGTCATTGCGACAACGGTTCGAGAACTTTTTGATATTGTCAATTATCGTTTAATTGTACTTTATTTAAAAATTGTACTTCATTGACTTGTTTTGTAGATACATGCATTTGGATAATTAGCAACTGAGGTTGTTAGTGGCTGTATCTTCAATGAGGTTTACAAAATCGTAAAATTATTGCCCTTCTGAGATGGTACGGATTCATAGTAAATTGAGACCAACCACTATATTTAATCGTAGTTGTATTTGTTTTATTGTAATGTATGGCCAACTTGCTAGTATGGAAGTCAATGTACTGTAAGTGTTCTTGGTCGTAGTTTGGTGCTCTACTTTCAGTTGCTGGCAACTTATAGCTTGCGTTTATACTGTTTTGTCTTCTGTAAAAAACGTTTTAGATTTCCATACAATCTCTAATGGTGATCATCAATGTTCGTTGTTGATACCATTTTAGTTTGAAGTGTATTGTTTACAATAATGGTAGAACTGTATCGTATAACTTGATTAAGTCCAGTGAGTCTTGTGTCTTAAGTCTTGTAAAGTAGTGCAGTACATGTTATTTTGATAAAACATGAGAATGACCAGAAAGGCGGAACAACTAAGAAGTACCGTGCAAAGCCAGATATGTATTTAGACGACAATATAAAGTATACATAAAGAACTAAAGGCGAGAATGTAAAATACAAAATCACACATGGCATTCAGTCGTTTGCATGTAAATTGTTTATATGTATTCTCACAGTATTGTTTTAGGTGTGCAGTTGTGGGATATATGTGTTTCCAGGGGAGCTGGTAATGGGTATAGCATGATGTAAAAAGTATTATGATTTAACAATGAAGAATCAATTTCTGATCAAAAACTGTGACCACTTGCATTTGTAACCGGGAAGACCTGAAGACAATCTTCAAGAGTGAGTGAATGACCACAATCCACAATCTTTAGGAGTACATATTTCTCACAAGAATGAACTAATACATTCAGCTGGTCAGGTCTGCATCATACCTGCGTAGATCGACACTCACAATGTCTGTGATTTGATTTTCTTATCAAGGTTCGATTATCTTGAACCTGATAAGATGTAAATATCGCTTTATACAAAAATACATATCGTCGTCATATAGACAAACGAAGAAAGATTATGTTCAATTCCATACAGAAACAACAGCGCTCAAACACTTCAGTTCCTATTTACCTTCATTGTCAAACATGTCTGAATCTAATACTGATTTGATGCATGTGTCTGTTTTCTTTTTCAGTATGTATGACAGAGTGCATGAGCTGTTGAACCAGAACATGTATTAAGTCTCGATAATGGCCACAGTCCAATCCCCACTGTTTACGGATAATGGTCAAATGAGTGTGGATGATATTTAGATCTTGCGAAGCACTTCTAAAACACTTTCTGCATTATCAATGTTCCCGCTACGCGAAAAGGGGAAGCGCCACCTGCCAGAAGAATTTGTTTTATCACCCATTCCGACGAAACACCCCACATTTGAGAACGATCCTCTCCCATCATTTGCTTCCAACGTCTCCTCATGAGGTAGTATTCCATCTCATTGGCAGGAAACGTATATGACTTGTCTTCATTTCTACCAATCTGTCTTCGGTCTTCAGCTAAGTTGGACGCAGCATGCGCCGTTGACGACGTGCCGGGCCACCAGCTCACGTACACCGAGTAATCAAGTAACAGTGAATGGTGGCGTTCAGTCCCACCTTGGGCCTTCCATGTATACAATATGATTTTCTCTGAAAAAGAGTGCGACGGATTATTTCGTTTGTGACATCAAACATTCAAGTATCCATCTTTTGGAAAATTACTAAGTGACATCGTACCTGACATCCACATGCAGAACAGTGAAAATGCATGGACTTGGCAGATAGGAATTAAACTATCACATGGCGATGTATAAAAACTAACTATATTACGTCAATACTAAACATGTTAACACGAATGCCAGTTCCATAGTTTACGACTGTCTGTTCTTGGTGTGTCGAAATATGAATACTAATGAAATCCTTGAAGACTTGAAACACGGTGATGACGCTTACCTTTATAACTGATATCCCATGTTGGCATGTTCAGATAAATCTGAAATCCTGATCCGCCACCCAGGTAAATTGTCAAGTACCTTCGTAACGTTTCTGGTCTCCAGAGAATTGTCAGACTCATTGGGGCGCCACCCGCACGAAGAACATGATACACGACCCAGCTGCAATTTTGATCCAGAAGAGAATAGTGGCCCGTGGTCTTGTGTTTATTCCAATACGTTGACATTTTAGCAATGTCTAGTTGTGTGGAGGGTATGTTGAAAATGTAGTCAGGATCCATGCCCTCCTCTGTAATGTCATCCTGGAGGCTGCAGTTACATTTATTTCTTTTCTGCAGAAACCCACATTTTGCTTTCCTTCCCTGGGGCCACCAGCTTACATATTCACCGTTACTCAGACGCAGAGAAGTGTGACCAAACTGACTGACTCCAACAGGCATCCATATATAGATTACATTGTCACTGAAAAAACAAATGAAGAATCATTTGATTTCCTTCCTAGGTTTAAAACATGTCAACTTGAACTAAAAAAGTGGTTAGGTCCAATTGACTCCTGAAGACGTGTTAACCTTTGTTGAAATTCTGGCGAACATGGGTCAATGACTGCTCCTCGCCACAAGAGACGGTTGGGGTAAGCTAGTGAGGGTGCGGATTCGACTCAACCTAAAAAGTACTAGAATTTGTACTTTACTAAGAAAGTGAAATCTCAAATATGACATATGTTGCATTTGACCACTTTCTAAATGGCATCGTGTAATCATAGTGGTTGAAGCGTTTTCTCGTCACGCCGAAGACCCGGGTTCGATTCCCAACATGGGTAAAATGTGTGAAGACCGATCCCGGGTGGGTCACTGCGCATTTGGGTATTGTAAACAAATCTCTGAAAGTATTTAATGTGCACTTTCATTTTTTTGTATTGATGCCTTATTTGAAAATAAAATCTATCTTTAGTAGATTTTCGAGACTGTAAATGAAAAAGAAACTATCTCCTGAGACTACTGCATATGACAATGCACCATGAGCTAAAACGGGGAGGCAAAGGCCGCTTGGGTACACGCTTGAGGAGTGAAGAAATATATTTGCGACTATGCGTAGAACATTGGAAACGTACCCGGCGTCAGCCTGTGGGCGAATCATATCTTATAGCAGGGATCCTGTGCTTCACCTGTAACATAGATGATGGAAATATCAATCCCAACTGTCGCCAGTAGGCCAATACACAGTCATAAAACACTTAAATCTCCAATCTGTGTTTACTCTAGTCTGTGCTGCCTTCGCCATCCGCCCTTCGCAGTGTCTTCGCTCCCATTCTCTCCACAGTGTTCTCCCTCTCAAACCCATTCTATAGTCTGTGACGCCTGTCTCATCCAGTCTTGATTGTACAGGCAGTATAAACCCATTCCAGCTTGTGCTCCCCTCTCCTTCCGCCAGTCTGTACTGACTCTAGCATAATTTTACGGCTGATCGTGCTACATCTCGCACACATTCTGGTCTGTGCTGTTCTCTCATTCAGTCTACAATGTAATGTCCCTTCACATCCACGTCATCACAAACGCTTGAAGTATCCGTTTCAGCTAAACATATTTAGCATATGACCCATCTCTTTCCAGCACTGTCATGCAGCAGGTCAATCAATACTAACCTTTGTTTCAGAATCTTGTTCAGTTGTCTGAAAACCACAATATATGACCCTGCAAATGTATTTCTACGACACCGCCTTGTCAAAATACGTTTACATTGGTGACAAACTGGCAAGATCAACAGTGTCATGATTGGAGTTGAAGCGTGATTAGGGTTTGTGTAGAGTGTCATTTTCATCTGTACAAACTGGTTCTGCATTTAACTGAGTCTTCGTGTAACTGGGTTCGCGCGTAACTGGGTCAACGTGGAACTGGGTCTGCACATACCGAAACATGAGGCTCGTTAACCTATTCAGACTGTTACGGTTAAGAATTTACCGTGACAACAATGTAAGAAATCCCCTTGTGAACCAGAAAAATAGAACAATGACAAGTCGTTTACGTTCAAATTCTGTATTGTTATACAACGAGAGCAAGGTATACAAAGTCACATGTCCATATAACAATGCTGATTATAAATACAATTCAAGAGAGAAAAAGTCAATGGGTCACAAAATACAATATGGCAAACTCACCAAAGTCTTGCTGTGAGAGAGAACAGCTATAGCAGAATGTCAACACAGCGATCGGTGCGACAGCAGATAAGGTAGTTCTGGCTTTGACGGGTTTTGATGTTCACGCGTAGCAGAGATGTAAATGAGTGTCAGTGTCACCCTCAACACGGCAACCAGCCTTTATATATATAAACTAAGTCATTCCAGAAAGTTCGTCAACATTGTAGAATGGTCTCGAGACAGTATCCCGGAAGTGAACATCGAAAACTAGGAGCAGATAAATTCCGAAAACCAGAATCATAAAAGTGTTGACCAGCTATTAAAACGAAATGTGACCCATCATATTTAATATTCAAAACACTAAACATGGTGACCCAATAATAATTACTACTGAATTAATAACGAAATATACAGAAAATACACACCACTAACAAGACAATGACCGACTTTTCATCCGATCCGAATTTCCTCGTGTGAAAGTGAAAATATGCATCGCAATAAAGTCTGGTTACAATGAATTCCAATTTCTTGTTTCGTAAGAAAATGGTATGAATTTCACCGTATTTCTAGATATTTTATGGCGAGGTGTAGGTAGCATTACATTCAGTCGTCACAGGCTGTCCCTGTTTGATGAGGTCGTAAAATGATCCACAATGCATCTGGCTCACTGGTTAAACCTGTTACGTGCTTTTTGCGCTTACTGAGTGTAGTTCTATAACGTACAATGAGATTAACATTGGTTCCGTACCAGACCGTCAAATGTTTCTAGCGGCAGAGCCTCGTTTTGACATTTCCACGATTTCAAGGTTTCTGTTTGTCAGAGCTCGCTGTACGACAGAGCACACTGTACGACGTGTTTGCAAGGATTAGAAGGAGTGGAGTGTTGCAAATTCTTACATGGATCAGTTCATACTGATTGATATTTATGCATCCAGTTAAACGAAATAGTTTCAAAATTCTGGACTGGTTATGGCACTAAGTTGCATAATAGGACGGAACCCAGTCAACACCAAACGAGACCGTTGTGGGTCTGCATGTAACTTGGTCTCCGTGTAACTGGTTCTGTGTGTAGCCTGTAACTGAGTCTGCGTGTATTTGGGTCCGTGTTTATCGGGGTCTGCATGTAACTGCGTGTGTGAGTAAATGGACCTGCATGCAACTTGGTCTGCATGTAGCGTGTAACTGTGTCCGCGTGTAGCGTGTAACTGCTCCCAGCATGCATGCAAAGTCATTCTTGTCAAACGTGTTACCTACCACTTTAACTTGCACTAAGTAAATTCTTAATGAATTGTTTTGTTTTCTTTTCAAGGAGAAAGTATACTGTACAGGACACGAAGTGATACCTCCGGGATTTTATATAATAACCCGTGTATTTCCATACAAAACAACAACATAAAAACTAAAATAATCTTCTGTCAAGAAGGATGACATCACCTGAGGTTTATAAGTCTGTGATATTTATAGACTGGGTTGAATAGGGACCTGTCAACAATGTTTACAGATTGTGTCTGAGTGTATTACGGACGTGTCTGTAGTATTTATATCATGTGTCATTGTTTAAAAGGCGTGTCTGTGGTATTTACAGGCTGTGTCTGTGGGTGACGTATGTCTGGTATTTACAGGTTGTGTCTTGATGACCTATCTCTGGTATTTAAAGGCTTTGTGTGAGGGACTTATCCCTTGTATTTACAGGCTTTGTCTGTGTGACGTATCTCTTGTACTTACAGGCTGTGACTGAGTGGCTTATCTCTGGTATTTGTACAGACCGGAACTGAGAGACTTATCTTTGATATTTACAGGCTGTGACTGAGGGACTTCTCTCTGGTATTTACAGGCTGGAACTGAGAGACTTATCTCTGGTATTTACAGGCTGTGACTGAGTGGTTTATCTCTGGTTTTTACAGGGTGTGTCTGAGGGCTCTGGTATTTACAGGGTGTGTCTGAGTGGCTTATCTCTGGTATTTACAGGCTGTGACTGAGTGGCTTATGTCTGGTATTTACAGGCTGTGTCTGATGGACTTATCTCTGGTGTTTACAGACTATGTTTGAGGGACGTATCTCTGGTGTTTACAGGCTGTGTCGTGGGGACTTACCTCTGGTATTTACAGGCTGTGTCTGAGTGGCTTATCTCTGATATTTACAGACTGTGTTTGAGGGACGTATCTCTGGTGTTTACAGGCTGTGTCGTGGGGACTTACCTCTGGTATTTACAGGCTGTGTCTGAGTGGCTTATCTCTGATATTTACAGACTGTGTTTGAGGGACGTATCTCTGCTGTTTACAGGCTGTGTCTTGGGGACTTACCTCTGGTATTTACAGGTTGTGTCTGAGTGGCTTATCTCTGGTATTTACAGACAGTAGTATATACAATGGTTTTAAAACACTTTCAAGAAAAGTCTCTACAAAGCCTTATTTACTAAATAAGGCTTTGGTTGGGCCCTTAGCTCTTGCTACTATTACCCCTACTACTTAACGTGTGTTGGAGGTAACACTGTGCCGTACGGTACGATCAATAATTCTTCTCTTACAAACCCCCTACCCGGCCCATCCCTCAAGTAGTATAAGTTAGGTTCGTCGGCTTTCATATCCACTTTATCTATGTTGTAAGTTTTGACTGACCATATAGGATCGGTGGCCCGCTTACGGCTATCACCCTCGTGTTCCCCCGGCTGGTATAGATACCTCACTAGGGCCCTATCTGGTATCTGTTTCTCCTTCCCACGCAATGGAGCGGCCGACTCTGCAACTATTGATTTTAGTTTGATAGCGTCTGCCGGTTTCTTACCGGTGAGACGGGTGACTTCATGGTTGATTGCCGACACCACCTTGGGTAACCTCGTGACCCATTCAGTCGATCGTTTTCCAGGGGTGGCCATCTCCCTAGCATACTGATGGCCGAACAAGCGCTCAGCCAAAGTCCTATTAAATCTCTCAACTATGGCTTGGCTGCGATGGGCTCTGGCCGTGCCACGCCTGACCTTTGTATCGTGTTTGGCTAGCAGTTGTGACACGGCACCCATGAACTCCCGTCCGGGGTCAACTTGCAGCTCTGTTGGCCACGTCAGCGGGCTGCGTTTGTATATGCGTTCGAATCCTCTGGCTACCTGGGCCGAATCTTTCGTGGTCAAGGGTTCGGCTTCCTTGTAACGACTGGCTACGTCCACTACGGTTAAGGCATACTTGTACCTCTTGTCGTGGGGTAGGAACAGTAGGTCTGCCTGGTGAACGCTATTAGGTATGTTAATACCGAACCTCCTTCTAGGCACGTAGCGTGGTGCCGGCAAATAGATCTGCCACAGGGCTTGTTTTTCAAGCCACGCTTTGGCTTCCTCCGGGGGTACTCGCGCTATTTTAGCTAGCTTATCTACTGCGCTAGCTCCTTTCCAGTACCCACGCGGGCTGTAGTAAATAGCCTCAAATTTTTTCATGTCCATGCGCGTATGGCTATCCAACGTTTCGTGTCCATAGGCGACAGGGACGTCTTGTTTATAGTCAGTCCGTATATCTTATGTCCATCACTTCTAAGTGTGTTCATTTTATGCCTAAAGGTACGGGTCTTGAACAGGGCTTCCTTGAATCTGGCGTGTTTGATGTGTTGTTTCACCACATACTTCTTAACCCCCTTAGCCTTCCGGATCTCACTATTGTCGGCTTTCAGTATGGAGTACATCTTAGGTCTCAAACCTATGTACTCGGCTATGGGCGTGCCAGCACACTCGTCCTTCATCTTACCTAGGACCTTTTTATTTACCGTACTGTGTATGGCATGGGTCTTAGGGTAGTCGCTGGTGTCGTATAAATCGAGGTGTTTTTTCATGTCCTCGTACACGTCCTCGGTTCGAATTTCTATCAGCAGGGAATCCGTGTCAGTGTACAGCACTTCACACCTGTCGCCGTACTGTTTCTTGAGCTCGTTGTAGTAAAAGTCGTACATCAGGTGTTTGGATAAATCGAGGATGCTCATCCCCACGTAAACAGGCCGGTTGAATTTTATGTGGCTTTTCTTCATGTGTAGGGCAACCAGGTTGTCTGTGAATATCTTACTACGGTTGAATGCCGGACTGACTATCAATCTCCTGAGCTTGTCTTCCTCACTCGACCGAACCAGCTTCACGGTCACGCGTTTCCTCAGGTTCTCCATAGTCTTACCAAACACCGAGTTGTTCATGAGCTTGTAGAGATTTTTCTCAAAATCACTGGTGGCTTTTTTTCGTAGGTCTGTGTTCATTCTGATGTAGGGCTCCATCCGTGGGCTCTGGTCGAACATGAGCACCCTGTGTATTTTGGTCAGCCTCATACCCAACGACAGGTACAGCTGTAGGTTGCGATAGTGAACGATGTACTTGGTCTTATTCATTAAGTTAGGCACGAGTTTTTCAACGTCTGTCACACGCCCACCTAACAAGTTATGTTGGTACTCAGACATCCAGTCTGGGTTAACCCTCATACGTTCGGGGGCCAGGGGGTAGCTGTTGTGTGATGTGTGTAATTCCTTGGTATACTCTAAGTCAACCTCGAGGATATACCCTTTGTTCGAATCTGGTGCAACCCCCATAACATCAACGTGGGGTACCCATTCGAATCCCCCTGTAGGTAGATACTGGCTCATGGCCCAGCCGTACAGGTTGTTTGCGTCGAGGTAGAGAATGTGATTGGTTGGCTTGTTAGGATCGTAACCTTTCACGTATTGATTATTTGCTTTCGCGTATCGTTTGGATGCCATGGAAATCCAACCTCGCAAGCCTTTCTCAATGAATAGGTGCATGTCGTAATCTGTGAGCAATTCCAAATTAACTCCGGTCTTTTTAAGCAAGGCGTCCCACGACAGACCTGGGCTGGTGTAATACCATGCGGGGTCGAGTTTATACTGCTTGAAACACGTCCGCCTAAACGTCTCAAACACGTCGGCTAACAGCAGTACATCTGTCCTCAAGTACAGGTCGTGATAATCACCCAGGTTCTTACAACCCAGTTTATTCCATACGTTAGTCGCGTGCGAGTAATCATCTTGTGAGACGGACGCCTCATTCAGCTTGCTATAAAAGCAGTCGATAGGGGGTAGTCTGGTCTCGGTGAACTTGACCCAACTATCCATGTACTCATAGGGGTACACACCCTTCCTCATAAGCAGGGGTCTAGTCTCGGCGTCTGTGTATCGCTCGGTGATAGGGAAGGTATTGTTGGCCTTGACCAGACTGTCGAGTGACGACAGGAGGAACTGAAACGAGTCAATGAACCTAAGTCCGTTTAAGCTGAAGGAGATGTATCTCTCCATGTTGTTGGGGATGCACGTTATATTACCATCGATTTTCGCGATGGCCTGCATGATCAAGTGTGAGTCGTACCCTCTCAAGTTGTGAAAGACAACGGGGATGTTTATTGTCTTAGGGTTGATTTTAAGCTTGAGGTTGCACGCGCTGTGAGCGGCGCCTCTATACTTACCAGTTATGTGGCAGTGATCTCTCACCGAATCACCGTTAAGTGGTGAGTCACACACGTGACAGTTAGTGCTACTAGCGTGAGCTAGCCTGTCGACTCGGGTCATACGCATGGGAGCGATTCTATACAATGTATTCCTAATAATTTTTTCTTCCTCCTGCAAACACTTTAGAAACCTTTCAGCCGCGTCAGGGCCCTTATACACTACCGGAGCTTTCGTTTCCCCGTCACAACGGACGACAATGTATCCAAACCCACAGGCTTTATGCTCTTGTGTTTTGTGGGTAAAGCTACCACTGGGAACCTCGCCAGCGGCACCACTGGGGGAATCCCCCACCACCAAGGCTTCGAAGTCGGCGTATATGATATAAGGCACAGACATTTGGTTCTTGTGGTTACCGAATTTTAGGATATTATCACCTTCCTTAGGCATGTCGACTCGTATGGCCGTCTGCCCCACACCTTGGCAATCCTCCCGGTGGGATTCTAATAAATCAGCTCGTGTGAAGCCATGTAGGCATCGTTCACAGAAGTGGGTCTTTTCTCTGTGTGCCGATTGGTCATACAACAGCCTGCTAAAATGTTTTATCCATGTGTAGTGATACTTGTCACCTCGCTGGATCATGAATATATTGATAACTTGGCGATCCTTCACCGGGCTGACCCTGTGTACTATTGTTGTGTTACCTTTGTGCCCAAAGACATTTATAGCCAGATTATTCTGTTTTTCTACTTTAGTGATCAGGGATATGGGGGTGGGTTCATCTATACCATCCCAGTTGAGCCCATCATCCTGAGGATAATTAGAAGACCTGTTCGGATTAGTGTCAGCTGGAAATAAGGCTGACCTGATAGCTAACCTCAGGCAATCGTTTCCTCTATTCTTAACGTTTACTATGGCATGTTTGTTCCTATAGTAGGGGGGCAAGGCTAGGTATGATCCGCCTCTGAACGGCACGTAGTTAGCTATGTCTAGATAGACATTATCGATTTTATCTACAGCCCACCCGGACCCCAAGTGTGTGTAGCGTTCTAGGTATTCTCGTATCTGCTGAAAACTGGTATCGATTGATGCGTCAATGGTCTCTGTATGTGTGACAACCTCTTGTTTACCTCGGAAGTAAGGCTGAACATATTCAGTGGTACTCCCAACCTGCTTATCGAGCGACATTTTCACTGTGATCTGAAACTTGATACTTCCTAGGTTATTTAGTTCCTGGTTGACCTTATCAGCTATCAGAGGCTTGATATCTGTAATGTCTATGTTTCTATCAACGTGCATGCGCCAACCTCTCAAATAGTTGCCTACAGCGCGCTCAGTGCGCACGAACTGTAGGTCAATAGCTCTATTCTGTCGTAATAATTCTACAAGCTGTGGTTTTCTCATACGGGAATGTTTGAACGGCATGGTTTTCACGCTGGAGTTGTTCGTTAATAAAATCGATCCTCTGGAGGCGTTTTTTAGCGTACTCGGCCTGTGCCTTTTGTAATTTCTCAGTAGCGAGATCGTGCCGCTTCCTTTCTTCCTGTATTTCAGTCGCGTGGTCATCTCGTAGTTTCGAGAAGAGGAAATTACTCCCGGAAAATGCCAGGGCATTCACTAACGCCCCACCGACCATCATAGCTATCGTGGCCATCCTATATGTATTTCATTATATTTTTAGGTATTATCCCTTGTTTTACTAGGATGTCTTTTGTGGCCATCGCCATACCAAGGTTCATTATGAGCATACCCATATCCTGCAGGTTGAAATCTAGCTTGATAGTTGGTTGTTTAAGCACCATTTTAGTCAACCGAGCGTACCCTACGGCTAGACTGGCGACCACTGTGGCGTGGTATGCGTCGTTGACGAACGTTTTCCCCTCAGACATTATGTATATATAAAAATATTTAAATTATAACATGATATGCGGGTCGACAGTGGGGGTTACCACCTCACTGTTGGGGGGTACCACCTCACTGTGGGAGGGTACCCCCACGTATAACCATGTTATAACCACGGCAGCGCCTACAGCCAACAACAGTCGGGTTGGGTTGGTCACTGTAATAATTTTATGTTGGTTACACCACCGTTTTTTACCGGCAGCTACTCTCTTAGGATTCTTCTGCCTGGTTACTGTTGGGGGTTCCTGTATCACTTCCCCCACTGGTTCCTGTGAAGGGGTCACTTCCCTCACTGGTTCCCTGGTCTCCACCGTCACCTCGGGAGCAGCATCCATCTATACTATTATTATTATTTTTTCTCTCAAATTGACAATGCTTTGCCGTGATAATCGCCGCCGTCACTGGAGCCAACAACATGCCATATTTGTGGTACAGCTCGCAGCTGATAGAGCTCACGGCGTGTTCGATAAAAGGGTCTTTCTCGAGGTCTTCCCACAGGTAAAGTCGGCGCTCTGGTGGAATGGGAAGGAAGTATGACACAATACCGGTGTATATCTGGGTCATAGCCGATCCTATTGTCTTTGTCATTTCTGCTCCGAGCCGGGACTCGTATCTAGCGTACAGCTTATCGATTTCTTCGGCTGACATTTTGTGAATTTTATCCGGAGTGTAGTCTCCAAAGTAATGTTTGGCTTTGCCGCCAACAGCCAACGCCACCAGTTTCTCTCGCTTATCATCAGTGGGGGAGACCCCCACACCCTCAGGTACCAACAATTGTTCGAGCAATTCCTCACACTCCATCTTATAATATAACAAGTAAGATTTAGTTTTAACTATATAATACCCGATGCAGACAAAACACAGAGAAATGAAGGTTAAGTTGCACACGACAAACACTTCAAATATCATAGCTATACTTAGCATTTGCTTAGCTTTAGCTTAGCTTTGCTTAGCTTTGCTAAGCTTTGCTTAGCTTTAGCACACTCTATATGCCACTGGTTGGTCGGTCTTGAGCACGAGCTTAGCGTGTTTAGTTTCAGCGAGCTGTTTCTTCACCCGTTCCCGTTCTAATTTGCTCATCACATCGTTCTCTCTCAAACACTCCTCGAACGAATCCCTGTCCTTGCAGTGAAATAAGGCCACCCATCGCGTCTGCTCCCTGAGGTCTTTCAACACCGAGTTGAACTTCTGCGTTAGCACCCAGACGCTGTGATTTGCATGCCGGCCGGAGAAGGCCAGGTACGATAGCATGTCTCTCTTTTTTGTTATCTCGCGATTAGCGCTGCAGTCGTCCAGTATAAACAGCGTCGGTTCCCCTTTAAATTTCTCGTGAAGAGCTTTCAACCAGTCCTGCAGGCGTGTTCCAGGGTCGATTTTGTGTATGTCCGGGTCCGTCATCACCCAAGGTCGCGCGTACGTTTTATTCATGCTCAGAGTAGGGCACATGATAACGATGTTATCGAACACATCCTTGTAGTAACCCTCCAACATATCCAACACGAAAACGGTCTTCCCACAGCCAGTCTGCCCGCACACTATGGCGCAGTGTGGGTCAGTGGGGAGGTGGAGGTCAGTAGATGGCTTGCACGAATCTCCCATTGTCTATATTAAGTTGCGCGTCCATAATAACGTACAGATATAATTTCAACTTACCAGCGGGTTGAGCCTTCTTAGTAATCTGGATGGTTATCCCTTCGCTGCCGTTATCTATACGGCGCCCGCTACCGTGCAGTTTATCATCATCCGTGGATCGAATGTCCAACCATAGGGCGTACTTGGTGGTCAGGTATTCACCGATCTGCACGGAGCCGAGGTCCAGGTCCTTTGTTATATAATGTGGGGTCCCCCCCACTGTCCCTGGTAGCTTTTTTATCTCATCCCACTGCTGGTGTGGTCTCATGCCATGACTGAACAGCTGGTTGGGCACGCCCTCGATGGTCACTTCACTTCTTGAAAAACTTCTCGCTGTCCCTCCGGAATGGCTCGTAATCCTCCACGGGGACGACCAGGATACCTTTCATCGATCGCGCCGGCACGTTCAGGTTGATATTCCACACAGTGTCGCTCTTATCTCGCACGACTGATCTATGCCTCAGTACGCGATCGTACAGGATAGCCATCTTCCCAGAGTACTGGCTTCGAACCTGCCTGGCCAGCTCCGGGCTAGTGACCATGTCGAACTCCAGAGAGATGTTGTCTATGGCATAACTGGCCTCATCACCGTTCGGCGTACGCACTACTTTGCTATAGTCGTTAAACGTGAGCTCGTATTCGAGCCTATCACCCAGCGCGGCCTGGTAAAACGGCGCGTGTCCCGTGAGCAACTCGAAGTCGAGCGGCACGCAGAATCGATTCCCGTATGCTCGAGCGATGGCCTTTTCACCGTCCGATAGCTTGTCTAGCTGGTCTGGCGTGAAGGCATACCCTATGCGCGACCGGGTTGATTTGCTGATGCCCTGGTACACATCATTGACTCGTTCTCCCTCGCTTTTCCAGAGATCCCCGTAGCAGTGAAACACGTCGCTGTCGTCGATGCTCAGCACCTCGTTACCGCTGATTTTGACGGTCGTTTTCTTGATGATAGCTCGACCCACGTTCCGCACTAGCTCGCGTTTGTCGTTGTCGGAGGTCAACGTGATATTGAACGCCAGTCGAACAGTGCCTGGTACAATGAGGTCATTCTCACCAAGGTTTGGAAATCTAACCAGCAGAGTTTGATTCTGGTCTATCTTGCTGGGATTGTTGGTGATGGTCACCGACTGGCGCACGGCTCTGGCTCCTAATGGCTCTCTCAATCTTCTGAAAGGATCTAATTTTCTGCCGTACATTGTTATATATAAATGAAATATATTTTTAATACTAAATAATGGATGAAGACATACCTATGGATGATATGTGGGGCGATAGTGCCCAGGCATTCGATGATGACCAGGAGACCTCATTCTCGCACGGTGACGCACTCATGGAGGGCGCCGTCGACGATTATTACAACGCAGTTGAAAATAAATCCAAACTCAAGCCGTTGGGAAGGGAATATTCCAGGTTTACCCTCGATAGCAATGGCACGCTGCGTTTGAAGACTCACCCGGAGATCGATCTTGTGAATAAACGCACGAGAGAACCGCTTGCCTTATCAACATTGGGCAGTAAACATGGGAGTAACTTTGTCCGCGATGAACTAGGCTTCATAGATTACGGTGGCGCGCGACCTAAGCAGTATCCTCCGAAGGTCCGTCAAGGTCTGGAAGACATCAGGGACGCCACATCGGTTCAAAACATGACTTATGATATTGAAAAGGTGTTGGACGACTACAAGAACAAGCCCTTCCCGGGTTTCGAACTTACCTTTCGGGAACTGCGGGGGTTGGACCTGTTGATGCAAACCATTCGTGGACAGATCGCGAAAAGCACGGCCAAAATGAGTGAGATAGACGACCACATCGCCTATGAAAAGGAAAAACTCAGTGAAACTGAGGACGAGTCTATGAAAGCCACCATCGAGGAACGAATACGTAATTTGGAAGATGAAAGGCAGGTCTGGTTGGAGACAGCGTCCGGCCACAAAGAAAAGCTTCGATCCCAGGTCAACCGTGTGCGGGAAACCATCAATCAAGTCCTCTACCGAGACACCACGTTAGCAGACAGGATTCGGATATTGTTCCGGGAGCAAGGGATCACCATCGCCAGCATTCTGACTGCATTGGGTTTCATCATATCAACCCTGGTGGTGTCACTGACAGGGGCTACCCCTGTGGGGCCTGCCGGCGGCGGAACCCCAAGTGGTGGTGGTGTTAAAGACTGGATAAAAAAACTCGGGGAAGGCCTAGCTAAACTGGCTGGTAAAGCCGCCGAAGCCCTTCCCGGCATCCTGGGTAGTATCGTCTCGTGGTTGTTGGGTGCTCTGGCTAAAACTGCCACGTGGCTCAGTCAAAACCTGTGGGCAGCCATCGTCGCCGTGGCGGGTCTGGTGTACGTAGCGGCTAAGAAATTTTTAACCAAATAAGCCCCAAAGCTACCCCACCAACCACCAGGGCTGTTTTACTATCGATGTGATTGGTGGCCTGAATATGGGGGTGTGTGGGGGGTACCCCCACATGAACTTTAGACTCCGGGGGTGGCGCCACTATACCCGTTTCACGTGGTGGGATGTGTGGGATATAGGGGGTGTTAATATCGGGGTTGATACCCAACTTTTGATCCGCCGTGGCTATGACTATTTTGTTGTTATAACCCACCACTTTTTTTACTCTCAGTTGCATATCACTTGGAGCCATGTACAGCCCCACGCCGAACACGTAATTGACTTTCGATCTGGCGTATTCTAACACGTTTTGGTAACGGTCGATGGCCCGCGGGAGATCAACTGGAGAATTGATAGCATCCTCAACGTTGGCAACGAACTGTTTCTGAGCGTCGTAAGCAGTTCCCTTACCAAGGATGTTGGAACGCGTCATCGACTGCGCACGTTCAAGCGTATTGTACCAGCACGAGTGAATCCTTTCGATGTTTTTGAGATCATTTTAGTCCAGGCTGTGGCTGCATCAGGATTGGTTTGCTTTATGCAGCTGACATGGATCTTTTCATTCGTTGTGGGGCCTGTAAATGTATGACAGTTTGGGTTGTATGTACCATCTGCAGAACCGGCCATATATGTTCCGGACCTGTAGAAGTACACGAGAACTATACCGAGACCATGGTTCACACCAGGAAGGCGAAAGTCTTTATTCGTTGAAATCTCAAACTCCCCACAAACACGTTCATAAGCGCGTTTATCATAGGGGTTATTCGTCATACTCCACGCTTTATCTTGGGGAAGAGGAGCACTTATTTCCTTCAATATTCGTCTCGTTTGATAATAAATATGAAACAAAATGACTGCCTTACTCAGTTCGTCTATACCGTAGTCTAGTGTCACACCCGACCCTGTCGTCGCACACCACACAGCAAAGTTGAGTTGGTTCTGCCAAAACTGCATTGGGTTTTGATTCCAGTTTACCACCGCCTGCGCGTTATTAACGGTCACGATATAGTTTTCAAAGATATTAATAAAGGTTGCTTTAAACCCCGTACTACCTACCACCACGATTTTCAAGTGTGCTAAGTCCATATTATAATATATAAATTATATATTATAATATGTACATAACACTTCCAGGAATAACGAGCGGTGAGGCCGTTCAGCTGACGCACGCGATCGATAACACGTCAGGCCAACTCGAAGTCGCACTCTGCGATATCACCTACCTACCGCAATGGACTAACATCAACGCCAGCAACAATAAGCTGTTCGTCAGTGGAACTCGCAGCCAGATAACTGACGGCTACTACAGCGTGTGCTCTCTAAACGACGAGGTCTTCAAACCCCTGGGAGCCGAACTCAAGATGAACGACTCAAACGGTACAGTGGTGTTAATCAACAACGGAAGAAACCCCTTGAGGCTCGGCCGACCATTAGCGAGGATACTCGGTATGTCTCCTGACGAGATAAAACCAACAACAACCGTCACAGGCACGAAGTTACCCGACCTAGTACCGTACCGAGAGCTGTACATTCATCTCGGTCAGGTGAGCACAACGTACAACATTCAAGGAGGTCACCCTTCCACTATACTGAGAGCAGTGCCGGTGAAAACTGAGAAATACAACGACGGTAGAACCGAGTCGTTTTCACCACGGCAGTATAAGAGATTAACCCAGGGCAACATACCTGAGCTGATAATATCGGTGTTAGATATAAATCATAATCCTGTAAATATAGGATACCTCAGCTTAACGCTTCATGTAAAATGACCAGCGCACAAGGGCCCGGAGTGAAAAAATGCGTCAATATCGGGATCTCCGACCTCGGAGACACGCGCGGTTTCGACGCTCCCGGAGCAGATGGTAAATCGTACGCCTTTCAACTGAAAAACAACATTTACAAACGCGTTGAAGTCACCTCCGGTGGAACCCTAAGTGATATAGTAGATACCACAAGAGCAACAGTCAACACTAAGTACGCCCTTGTCAACACTGGTAATAACTGGATAATATACCCATTGTTCGGGGGTAAACTGTTCGACTTAGACGATGTTGAGAGCACTACCGTCGCCCAAAACAAGCCATATATGCTCGTCTTCACCGAAGATGACAAGTGGGTGTTGTTACCCGATAACGACTGGTTTCTCAATATTAGACTCGTCTCCCCCTACGTGTTCACGGATAACAAAGACAACCACCTAAACAAAGTCGTGAACAATGGAACCCTGCTCGTGGCTTACGTCCCAACTCAGAGACGTAGCATAGTCGTCAGCCCACTCGACACTATGGCAGCCCACATGCTATCGAGTAAACCGGCCATACAAAACGTGACATTACAGTTGGTGTCTGAATTCGAAGGCGTGGTCAGTATACTAGAGAGTCTACCGGCAAACTCAACACTGATCATCAAAGTCTACCTAGGGGAACCATCAGGGAATGATGTCGAGATCGTGAAGGGAATCAAACTCGGGTGGGGGAAACGACACCAGTATCAAGTTTGCAACGTTTACGTGCGGGTGGGTGTCGGCTCCAACACCAGTCTGCAGGGGGTCAACGTGATCGTGGAAAACAAGATATCACTAACCAAGATCTTCCTGCCTGACAACATACACTTCATGGGTATGAAGTTCACCCCTGAACTATTATCAGAAAACCAGTTGGAAATTATATCGTAATAGTATAACAATGACCAGTCATCGTCCCAACACTACGCTTAACGACCTAGGAGATACGGAGGGATTCGATCAGCCTGGTGAGGAAGACACCTTATATATCCTGCACTTCAAAGACAACGTGTACAGACGGGTGTCGTTATCAGATTTTAAAGAGCCCAAATGGCTGATCAACTTAACACTCACCTCACCTTATATCATAATATGCGAAAATGGGTTTGTCACTAAGATTAGGAACAACGGTATCTGGACCGTGGATTTCATTCCGGAGAGGGAATTACCCATGGAAGTTACTTATACCGGAAAAAATAGTTTAAGGTCTGGAGAAAAAAATAAATTAACATATATCAATAATCCTTATAGCAGAAATCTTGTTAATAGAATATTCCCCCCTTTCACACTCATCATAGAAGTCTTATTTTATTTAAGTAATGAAAACACCTCAAGAGTACACCAAATTTTACCCGGGGTGTCAATACACTGGTTTGACGAACACTCAAACAAATATTGTCGTATTGTTATACAACAGGATACCAACATGGATACTATAACCCGCTTAATAAGCCTCAGTGGGGTTTTTATTACAACAGGAAAGTCTATTAGCTTCTCACCTATTACCCTGAGTAGTGATATATCCCTTATTGACTTCAAATACATTGGAAGACTATTAACTGAAACCCAATTAAAATATCTTTCAAAATATATATTATAGGATGGGTCTGTACCCAGTCGTAGATGAAGTAGCGAAGACGTTGGAAACCGTAGATGGGTTCCGCTTGAGGCAGTTATGTGACGTGAAACGCCAACTAGAACAAGACCGTGACACGCGGAAAGCACTATGTAAAAAGTACCATAGGGCTTTCAATATCGTGGACGGGGCTGACACTACCCTTATGGTAACCAGCATGGGACTAGGGGCGGCAGGTGTTGGGTTGTTAGCTACCATCGTGGCTGCACCTATAGTGCTAGGTATTGAAATAACAGCTGGGGTGGCAGGGGTGTTAGGGTTGGCGCTTAAGTTAGTATCACGCAGACTGCATCGTAAGGCATTGAAACACGACGAGATCAGGGTTCTGGCCGAAGCAAAGCTCAACACAGTGAGTGAGCGTATTTCCACGGCACTCTCTGACAGTAAGATCTCAGAAGAGGAGTTTCGTTCAATCCTCTCTGAACTCAAAAAATATAACGGAATGAAACAAGATATTCGATCCAAGTCTCGTAAGTCTGCTATCAGCGAGGACGAGAAAAAAAAGTACATAGAACAGGGGATACAAAAAGCCCAGCAAGCCTTTATTACGAACACCAAAGTGATCATAGGCGGTTCACGTTAAACTGTTTCATCGAGGTAAACGTGACATAGACCGCCAACTTTTTTGTAGTAGGGGTAATAGTAGCAAGAGCTAAGGGCCCAACCAAAGCCTTAGTTAGTAAATAAGGCGTTGTAGAGACTTTTTTTGAAAGTGGTCCAGAGAAACAGATACCAGATAGGGCCCTAGTGAGGTATCTATACCAGCCGGGGGAACACGAGGGTGATAGCCGTAAGCGGGCCACCGATCCTATATGGTCAGTCAAAACTTACAACATAGATAAAGTGGATATAAAAGCCGACGAACCTAACTTGTACTACTTGAGGGATGGGCCGGGTAGGGGGTTTGTAAGAGAAGAATTATTGATCGTACCGTACGGCACAGTGTTACCTCCAACACACGTTAAGTAGTAGGGGTAATAGTAGCAAGAGCTAAGGGCCCAACCAAAGCCTTATTTAGTAAATAAGGCTTTGTAGAGACTTTTCTTGAAAGTGTTTTAAAACCCCCATTGTATATACTACTCAGACTGTGTTTGAGGGACGTATCTCTGGTGGTTACAGGCTGTGTCTGGGGGACTTCTGGTGTTTAATTACTTCTGGTGTTTACAGGCTGTGTCTGAATGTAATAGTGAGGGTATTTACATGCGGCGTCTGAGAGTAATAGGGATGTGTCTATACATACTTACAGGCTGTGTCTGATGGTAATAGCTAAGTGTTTGTGGTATTTACAGGCAGTGTCTGAGAGTGATAGGGATGTGTCTATGGTATTTACAGGCTGTGTCGGAAGGTAATAAGCATGTGTCTATAGTATTCACAGGCTGTGTCTGAGAGTAATAGGGATGTGCCTATACATATTTACAGGCTGTGTCTGAAGGTAAAAAGCATGTGTCTATAGTATTCACAGGCTGTGTCTGAGAGTAATAGGGATGTGTTTATGGTATTTACAGGCTGTGTCGGAAGGTAATAAGCATGTGTCTATAGTATTCACAGGCTGTGTCTGAGAGTAATAGGGATGTGCCTATACATATTTACAGGCTGTGTCGGAAGGTAATAAGCATGTGTCTATAGTATTCACAGGCTGTGTCTGAGAGTAATAGGGATGTCTCTATACGTATTTACAGGCTGTGTCGGAAGGTAATAAGCATGTGTCTATAGTATTCACAGGCTGTGTCTGAGAGTAATAGGGATGTCTCTATACGTATTTACAGGCTGTGTCGGAAGGTAATAAGCATGTGTCTATAGTATTCACAGGCTGTGTCTGAGAGTAATAGGGATGTGCCTATACATATTTACAGACTGTGTCGGAAGGTAATAAGCATGTGTCTATAGTATTCACAGGCTGTGTCTGAGAGTAATAGGGATGTGTTTATGGTATTTACAGGCTGTGTCGGAAGGTAATAAGCATGTGTCTATAGTATTCACAGGCTGTGTCTGAGAGTAATAGGGATGTCTCTATACGTATTTACAGGCTGTGTCGGAAGGTAATAAGCATGTGTCTATAGTATTCACAGGCTGTGTCTGAGAGTAATAGGGATGTCTCTATACGTATTTACAGGCTGTGTCGGAAGGTAATAAGCATGTGTCTATAGTATTCACAGGCTGTGTCTGAGAGTAATAGGGATGTGCCTATACATATTTACAGGCTGTGTCGGAAGGTAATAAGCATGTGTCTATAGTATTCACAGGCTGTGTCTGAGAGTAATAGGGATGTGTTTATGGTATTTACAGGCTGTGTCGGAAGGTAATAAGCATGTGTCTATAGTATTCACAGGCTGTGTCTGAGAGTAATAGGGATGTGCCTATACATATTTACAGGCTGTGTCGGAAGGTAAAAAGCATGTGTCTATAGTATTCACAGGCTGTGTCTGAGAGTAATAGGGATGTGTTTATGGTATTTACAGGCTGTGTCGGAAGGTAATAAGCATGTGTCTATAGTATTCACAGGCTGTGTCTGAGAGTAATAGGGATGTGTTTATGGTATTTACAGGCTGTGTCGGAAGGTAATAAGCATGTGTCTATAGTATTCACAGGCTGTGTCTGAGAGTAATAGGGATGTGTTTATGGTATTTACAGGCTGTGTCTGAAGGTAATAAGCATGTGTCTATAGTATTCACAGGCTGTGTCTGAGAGTAATAGGGATGTGCCTATACATATTTACAGGCTGTGTCGGAAGGTAATAAGCATGTGTCTATAGTATTCACAGGCTGTGCCTGAGAGTAATAGGGATGTGTTTATGGTATTTACAGGCTGTGTCTGAAGGTAATAAGCATGTGTCTATAGTATTCACAGGCTGTGTCTGAGAGTAATAGGGATGTGTTTATGGTATTTACAGGCTGTGTCTGAAGGTAATAAGCATGTGTCTATAGTATTCACAGGCTGTGTCTGAGAGTAATAGGGATGTGCCTATACATATTTACAGGCTGTGTCGGAAGGTAATAAGCATGTGTCTATAGTATTCACAGGCTGTGTCTGAGAGTAATAGGGATGTGTTTATGGTATTTACAGGCTGTGTCGGAAGGTAATAAGCATGTGTCTATAGTATTTACAGGCTGTGTCTTGGGGTGTAAGTGCAACAGGGACGTGTTCAGTCGCTATGTTCTAGTATATATGCTCCGCTACACCCCATATGCACTCCATGGCGTACTAGCTGCCTCTCACAACCACATGTGTCCCCTCTCCTTCCTTTCTGATACAACCCATTCAGCTGTGACATTTGACCCATTATGACTGCTTCTTTCGTTTCCAGCTAAACTCAACTTCAGCACATGACCGTCTCTTATCCCAACTCTATTTCATAAAGCAATGCATACTCACCTTGTATGAGAACCTCCTCCCTTGTCCGGAGACCAAACGAAATGACTGGAACCTACTACTTTCACTTTCGTGTCAATACCCTATATTTCTAGAAAATGAGCTCACATCCTCCTGTAATCTTTGCGTAAGTGGCGCTATTCTATTTATAGCAGTTACGTAATATCGATGAGTACAGAACCGGATGTTGTGATCGATATTCGTCGGATTGTCGCTAACCGCGCAGGGAAGGAAATCTCTATCACAGAGATGTCATTCTCATGTATTGGTTGACTCATCCAATGGCCGATGATGACGGAAATAAAGGACCGACAGTTCGACGTGAGACAGGGAAACCTCCTGAACCACTTAGTTTGGAAACCATGAGGACAAATCTGTTTGTTAGTGTTTCCATGAAGGTCATACGACCTAGGATGTGATCAGAGAGCGAGAGAGCGTTTTATTTCTGATGTTTTCACTCATCCAGCCGTGTGGAAATTCAACCCACTAATGAGTAATGCTACTATTACCGTCTAACGAAATTTTGCCATGTTTATATTTTACGCTAGCAATCGGCGTCACCGCAGCTTGAAGGCTGCAATTGTATCTGTACCATGGGCCGTTGGGCCTACATTCACACGAATAAAGAAAGATTTAGACATCCGAGAGGGAAATAAGTCACCATACCTGCACTTCAGTAATACGGATTTGAGCAAGGCTCTGGCTGGAATGTCTTTTTCATATTTACAAACTGTTTCTCAGTGCAACGTGGGCCTGTTTATGATATATACACAATGTGTCAGGGTGCAGCGTGAGCGAGTGTATGATTATTATACTTGTATAATCAGTAAGTGTGAGTGTACGAGTGAGCGTAAAATGACCGAGTCTATGATATATACACATTCTGTCCAAGAGTAGGATGGGCGGATGTATGATATATTTCACATTGTGTCCGAGTGTAGGATGTGCATCAGTATGATGTATTCACATTGTGTCCGAGTGTAGGATGTGCATCAGTATGATGTATTCACATTGTGTCCGAGTGCTGGGTGGGCGAGTGTATGATATATACACAATGTATCTGAACGTAAAATGGTCGCGTCTATGATATATACCTGTTGTGTCCGAGTGTAGGATGGGTGGGTGTATGCTAAATCCAAAATGTGTCTGAGTGTAACGTGGTCGATTGTATGATATATACACAATGTGTCTGTAATGTGGCCTACTGTATGATATATACACAATGTGTCTGAACGTAAAATGGCCGAGTCTATGATATATACCTGTTGTGTCCGAGTGTAGGATGGGTGGGTGTATGCTAAATCCAAAATGTGTCTGAGTGTAACGTGGTCGATTGTATGATATATACACAGTGTGTCTGTAATGTGGCCTAGTGTATGATATATACACAATGTGTCTGAGCGTAAAATGGCCGAGTCTATGATATATACCTGTTGTGTCCGAATGTAGAATGGGTGGGTGTATGCTAAATCCAAAATGTATCTGAGTGTAACATGGTCGATTGTATGATATATACACAGTGTGTCTGTAATGTGGCCTAGTGTATGATATATACACAATGTGTCTGAACGTAAAATGGCCGAGTCTATGATATATACCTGTTGTGTCCGAATGTAGGATGGGTGGGTGTATGATACATACCAAATGTATCTGAGTGTAACATGGTCGATTGTATGATATATACACAGTGTGTCTGTAATGTGGCCTAGTGTATGATATATACACATTTTGTCTGAGAGTAAAATGGGCGAGTGTATGATATATATACGCTCTGTGTACGAGAGTTACAGGGCCAGTGTTTATCTGTGGGCTATGTATGTGTATAAAATATAGACTGAACGTCACGGGATGTTTGTATGTGCTCATTTGGTCTGGTTGTGTCATTGCTGGGTTCAGACAGACTAGCTGTTTATCATAACCTACATGTGGGTAGCCGAGGTGGGAGGTTTCGGAGAGGAACACTGACATTAGGTCTGTGGGAGGATGTGATTATCATGCTGTTAAAAAGCGCAGTGTTTCCTGGAAAAGTGCTGCGAGCGGGAAGGCGTACCTGGTATACGTGTTGTGACCTACAAATAGATCAAGACTTCACTCGCCTTTTACATGAGTCAAGTCAGTCCTCGGGAATTGTAATTTCCACTGGGGATGTTTCTTTCAGCATTGTGTCCATTGATGCGTTGAATGCAACCGGGAAGATCACAAGGTGCACATCCTGTTAAAGCAGGACCCTTTTGAAATAGTAATATATTGTTAATTAAATGCAGTAAAGAATGTACTAATTGGTGCATAAATACCCTATAAACATGTATACATACATACATCATACATACATACATACATACATACATACATACATACATACATACATACATACATACACACACATACATACATACATACATACATACATACATACAGGGAGACAGAGAGAGAGGGAGAAAGAAAAGAGACAGACAGGCAGAGACAGACACAGCTACACACAGATACAGACACACAGGGGCACAGAGACAGACACACAGAGACACCGACAGAGATACAGATAGAGACAGAGACATAGAGGCACAGAGTCAGACGCACTGAGACACCGACAGAGATAGAGGCAGAGACACAGAAACATACACACTGAGGCAGACACACAGACAGACCCAGCTATCAAGGTTCCACTACACTATATAAATATCACATGCTCCCCGAGCGGACAGAGGCCTGTGACAGCTGTGATTGGATGAAATAGTGTAAGATGTTTGTGTTTTAAAAGCACAACCATCCAGTAATTAAAACTGACCACAATTTTAAGTATTCAGTGCTGAAATTGTTTATCACCATGACTTATGCTTATGTATGCACCGATATTTTCAAGTAGATGACATTTGGTGTGGAATGAAGGGTTGATATGTTCCACTTCCTGTGCTGGGAAAAACAAGAGGACTAGTTGGACAGAATTTGTGTTTTATTGTAGTTTAAAGGCCAGACTGTAACCCTATGTGTATGGCTTTGCTGTTCATAGCCTGGGTGTGTTTTTTTTTTAAAAAAACATAAGGCTACTATAGAAGTCTATGGAAAAAAAAAACATTTCGTGTCGTGTAACCTGAAGTGCTTGGTTTTATTCAAGAGAGGCAACTTCGATAATCCTTTTTCATTACTTCGTGAAGAGTTGACCCCCTTTGTTTACTTGCTAGCAGACGGCATTTTCAGTGATCTTCGGTATGGATGATTTAGAGAAGGGGAAGTTGGTTTTAGAGTATGAGAGAGAGAGAGAGAGAGAGAGAGAGAGACAGAGACAGACAGAGAGAGAGAGAAAGAGATACACAGAGGCACACATATAGACACACTTAGAGGCACAGAGTCACACAGAGACAGAGACACAAAAAAGACACACAGCCACACAGTCACAGGCAGCTATCAAGTGATTGGTTTCATTCAAACTCCGTTAATCCTTTTTCATTAGTTTGAGAAGGGTTTTGTTATTCCTAGCTGACATTATTTTCAGTCATCCTCAGAATGGATGATTAGAGAAGAGGAAGTTCATTTTAGAGGACATGAGATCAGCTAAAGTGATTTCAAGTAGAACAGGCATCCCTTTGTCAAATGCTTATCGTGTTTTGAAAAAACATATTGCACATGAATATGGCACTGAGGACCAGGGAGGCGTAGGTAGGCCCAGAAAATTGACTGTCGATGACACGAGGCAGCTTGGTATTCCTGTTTCTAAAAACAAATGAAGGCGTTTAGGAAATATGAGCGTAGACAGATATTCTCAATGCACATTACTTCCAACTGCTTACGTGTTTTATTGACAGTTTTGTATTCTCCAGCAGGACAACGACCCAAAACACCGTTCAAAGCATTCTCAGGTCTTCTTTCGGACCCAAAATATAGCATTATATTGGCCAAGCTATAACCCTGGCCTAAATCCAATAGAAAATGTTTGGGGACTTACGAATGGAAGTGTCATTACGAAAAATCTGACAAATATTGCTGCAATGAAAGAAGAGGGGGTCCAGTATTGGGACAGCATGGACCACAACTTTCTACATTCTCTGATCAGTAGTATGCCTGCATCGCTGCCCATGGTGACTTGACAAACTAACTGTTCATTTGTCTTTGAACCTGGAGTTATGTTGTGCTAATATTCACATTTAATACGTGAGTAATGAGCGACCAAAATGAAAAAATACAATCTATATCCTATAGAAGTAATATCCATTTCAGCTCCTCATAGTCACATTGTTTTTACCTAGATCATTGTATGTCAGTCTCAACGGCACGTGGTACTGTTGATCTCAAATCCCTGGGGAACATACAATTCTTGCAGTCATTAGGAGTGCCATGTTAATGTAGCTTTCTCACCCTTATCAGCTCACAGGAAATTGTAAATACATTTTAGAGAAGAAGAGAAGTAGTCTTGTTATTGTCGGAACAAGAAACACGCTCTTCTTTACGAAAACACGACATCATGACGATGGCAGTGTCCTACCACATGCCGGTATTCGGAATAGTTCACTGGACTGAATTGGTCGTGATCTTAGGAAAAGGTATATCGTTTTAAGTATCAGACCCCAGGAATGAGCTCAGAAGTAGTCTTTATCCTGAACCAGCTCAATGCTGAAATTAAGGCAGAATGAAGAAATTTACAAAGAAAGAGAATGTAATCACATTAGTTTTTCCTTTCAGCTAAACTATTCACGAAGTGGCATTACGACATACCCCATCAGCTGTTAGGGTGTTGGTTCACTCTGTTGAAACTAACCTATTGCAGTCTAACGTGAAAATCCAAGTTGTTGTTCATCTGAAACATAGACTACAACCATTTGTGGATTTTTTCAAATCCACAAGTCTGTTCAGGAGTCTTGATACTAACGTATGATGTATATGTTTGTCCTAAATATTCTATGACCACAGGTACATTCTGGACCTCATTTGCTTACTCTACTCTCATTACATTTATTATCTTCTGCCATACCTTTCATATTCTAACCGTTACATAGCAAAAAGAACTATGCAGAAAAGTGATGCTTTGTAAACACTGACAAATATTTTCCTCTTTTAATGATCTAAAAATGATTCATCTGATACTTGCAATTTGCAGTGCATAAAAGGGACAAGGAACCTGTTAATAGCGGATGCTGTGTGACAGTTGGTTCCACATCTGTGAGGAACAAATGCATATTTCAAAGAAGAAGTTAAAAAGGAATTTGTAACAATTTCTTTAATGATTTACATTTTATTTTATATATAATCGCAAAAAAGTTTTACTGACACAAAGCAGTGGTAACAATGTTCTGTGGCAGCAAGAGTGGTCAGGATTTAATACAGTATATACCTGTAATGTTATGTCAAGTGAAAGGTTAGCATTGAGTCGTGGTTTGTTTGAAGCAATGCAGACTTGGTTTGTTTTTTTTTGGTGAGCATCAGAGCATTCCACTGAAATGTCCAGTGTTGCATAAGACTGCATAGATCAGCACCTCTGGATGTTTCTTCGGGTAGGATTTCCCACAACAGAATGCTATATCGACATTCGCTACACCTCATTAAACGTGTCAAAATTTTCCGTCTTTATTGATTACGCTTAAGCAAACGTGACTTTATGAAACAACAGATCACGCAGGTCAAGGTGGAACTGGAGATATGCTTTATCGGCCAAGTCTATAATACAGACACACAGTAGCCAACAGTCTCACTTCTGCTGAACGGACCAGCGTGATGGAGCTTCGACAGCTATGTGCTCTGTTCCTGTTTTCCTTACCATTGTCATCTGCACAGCGTCCTAACATTGTGTTTATTGTGGCAGATGACTTAGGTGAGTTAACACAGTAAACGCCATCACACAGTGACTTAATGTGAAACTCTTATGAAAGACTACGTGACCTTTAAAGAGTCTTATCAGGAAGTACCTACCTTTACATAACGGTGTATAGCATACATACCTTGATGTTAAGGGAGTACTGTACATTTTAACAGGTTGGAATGATGTTGGTTTCCGGAATCCTGACATGAAGACTCCAAACATCGACCAACTCGCCACAGAAGGAATCATCTTCGAGAATGCATATGTCCAGCCACTGTGCAGCCCGTAATTTCTATTTTAAATGATTAATAATATATTAGTATATCATCATCGTTTTACGAAAACTTGAGAAAATGCACCCATTGTGTCTAAACTAAGAGGCAAAAGTTATTTTTACATAAGAATTTGTCATTAATATTCTGAATCGACATTTCAGTTTGAACCAGATATAGCAGGGGTTGAAAGCCATATTCGAGAGATGTTAACGTTCAGGCAAGCCAAACCAGGCGTTAGTCCTTTCAACAAAGGAAGTGCAGAAGCCACATGTATACCTCTATTCAACGTTCTGGAACATGTTCGACTTGTTCAATAGTTATGCGTTAGTGTCGTTGCACATAGGCACCATTGGTTCTTTAGTTGATTCAGTGAAACAGTCAAACTGTCGACCGTCCAGGTAGTGGCTGCCCGCACAGTTTCTAATCATTCTTGTGCCACCAGCGCCTGAAAGCTTTTTATCCGTCTCTCAACGTCTCTCCAATGCATCGCTGAAGTATTGGTACAAAGCAACAACTTTGCATGGTCAACAACTGACTTCACTTAACAATGGCAGGTCTGCACTTTTCACCTAGAATCCATTGGTAACATTCGGCAATACCTGCAACTCAAGCCTTTGCTCGAGCTCTGGTTACATCGAGGCTTGAATTCTGTAACACCATCCTCTCAGGTCTCAGTTTCTCACTTTCCTGATAAGCTTCAAAGATCCCAAACACTTCCGCTGGCATCATCGGCAAGACTTCTAAACGTTCCCATACAACGTCCGTGTAGACAGAATTTTCAAGTCCAGACTGAAAATCAGCATATTACTTTTAATTTCAGCTGTGAACACTCCCGGCTAATTGCGCTGCAGGGCTTTGCGCCTGCCTTAGAGTGTGGAATAGGCCCATTACAAATATGCATATATCATTTACTATAATCTCGGGTGGAATATCAGTTCCAGCAAGGACGACATTGATTGGTATTGAGGGGAAATCGAATGCTTTGACGTATTTTGGTCGAGACTTTGCAAATAGTTGCTTTCTCGTGGTTTGCAACAGAACGATACTGCTGTGATGTTTCATCGGGACAACTCCTCCGCACATATAACTGGAGTTGTAGGGCAACAGAATTTGGAAAGAACGAGGTCAGCGTGTCGCCTCTCATTTGTCACCTATTAAATACTCGTGAGATGAAATGAGGCGACATTTACGATGTCATCCGAATCCTCAACCAACACCAAAATAACTCTGCCAAATCCCTCCATTTTGACTCTCATTGACATATATTGGACTCGTGAGGCGAAGGCGCCAGACTGCCCCAATGCACAAGGTGGACACCCGATACTGACCGTTTGGATCTTGTTGTGAACGCGTTTTATGCGTATAAATGTTCGGGTGGACTGGTGATCATTGCCATACCTTGATAAATCTGTCACCTATTGAATGAATACTCAATGTTATCTTTCACAAGGCCGCATGTAATAACATGCTTGTTGGTATATGCTACAATAGCCGTTAGCTGTATACATAGAAACGCATGTATACGTCTTACTACCTTAACGCTCCAAATCATACTTGATGTTGAAATGAATTATTCTTCCCCATTAAATGTAACTATGAATGCCATTCCAAGAAATATATGTTGCAATGGATAGACATTTAGTGCATCTTAGCACATACACACATATATTGAAATTCACAAAGCAATGATGCAACACGAATGTCTTACTATGCTTTGCAGCTTTGTTTTATACACAAAACTGGAGGCGATTCCAGTAACCATGGCTCCGATGGAGTCAATGTCACTGAACTGTCTGTGTAAATGTATTCAATACTGTGCCATTGTTTCAGATCCCGGACTGCTTTTATGAGTGGAATGTTCCCATTCCATGCGGGAATGCAGGTAGTTATGTCGTTGAGTACATATCGCACATATTCATCAATGCAATCCATAGTTATATTAATTATTAATGGTAATGCTTAATGGTATGACTCACGTACCTTACTGCCCATAGCAGTCATGGTACAAATGGGAAGTCACGTACAAGTGGTAAAAATGACGTTGTGTATGTAGGGAATTTCCCTCTGTCCCTGACCACTAATCTCTCCATTGTCCGACTGGATTTGTTTCAGAAAATATCAGCTCTCAATTTTTTTGGGTCAGATTATTTGCTGTTCAAAACGTTGTACAGAATGTGTTTTTTTCTGCCATATGCAATTTTCTCACATAATATACTACGAGTATCTGTCACTAGTGATGGTGTCTAATATTTTACATTCGACAAAATATTCAGCATCTTGTGGTGGGGCCTCCCCAAGCGGTGTGCGTGCCCCTCAACTATACATTCCTGCCCCAGGAACTGAAGAAACTCGGCTACGCTACTCACATGATCGGAAAGTTGGTATAATATTACACTGACGGGACAAGTGCAAGTCGTCCAAAATAAAAATCTTTCCCGACTTAAGAAATGCTGTCTCTAAATAATACCTAGTGACCCCTAGTGAACATACCTCAGTATCACGAGCAGGCATTTCCAAATTTAAGGCAATACTGACTGTGATCAGGTTTGATGCAATTTCCTATTTGGACTTACTAATGTTCTTAACGTGATTAACTCTGCCTTTGTTTTTGACAGCGTCACTGGACGGACAAGATATACTGTTCTTTTCGCGATCATGTTGGTTCTTCTCTATTTGAATAAAAGATAAATGCTAAAGAGATAAATACTAACGATATAATCGTATTTAATTTATTTCTTATGGGTGTGGAAAGATACATACATGATGCATTTTAAGATGCATTAACTGTAATGCAAATCGCGAACAGTAAAATTATTACCTTTACTTTGACCACTCTGAGCTCTATCACTCCAGATGGCACCTGGGTTTCTGCAAGTGGGAATGCACACCAACGTACCGAGGCTTTGACACTTTCTTTGGTTATTATAACGCGGCTGAGGACTATTTCCATCACAACGTAGGTGCGTGCATGTAACATTCAACTTTCTGGTTGTAATGGCTTATCCGACTATCTGTTGATATATACGAAATTATACAGTTCTAGCACATCAATAAGGTTGCATTTTTTCTGTTATCTTTCACCAGGCAGGTATTTAGACTACAGAGACAATCAACTCCCAGCACGAAACTATTCCGGGGAATATTCAGCTGTGAGTATGAAAGGGAAATTTATTATTACCCCTGTTACTGTATTTGACTTGCATGATATCGACCACATGCATACTGTTGATATTAAGAATGTTAGTAATATACCTACATACCATTGTATTTCAGTTCACATTCGCTCAGAGAGCTGTTGACATCATCCATCGACATAACGTATCTCAGCCGCTGTTTATGTACCTTCCTTATCAGAATGTGCATGGTCCTATTGAGGTATGACAATGACAGGAATGTTCTTGTAGGTTGAGTGTATAGCATATCGAGTTGTAACATTCACGTAACTGGTACTAAACTAGCGTCCAAAAGAAAAACCGCCAAACATTTTTTCCTGGTCTTAAACAAAACATAAGCTAAATATGGTAACATTAATGTTTTATTGCAAAAATCAATCATTTGGCAACAATATATATTTAATGAATAACACGACGCAGCTCGTGATGTAAGATCACATGAATGACACTGGGGTACATTATCCTGTATGCAATCACCAACGCATAATTGACTGGGAGCTTTTACAACTTTCTGGGCAGTACATATTGTTCAATGTCGGTGTGGCTACCTCTAGCACTGATGTAAGCCCGAACCCGGCGTCGAACTGAATAGCTGAGTCTTCTACCGTCTTGATCAGGGATCCACCGCCATTCCTATAGCATGGCAGGTGCCAGCATTCCTCACCAATGGCTGATTTTGGCGTTTCCAATATGACTTACCATCTATTCCCAACGGTGCTCATTTGGGGTCAGATCTTTCAACAGAAGAGCTGGAACTTTCTTTCGTCAACAACATTCACGTCAGTTTCGCTGCTGCCAGTGTGGCACAGTCCTGGTCCCTCTCAGTCTGGCTAGTCGGTGTTGGCACGTCAACGTCATGCCCTTGAAAGGTCGATCGGCACGGAGACCATGAATGCGGAGTCGTCTGGTCACAGTCTGTCTGATGTCCAAAGCTGCTGCCGCTTGACGTCACGGGGACGTGTCGGTTGCTCAAGTGAAACAGGTGTAAAAGCGGTCTTTTCGGGGTTATGACCTTTAGTCTACCATTCGTTGGCCTGTCTGCAGTACTGCCAGTCTGTCGTAGATGTGTGACAAGTCTCCTGATGGTGAATTTGCTGCATCCCAGGGTTCAAGCCATCTGCTTTTGTGTCTGTTTTGTTTTCTCTCTCTCTGTACTTTGGTGTTAACCGAGGCATGTTCCTGGTTGTCTATCGATTAACTTGATGTAAGTGAATAAACCTGGTTAGTTTTTATACCCTAATTTGATACGGGTGACTGTGTTCTCAGTTTTGGTTTTGTTCGCGTAAATTCGTTTTCTTCACAAAATACGAAATGCAAGTGGAAGTAATCACTGAGAAAAGATATGTTGTGTTCGAGAGATGTGTTTTAAGCTATTCATAAACAAACTGACAATTTTAACAATTTATAGTCGTTTTTGTTTTGGTGGCGTTTGTTTTGGTCTATAGTTTATGTTCAGAAGACATTTCTGTTCAGTGAGTCACCTAAATGCGTGCTTAACAAACAATACCTTTTCAATGATCAATTATCGCTACTATGCCTGCCGTCTGTTTGCAGAATGGTGATGTTTTGTTTGCTTCAACTGCAATGATGGTGTGATACATGTATGCATACCGTGACCTTTGTCACATCACAGGTGCCTCAGAAGTACGAGGATATGTATCCGAGCGTCAGAAACGAAGGGCGGAGAAAGTACTGTGGTATGTATTTTATTAATGTGTTTACTCTTGTCATATAACACTTGTCACTGAAGTCTCTTTGAAATACTTTCGCGGACTCACATTTACACATCGTGACATATCTGAAGTGCTATTCGCCACACTGATCTGTTTTCATTCCGAACAGGAATGGTGTCTGCCCTTGATGAGGCTGTGGGAAATGTCACCAAGGCCCTGAAGGAAAGGGGCTTGTTTGAAAATACCCTGATTCTATTCACTGCAGATGTAGGTATTTCTGGTAATTCCAGAAGAATTTTTAATATTCTCTCGAACAAGGTCGACAGCTTTGTCAAACACTGAACAGCAAAGAATTTCCGTCGTTGTTGTTTAATTTGTTTCAGTTGCATTCTAGAAAGTGGTTGTATAGAGAAAACAGGACATTAAGGATAATCAACTTCTTTATTATGACAATGTTGACGTTTCGGTATAGATTCTTACACCGTGTTCATCGTGACCATTGCCAAAATATAGAATCTCATCATCTGTACAGTATTGCCATCCTGCAGTCGTTTACACAGAGCATTTATTGCCCAGCACCAGCTAAAGAATAACGGTTTTTTTTCAAATAAAAACGATCCTAAATATTATAATTTGTATGAAGACCTGTATAAACATACATAAAAGAAACTGCGAGGTTACAAAATAAAACACGCCATTAAACAGCTCCTCTGTATGTATAAGTAACATCAAGCATCTTCATTCATTAATGGGATTAAAGATACGTTACACTGTCCAACGTGCCTGGTTTGTTTAGGGTCAAATCCCTACGCAAGATAGTTCTGTTAAATGAAACCGTTCTCTTTTGGACTTAACCATTGCTCATTCATTCAGAATGGAGGTCCTATTGAAGTTTATGCCAACAACTGGCCCTTAAGAGGAGGAAAACACACCATCTGGGAGGGTGGTACGAGGGGGACATCCTTCATGTATGGTGCTGGGCTTCAAAAGACAAGGACGACATATGATGGGTAAGGTCATGTCTTGATTAGATGAAAAGAAATGATACTCTTTCGAATTATTTTATGATATGTCTGTAATAGACAAATGCATGTATAAAAATATTACATGAGAAAGGTACTAGTGTTTAGTTTAGTTTCCACAAGCATTCAAAAATAAAGTTAAACTCTTTTCTGTGTTTAAACAGGATGATCCACGCAGTAGATTGGAAGTCTACTTTAGTGTCGGCTGCTGGTGGAACGCCAGGTAAGGTCCCATTTGTATTACATTGAATTTTGTCATCTTTGCCATAAACAACGCTCGGAACTACAAAATGTTCGTGATAATATTTTTCACACAATTCACCGTGTATTGGATACAGAAACTGACATCGATGGAATGAGTCACTGGGATTCTATCCGAAATGGTCTTCCCTCGTCAAGGACAGAGTTCATCTACAACATTGACGACTTTGAAGTCCCAAGGGAAGGTCATGCTGGAATCAGGTATTGGATATAGGTTTCTTCATCAAGGTAGAATTATTGAAGAGGCCATCAGAATTGTAAACATGCACTTTTTAGACACATAACCCATGACCTATTTTAGATGCATTATCCCTTCACTCTATTAAATACTGTGAAATATCTGAATGATGTAACGGTGTTTTTGTGTATCAGAGTAGGAGACTACAAGCTGATCCTCGGGTACCCTGGAGGCCCTGATGGCTGGCACAGACCCATGAACAGGACCGAGGACGACAAATATGAACAGACAGTTTATACCGAGGGAGATGAACCAGTTCATCTCTTCAACATTCGAGGTGCGCAATTAATTAGCGCAATGTCATGACAGCATTTGGCGACAACTACGTGTTGAACAGCAAGGCTTCAACGTAAACAGTTCTCTGTTTGGATTAGGCCAGTGATTGTGATCGAGGCATAATGTACTATGCAAAAAACACAGAGCATATTCTCTTCTGAAGTGATGGTACATACCGCAATGTAGCAATGAAAATGGTGGTTCAAGTGGTTTCCTCACACGATCAAGATTCCCAAAATGTTGTGACAGCCAAAGTATAGGCAACAAACAGATAAATGCATACCGTTTACAAGGTTCCTCTCTCTCTCTTATTAACATATCTTCCCTCTCATTTTCATATATTTTGATTCCCATTCAGAGGATCCGACTGAGCACAATGACCTTGCACAGCAGATGCCGGACATGGTTGCCAAGCTGCGTGCCCGGTTTGAAGAGTACAAGAAGACGATGGTGCCAGCCAACTTCCCTGAACCAGATCCTGCATCTGACCCCAGAAAGTATGGAGATGTTTGGAGTCCCGGATGGTGCTAAGCCGAAGTTCCTTCTCACGTCTTTGCGATATAGCGCTATACGTCTGTAAAGTGTATTTAGCAGATGGAAAATAAATGATTGTGTTATTCACAAATTAACATTTTATAACAGTTCTAGTTGGCAGAATGAAATGTTTGTTAGCATATTCATGCCGAAACCATAACGACCTTATTATGGTGTTTATGAATGCCATATATTGTTGATACTGGGTGTTCTGTGAGTAATGAGATGTGAGTATCACTACTATAAGGTACATTCCCTAGAAACCCAATGTACGATATTGCCCAATTGACGCTTTTCTAAATGCCTTTAGAATAGTTCTGCTGCCTGTTCTCCTGCAATCAATCATTAAACACAATCTTATGTTACTATTAGTTTCTTGTTCTGCAGCGGTGTGTGACAATTAACACAATGCTCGTTTAAATCCAGTTTGCAACGTCTCAGTATGCCCTTTCTGTGTTTCTATTTTGTTTTACCAGGATTTACTTTGACCAAGACACAAGACCAGCACACAACATACTGACACTTCAGATGAACAGATGTGATATGTGAAAATTGTTGGTGTAATCATATAAATATTAGTAATGACTGGAGTTATTTTTACATATGATCATAATTACAATTAGTCAATTCCAGTATAATTAAAAACATGTTTTATAAAATGAACAAACACTGAGAAAACGGAGGAAAATATAAAAGATGCCGAATGATGATTCCCCTGGCGGCAAATATTATACTGGCTGTTATGTGGTCTCCTCACACTGGAATACGTAATATTTAATACTAGAGAATTTACCCCATTGCATTCTTTGCCAAAGTCATTTTTTAATATGATTCCTGTAGGCAGAATAACTGTAACTATGAAATATTCAAAATGGCCTCACCAATACTATATCTATGGTAGAAGTTGACGATCACTGGATTGTCTGGTTCAGATACGATTTGTTTACAAAGAACATAGTGCAGTTGTTTTACTGCTGAACAAAACATCTACTCATTATATAGTCTACAATGTACCATCGACTCTTATGGATTTCATATGGGCACGTGGAATGGGTGATGTCCAAGTTGATACTAAACATTAACCGTGAATTAGTTGTAAAATAAACTCAATTTTACTCCAACAAACAATACAGCAATAGATACAAAATAAAAAAAATTGTATTCTAAAGTTTATATGTTTACAAATCAATAAAAATCGCTAAAATGTGATTTACAGTGAATTTGGCCATAGAGACACTGCCGCGAATATTCAGCTTACTGCAATGATTATAGTACTAGTAAATAGTCCGCTAATATGGTTCTCATATCCAGGAACATTGCCTGCTCACGGCGCTACATACATTTCTATCCCCCGTCATATGAAACTATCGCACTTTCTGATACCGTTTCAGCTCCCTGGGGAACATACAACCATGCTACCTGTTAAGCGCAATGGAGTAAACACATATCCTCACGGGTACTTACTTTACTGCTGGGTGAACTGAGACGATGTAGATCTAAGTATCTTGTCCAAGTATACGCAAATGTGCTCACCCGAACCCAGGTGTCTCCATGTTTCCAAAATATATCTAGCAAGTGTTGGTCTAACCTGAGATGCGACGAGCCAGCAAGAGTTAGCTCCCCTTAATACTTCGCTCATAAATCTGAAGCTCAAATTAGCTATTCAAAATTATTTTCAAAGGTCATTTGAAACAGGGCAAGTGAAGTTAAAAAAGTAACTTGTCCTGGCTAAATTTCCGCTTGCCTTGATTTTTATGACATAATCATGATGATGTAATTATGAAAGAATATATTGGCCTGGCATTCGTTTTTAATGTTCAGTGGACGATTTATTGAGAAGTGATAAATAGCAAAGAAAGATAACTATACTTTATTATCACTGTGAAGTGAACATCAAAATAAATAATGGAAAAAAACTGTGTTGAATGATGTGTTAAGTGGAGGCTATCGGAGATTTTTTGTCATATATGCTACTTAATTTTATTAGAGTTCAAGCTGGAACGTATGGAATACTGTAAGGGACATTGTCGCGATCTCGCATTCTCGCGATCTCGACCTTTTGAAACAAGCCTAAAAAGACAAAAGTGCGAGAATGCAACATCGCGAGAGAAAATGCGAGATCGCGAGAATGTCCCTTACAGTATTCCATACGAACGATGAGGTGACATTATAGTTTGTTAAAAGTGTTTTCAATGATCTTATTGACTAAAGATTCATAAGTAGGTATGGTCACAATCCCAAAGGAAATCGATGTGTTTTTTTATATTTACTAGATAAGAACTGAATTATTGAAAATGAACGATACTTAATTCAAACAAAGCTACAATTATAGCCTTTCGAAGAAAAGGCTATTTTGCATATAAAGAAATCTCGCCAATACAGAAAAGAAATACACGTTTTCAACATATGCACATTGTCGCGCACTTGGAACAACAATTGCTCGATTGCGTCCATTTTACCATAGGGTCGGTGGGGTAGCCCAGTGGTAAAAGCGTTCGCTCGTAACGTTGATGGCCCGGGTTCGATTCCCCACATGAGTACAATGTGTTAGGCCCATTTCTGGTGTACCCCACCGTGATATTGCTGGAATATTGCTCAAAGAACGTGGAACTGGGCTCACTCACGATTTTATCATATTAACACAGTTTTTCAGGAAGCAGCCCTCTCCACAGCTCCGTTCCAGCCCCTCTGTTGGTACCGCAAAGTCGACGACACCTTCACCACCATCGCCAATGACAACGACCCCAGCGAGCTCCTCAACCACCTCAACGACCAACATCCAAGAATCAAGTTCACCATGGAGACAGAGACCAACCACCTGCCCTTCCTTGATGTGTCCCTCCACACCACAGGCGATGGACTCAGAACCTCAGTATACCGCAAGCCGACGCACACCGACCAGTACATCCACTACAACTCCTGCCACCATCCTCAGATCAAGCAAGCTATCATCGCCACCCTTACCAGACGTGCCAAAGCCCTCTGCCATCCTGATGCCCTAAACAATGAACTGGACCACCTCAGAAAGACATTCACCACACTAAACGGTTACCCTCCCCAGCTCGCCACCATCAACAAGACCCTCAAGGACCGAGAACCACGCCTCAAGCCTTCTCCATCACCCATCAGAGTAACCATACCCTACCTTGGCCCCATCAGTCATCAAATATCACGCCTCATCAAGACCAAAGCCAGCATCGATGTCACCTTCTCCAGTGGCAAGACCATCAAGACCTACCTAAAAGCCAACGGTAAAGGACCCAGCTGTGAACACCCTAACCCGAGAGGATGCATCTACCAGATCCCTTGCAACTGTGGCCACCTATACATTGGAGAAACGCTGAGACCAATCAATACCAGAATGAAGGAACACCAGACCTCTGTCAGCAAACTCGACCAGAAATCGGCCATCTCTGAACACATTCTCAAGAACCCTGGACATTCAATCCGATGGGAGGACACTAAGATACTATCTACCAACAACAACAACTGGCGCCAAAGGAAACTGCAAGAAGCCATCGAGATCCGGAGACAGAAACCAGCAATCAACCGTGACCAAGGAGTGTACCTACCAAGTGCCTGGGACTTATTGATAAATTAATCTCATCTATCTGTGTACATTCTATCTATGTAATTCATGTATAGCCAATCTACCCGTGTACATCCTTATCTACTTGTGTTTGTACATCATCAAACCCCATGTAAACATGCCCATCAACCCTCATGTAGCCATGTACATCATCCTTAATCCCCAATCATGTGTTATGTAAACATCATCCACCATTGGCTTCCATCCTTATCCCCAATCATGTACATCGTCCTTACCCCCTACGTGTGTTATGTAAACATATCCCATCATCTGTGATGTATTACCATTGGCTTCTATCATTGTTATCATAACTATCGGGTTCCAATCAGCGCTTGTTTATACTGGCTTCCAGCTTTCGTTAATTCACTCCACTTGTTACTTTGTTATTGTTTTACCTGTACATATAAATATAGCTCTGTACCCCATTCTCAATCACCTGATGAAGGAGTAAGCATTAACTCCGAAACGTTGTGTTCTCATATAAAGAAGTTGATATCCATAAAATCTTCATTCTTAATTAGAACTGTAATCGCATTCTTTCCCTTCACGTCGCGTTAAAGTACACACATCCCACATGGCTGTATCTCTCTACCTGATAGCTGAGCGAAGGTCACCTGGTAGATATGACAAGGCGTTATCACTTACTTACGACTGTGGCAATGGAGAAGTTCACATTTGTGTTCTTCTCGGTTCTTGTGCTGTATACCGCAGCACAACGCCCTAACATTGTCTTCATAGTTGCAGATGACTTAGGTGAGTAAATAACGATGTCGATAAGATTTAAAATGTTCCATCCACCGCAAAAAAAACCCCCAAAACTAAAGATGTTAAAATATGTACACAAGGCGATCTTACGTATTCCTCTAGGTGAGTGAGTGAGTTTACTTTTACGCCGCACTCAGCAATATCCCAGCCACATGGCGGCGGTCTGTAAATAATCGAGTGATCAACGATTCAGTTATCAACACCATGAGCATCGATCTGTACAATTGGGAACCGATGACATGTGTCAATCAAGTCACCCAGCCTGACCTCCCGATTCCGTCACCACTCACGACAGGCACAGTCGCCTTTTATGGCATGGGTTGCCGAAGGCCTGTTCTACCCCGGACCTTCATGGGTCTCTTCCTCTAGGCCCAATATTGAATGGCGTGGTGGAGTAGCCCAGTGGTTAAAGCGTTCTCTCTTCACGCTAAAGAATGCTTTCGATTCCCAACATAGGTACAATGTGAGAAGCCCATTTCTGGTGTCCTCCGGCTGCGATTTTGTTAAATAAATAATTTTGTTGAAAGCTATGTAAATTCCTAATCACCCGCCCATATGAAAAACATGTTTGCTTTAACAACTTATTACTATAATTGGAAACAAGAGGACTGACTGCATCACCATATGTATATATAATATACTAAGTCTTGCACATGTAACAAAACCTGAGCCATTTATAATCAAAGGCTTAATAACTCGAGTGTTAGTAAAACATTTTCCACATGAATGGACTGAAGAGATTTGTGCCATACTGTTCCACATTGACATGGTATATGACAATTACTCTGGTCTAAGTAGTCTTCTGTTTAATGTGATTGCTCCTTGACCAGCTTGTTAAAATTGATCCTGGCAAGTATTGGCCCCCAGCAACCCGTAAGTGGCGACCATCGGGACTGGGTTGTCAGGATCGCTGAATTGATTGACATCGTATCCCAATTGTGTAGTTCGGTGCTCGTGATGTTAATCACTGGATTGTCTGAGTCTAGACTCGCTTATTTACAAACCGCTGCAATAAAGACGGAATATTTTTCAGTGCAGCGTGATGTTATAGGCAAACATGGTCATTCAGAATGCCGAGAGATCGGAGTATGATCAGAGTTCGAGTATTACCTAAGGCTTCACGGATGCGTGTTACTTCGAAAGCTAATATCCACTCAAGACACACGATCAAAACCGAGACGGTGAAAACTATATTTTCCACTTGTTTGATTACTGATAGGATGGTACGATGTTGGTTTCCGAAACCCAAACATGAAGACTCCTAACATCGACAAACTGGCAACAGAGGGCATCATCTTTGAGAGCGCATATGTCCAGCCGTATTGCAGCCCGTAAATAATATTTGTTTTTATATCACTCCTCATAAAATCGTATCCCATCTTAGTAAGTGCCTCGTATTTATCATCAAAGCAGATAAAAGTAATTTATGAGAGAGATATGCATAATATCAAATTGTATTTGAAAATTGACTTCCTTAAACACCAAATCTTGAATATCAACTATTATAAAATCAGTTTGGCGATGAGATTCATAATAATATTAGCGCTACTAAAGCCCCTTAGTATGTACAATGATAGATACAATCTCGTACCCAGAACTCACTTAGAAGTGGCTGAATAGGTTTCAATGATTTTACGCTACAGTAGGATAGATAATTATATTTCTTTTCGCGATTTTCGCAACGGCAGGTATTCCGCGGTCTGTTTATTTATTTTTCTCTTTTCTCGTCACTTTCACGCCAAACAAAATATCTTTTAAAGTGATACAATCCAGCTATACACTATTGTTTACGTTCTGTATCTACAGGTCTCGAACGGCTTTTATGAGTGGAATGTTTCCATTCAAGGTCGGTATGCAGGTAAGAACTGTCAAAGATTTCTTTCCACTAGATCTATTCAGCGCTTAACAAACACTATTTAACAACTTAACTGTTATCAAACTGATCCTGATGGAGCCCCTTATAAAGCGCAATCAGTGTAGTGACATTTAGTATTATGTCAAAGGGACTCATTTATTCATTTGATATCGTAGCACGCAGTTCTGGGAGATTCCCAGGCCGCTTGTGTGCCTCTCAACTATACCTTCCTGCCACAAGAGTTGAAGAAACTTGGCTACGCTACTCACATGGTCGGCAAGTATGTGAAGCACTGGAACCCATCTGTTTCTGTGTAGCGCGATGTTGTCCTTCTGATTGCGTGGACGTTGACTTCAAAATTCGTAAATGTCTCTAGAATAAGTTAATCCGTATTAACTGTATGTACATCAGACCAGGGGATAACTACATCTCGGATACCTTATATGCAAGTAGATAAATTAATACACTGAATGCTCGCAGAGCACTGAAATTATTGATAGATGCTCGAATTTAATCTACATATAGTATATCTATTATTCTTATGGAAAAAATCACTCCCAAGTTTCATTATGCTGCACAACACAACGCCATGACACTCTTTTATGACGTTTTCCAGGTGGCACCTGGGTTTCTGTAAATGGGAGTGCACACCTACCTACAGAGGGTTCGATACGTTCTTCGGTTACTACAGTGCAGAAGAGGGTTACTTCAATCACAGCCTTGGCAAGTACACAAGTAGCACACAACAACACTCAAACCACGAAACTTTTCTCATACCAGGTGTCCACTAGTTGCAGGCATATCTTACATGGTCTTCCCTTTTCAGACTCCAAGTTCTTGTCCTTACCAAATAACTGTTTTTAACAGGTATAAAATATAATGATAGCAACACCCTTTGTCAAACATTTTCAATTAAGGCTAAACGAAAAGGTTAATAAACACATATATTAGGGAAGCTCTGAACAATATATAGAGTGTTAATACTTACTATTAATGAACAATATATAGAGTGTTAATACTTACTATTAATGACACACACTGTCAGCATATACGATTGCGCATCAGGAAAACACTTGTAAAAGCAAATTTTAATGTCATTTGTCATAAAACACAAGTATGTACAGGTGTATGCAGTATAGGATCTTACGAAAGCACAATGCAATTTATGGGGCATATGAGTAAACAGTTGCATGCATTAGTTTTATCCATATGTTGCGTCTGAACAAAGGATATATTTTGTGGATAGACTCCGTTTGTCTTTCCAGGTGCCTATTTAGACTTCCGAGACAACAAACATCCGGCTTGGCATTACGACGGAGAGTATTCAGCTGTGAGTTGTGTGCAATGACTCTGTCACCATAAGTGCAAGAAGTATATTAAACAACGATGTCGATAAGGTTTAAAATATTCCATCCATCGTAACAAACAAAACAGGTTACGATGTGCACTAATAATAGTGACACCTTTCTCTTCTTGTATTTTTTTTATCAGAGAATCAGGCTTAGAATTAATCGTTAGTAACTCGTGCTTGCCATCGTATCCCACTTACGTAGATCGATGCTCATACTGTTGATCACTGGATTGTCTGATTATTTACAGACGGCCGCCATATAGATGGAGTATTGCTGGGTCAGGGGTTAAACAATAAACCAACGCTTTTGCGCTGCTGACCAACTTTATGGCTTATTGAAAACCACTGTTTTGTGACTTTCGTGCAGGGGGTATCATGTATTCTTAAAGATCAGAGCTACATAAATGACGCTTGACAAACACTATAGGTATTTACTAACTTCAGCAGAATTTTTCATTGAGCTTTGCATGTGTTGAAACGCACCTACACGTGAATGACCCTGCTGAATGAACCCACAACCACCGGACAGTTTGTAAGAATCAGGCAGCAGTTGACCACGGCGCTCTACGTCCGAAAAAAACCCAACCAAACAAAAAAAACAAAAAAACAAGAAAAAGTGAAGAGCAAAAAACGTACTCCCCTTTTAGTAATATGTCAGCAACACCATGGCACCCATATGCGACTGCACGCATTGCACCCATGACGAAGAATCACGCTCCAACCTTTGTAGTAACATGCATTTGGCTATCCAAGACGTGTACAATATAATACTATATATTTCCAAACGTTCTGTCTCTGTTGCAGTACACATTCACAAGAAAAGCTATTGACATCATCAACGAACACAACGTCTCCCAGCCTCTGTTTATGTACCTGCCATATCAGAATGTGCATGCTCCGATTGAGGTGAAGACTTGTGTTAACTAGTTTCTCTTGAACACAAAAACGTGCATCTTACATGTAGTTTGCTCTCACTATGAGAATTCGTATTTTAATGAAAATTAAAGGATTTCGTACTAGAATACATAAGGTCAAAGCCGCTACTTAGGGGAATGGAATCAGGGAGTTTTGGGGGTTAGACATACAGACTAGAGGGTGCACTTGTTTTCAGGATTGTGTGATATGGCGTTGAAGCCTGACTATATTTGGACAGCATGAAGTATGTAGCAATTCTTAATATGTTCTTGATGAAGACGTAACACTTTCAGTTACTGCAAATATCTGCACAAATCATTAGATATGTCATTTGCTGCGATACTCGTAAGTCATGCAGATTCATTTTCTAATTGACCAATCGCATAATATTCAGGTTCCAGAAAAGTACTACAACATGTATCCTAATGTGATAAACCCAGGCCGCAGGACATATTCAGGTACCTTACATTTGTTTTCACTTCTCACATTCCTCCGCCAGTTCACCATTCCATTTCGGTAGTGGGTCGAACTGTAGTCGATGGCCTGATTGCGTCAAAAGACGTTAATAGTCATTACACAAGGTGTTGTCATACCTATAGCCTGGTATTGCGAGGGATCTGTCACCACGGAGTTAAATAATGTGCCAAAATTGAATCCATGTGAAAGTGTGAATACAATGAACAACTCATCAGGGCTGGCCTCCAGTTGTCAGTGTATTGTAAACTGCTCACGCCAGAGCAAGCTGTGAGTGGGATGTTTATTTACCTGGTGACTGACACATGTCCCTCATATCGGACTATGTGGAGACCGCTAATTTAGTTATAAGGTCTCGTTTGGTCAGTAATTTACTTCCAGGGACCATGTAAAAACGTTTACTTAAGCGGTATTGTTTACTTATCCAGTTTAACAGGACTCAAATAGTGATGATTAATGAAGAACTTTGCACTGACTAAAGAATAGTGTCTACTTATCCAATGTGTTTAGTTAAGCGGATTTTAGTTAGGCGGTTTCCACTGTATATTAAAAAATGACAAAATACGTGTATCATTGCAGGACTGCATGCTGATATGATATATATTTTCAGGAATGGTTTCTGCCCTCGACGAAGCAGTTGGAAACGTTACACAGGCACTTAAAGAGAAGGGGCTGTTTGAAAACACACTCATTCTGTTTACAGCTGATGTAAGGAGAGTCGTCTTCATTGTTTGTCAGCTGAAATGCTCAGAAGGTGTACAGCAAAATAACAATGAATTCATAAAAATCTCGGGTGAACATCCTAACGGCATTGGTTTGATAGTGTTGATTGTGCAGCAAATATCAATTCATCGAATCTATAAAATTTGTTAAACTGCTAACGTCTGTGTCCTGTATTAGTCACCGTGATGAGTTTCATTTCATTTCAGAATGGTGGACCTATTATTAGTTATGCTTGCAACTGGCCCCTCAGAGGAGGGAAGCACTCGATCTGGGAAGGGGGCACCAGAGGGGTGTCCTTCATGTACGGTGCTGGACTGAAGAAAACAAAGACAAGTTACAATGGGTTCGTTGGTGCATCAATGCATTGCTGGACAAAGTAAAGACAAGTAGAATGTCAATACTAAAATACCGATGCTACGAATGTTCATCTGCGATATGACGTTAACACGGTTAGTCAGTATAGATACAAACACTGCAGTAATCACAGACTCATGTCAATACAGAATGATACACGCTGTGGACTGGAAGCCCACCTTGGTGACAGCAGCTGGTGGATCTCCTGGTAATGACCACACTCTGCATCTATTTCCCTGGGTTATTTTGTTCCGAGTTTTGCTGTTTTATAGACATTCGAGTATTCGAGCTGTTAATATTCGAATCAAGAGAAGACAAGAAAGTAACTATTGTCATGAAAATGAAACAACGATATATGTTGATAAGTTTTGGTGTTTTGCAAGCCAGGAGTGGACTGTCCACACTTACAATTTGTCCTTTTCTTTGTTACAATTTTCTGAAATAACCCAAAATAAAGAATAGGCAAGGAAATGTGGAGTTTGTCATACAATGACATAATCTGACACGAAATATAATAATATTATTTTATTATGTATTCCTTTAGACGATATTACTTATATTGTCACGAGTAGCCGCATCATTGTAGAGACGTCGATCGATGGCATAAGCCACTGGGAATCCATTAGGAATGGCTATCCATCGTCAAGGACCGAGTTCATATACAACCTTGACGACTTTGAACCTGCAGTGGAAGGCCATGCTGGAATAAGGTATCATGTTCAAGAGGCTTACTTTGTAATATCCGATTTTAACCGAGTATACATCAAGACAAGACACGAACACTTTGACATTACCTCTGTGCCAATAAATTAAGATCTACCTAACCAATTACAGTGGAAGCTGTCTAAACTGGGACTGAAGGAGTGATCCGGTTTAGACAAGGTGCTGGAGTATATAGCTGATGGTAAATGTACAAGCCATGAATTGGGCTGAGACTGTATGCCGGCACTGACCACTTTGCGGAGTGGTCAGATGCCGGTTTTGAAAGCTTCCATTGTATTGAACTTTATATGACGTCTATACAGAATGATGATTAACATTTCTAAAACAAATAGCATACTTTTCACTCAACGAAGAGAGCAGCTGTAGACAAATGAAGTTTGTTGTTCACAGGGTTGGAGACTACAAGTTGATAATGGGCTACCCAGGTGGACCTGATGGTTGGCACAGGCCAATGAACGGGACTGAAAGGGAACTCTATGAGACCATCGTATATTTCAAAGGCGACAATCCAGTGCAGCTCTACAATATACGTGGTAGGTGCTGAAGATATAACACATGTCTATTAAGACAAATATTTTGCTGAAAGAATTGTTACGTTACAAAACGAATTCAATATTGATCGATATCGATAGACACTGAAGAGGGAACAAACACAATAAAAAACAATAACAAAACAAAAAAAAAAAAACACACGTCAATGTCAACCCTTCTCCATCAACAGATGACCCCACTGAGCATAACGACCTGGCAGCACAGCTGCCGGACATAGTTGACAAACTAAAAGCCCGGATTGAGGACTACCGGAAGCAGATGGTTCCCGCCCTCTACCCACCTCCTGATCCTGCCTCTAACCCTAAAAACTTCGGAAACGTCTGGAGCCCCGGCTGGTGTTGACCTCTCAATTAACTTGTATCACATAATGTTTAATTTCGGTTGAAATTCATTAAATAGAGTAGCATGATACAGTACTGCCTAAATGAAGGTAGTATCCCTGAAAAATGTGACAGTGATGTGAAATTATTTGTGATCGTCTCATATGAAAAATAAAAGAGTCTGCTTTGAGAGTCCATGTTATAATGCTCTCCTGTGGCGGAAAGCCTTCTGGTAAATGAAAATATGATGATTAAATTAGTTTAATTAAGTTTGAACTATCTTGAAACTAACCATCAAGAGTACGCGTAGGGATGTGGCCATCACGAAATAAACTCTGGCACCGTGGACCGTTTCGCTTTGAAAACAAGGGATCATCTGTCCACATACCACCATTCAGGTTGTGAGTATGATAAACGTGTCATTATATCATTCTTCGAGGACAGGCTTCCATATGCATGGTCAATTTATGAAGCCAATTTTGTTTGTTGTCCAGATATGTGATATAAGTTATATACTCGAATTCGACAACACACTGGATTTACACACGATGACTTGCACGAGAACATATGGGACAAGGCAAAACAGGTGTGTATGGTGTGCCATCACCTTCGGCTACATACACTGTAAATGTGCAAGTGTTTTCACAAGTCTAACATAAAACGTTTCTAAAACTTCGATGATGCCTTGACTTTAGAAACCTTTTGACACATGACACACTAGAAAGGTAAAGGTAAAATTTAGGGTATATATTGTAGAATATTCCATGCTGTTTGGAGACCGGGTGTATATTACATCCTTCCTTCTAAGTTAAAGAGATATGTATAGAACGTACAACTTATAGAAATATAAGAAAACCCAGATGTTAAATTTCAGAACACATCCAATTAGTAAGCGACCCGTGAAGGTCCCGGGGTAGAATAGGCCTTCAGCAACCCATGCCTGCCATAAAAGGTGACTATGCTTGTCGTAAGAGGCGACTAACGGGATCGGGTGGTCAGACTAGCTGACTTGGTTGACACATGTCATCGGTTCTCCATTGCGCAGATCGATGCTCATGTTGTTGATCACTGGATTGTCTGGTCCAGACTCGATTATTTACAGACCGTCGCCATATAGCTGGAATATTGCTAAGTGCGACGTAAAACTAAACTCACTCCCTCACACACTCCAATTAGTAAGACAACTCATGTATCAGAAACGATAATGTTTTATAATGTAACCTCATGCATTTTGAAGACAAATAAATCACCTCTACAAGCGGCTTCGTAAATGTGTCGGAAACACAAAGAATGTGACACTATTTTAGACGCAACACCATCATTCCACTCAACGAAGAGATCAGTTGTAGACAAATGAAGTTTGTTGTTCACATGGTTGGAGACTACAAGTTGATAATGGGCTACCCAGGTGGACCTGACACATTTTTAGTGTTAACGTCAGTTGTTCTGAAGTAGGTCATAACTAAAGGAAGTAAGTAGATGTTGGTAACACGGTCAGTATATATATACGTAGTTTAACGATATTTCCTGACCTGTTGGCGATTACTAGCCCGGCTCCATAGATAGTTTGCCCTCCTCCCCCTAGGGATAAAAAAAATTAAAATAATGTATCAGATTCGAGATTCGAATCCCCAATCCCCAATCCCCAATCCCGAATCCATTTCTAACTTCACGAGGATGAATATCACTAAAGAAATCAATTTCTAGGTAAACGTTAATTTCGGAGTTTATTGTCATTTTCAGGTCTTTAAGAAGACAGAGAATTGAAATCGCAAGATATCTCTGAGAACAAATATACTGACACTGTTCCAAATAAGGGCGAGTCTAGTCAACGTATTATGTTAATATTTTCCACATGATCTGCCTTGGTCTCAAATTCAAGACTACACTATACATTTACACAGTGTTCCCAGAAATTATTGAGAAAATCTTTGGTTTTTTTTCTAATGATGCTAAGATTGGAAAAAGGGCTTTCACTATGCACTAAGCATAGTAAATAAGGGAGACAACTCTTGAAGGCTTAGAAGACAGCTCATTACGTCAAGAGTTATCTCCCTTGTCTGAGCAGACGACTTTCTGTGTTGACATGGCAGAATTTACAGCAAGAGAGAAAAGAAAGCTCATTCTAGATGATTTCGAAAGGGGTGAGGCTGATGCTAAAGTGTTAGCTTGTAGACATGGTATTCCTCTGTCTGCAGTATACAGAACTTTGAAGAATATTCAAACAGGAACCGGGATAGAGCACAAAGCAGGGGCAGGTCGGCCTAGGAAATTCAGTGTTGTGGATCGCCGAAGACTTGGGCAGATTGTGAGTAGGGGCAAATTGAAAAGTGTTGAGAACATCAGAAATGAAATGATTAGCAGAGGAAGTCCTCAGGTATGCAATGAAACAGTTAGGCAGGAATTACAGAGACTTAATTGGGTGAAAAAACGTGGAATTCCCTCGCCGTTGATGAAAGATGCACAAAAGGAAAAACGTTTAAACTGGTGTCGGGCTCATGAAAATCAAGATTGGGATAATGTTTTCTTTGCGGATGAAAGTTCTGTTTGGCTTTTCCCTAATTGTGTGAAAATTTGGACCAAAGATACTGTCAAACCTATCTACCAGCGACCAAAACATAGCCCGAAGTTTCACATGTGGGGTGGCATATCGGCTCGCGGAGTGACGCCATTGTGTGTTTTCACGGGAAACTTGACAAAAGGAAGATACGTTGACATTCTAAATGGTCACCTTCTTCCGACAGCACAAACATTGTATGAAGATGATTGGATTTTCCAGCATGATAATGACCCAAAACACACTGCGCGCTACACAAAACAGTGGTTGTCGGGCGAAAATGTTCAAGTTTTAGACTGGCCCAGTTACAGCCTAGACCTAAACCCAATTGAGAATGTGTGGGGAGTCATGAAGGACAGAATAAACCAAAAGGGACTGAAGATATTGAAGATATGAAGGCCGAGGTGGTCCAATATTGGGATACCCTGTCACACGATTACCTACAAACTTTGATGGGTAGTGTGCCTAGGCGTATTCAGGCATGCATTGCTGAGCGAGGAGGTCTAACAAAGTACTAAAACAAGACTGAGACTGTAAAAGGATGATGTTTTAACATGTTTATGTAAGTAGAACGCCAGAAGTTAATAAACGTAATGAGTTACATGACGCAACATGATTCTCAATAATTTCTGGGAATACTATACCATCAAGCGCTCATGTATATTGAAGGACGGCGGGATAGCCTGGTGGTTAAAGCTTTCGCCCGTCAGGCCAAACACCCAGGTTCAGTTCCCCACATGGATACAGTGTCTGAATTCATTTCTGATGTCCCTTGCGTGATCGCTATAAGCGGTGTACCAACTAGCTCACGCTCACCCACTTGTATATTGCACATCACCTACACGCCTATGTCACTTACATCGCATACAGCAGAGGACCTGTGTAGAAAAGGGATTGACTTGCCGTCAGCAACCCATGCAGAAGCGACTATCAGGATGAGATGGCAGGCTCATGAATATGAGTAAGTTAATATTAAGCGTCGCATCGCTAATTCAATGATATACTGTGATGCTAAATATAAACTCGCTCACACGCGACCCGTGAAGATCCGGAGTAGAACAGGCCTTTAGCAACCCATGCTTGCCATAAAAAGGTGACTATTCGTGTCGTAAGAGGCGAGTAACGGGATCTGGTGGTCAGGCTCGATGACTTGGTTTTCACATGTCGGTGTCCAGTTGCGCAGACCGATGCTCATGCTCTTGATCACTGGATTGTCTGGCAAAGACTTCATTATTTACAGACCGACGCCATGTAGCGGGAATATTGCTGAGTCCGGTGTAAAACTAAACTCACTCACTCGCTCACACTCATCAAGAGAGCCACATCGTGACGAGAAGAAATTTGACATTCATAAGAAATCTGTATATTTTTATACTGGTCATCCAGGGGTAATGAAACATCTAAAGCATCAAAAAAGCAGGGAAGATTAAAGTTATGGCACTGTTCAGGTAATACACAATACAGGCTATAGATCGCCTGTAACTAAAGATGGATCACAATTTTAGGGTCCATGGGGACTTCAAGTACGATACCTTGCTTCAGCTAATGGTGCTATTTTGGTTGTGACTGATTTTTTGGTAGATTTAAATTTAGTTTGAATGTTATGGGACTTGAAAACAAGTCCCTGCTGATAGATGGCATTCTATCCAAGAATGATGCGTTTGGTTAATCACTGTATTGTCTGCTCCGGGTTAGATGGCTTCCAGGGCGCCGTTGTATGACTTTAACATAACGGCGCCAAAATCAAAATCACAAGCAAACCATTTCGCACATATGATTGCCTTCCCGGTAAATAGTTTGAAAACATCCCAAATAACCATAAAGCTTTCATTTTCCCTGATGATAAAAATGATCCAACAAGCGTCCATGCAGGTAACAAAGTTACTGTAAGTCGCCATGATCCCTTGTATGATGTTCTATCCTCAGTTGGTGGCGATGTAGAGCCTGAGTTTTATATTGTATCGTCATCAATAGTAAACAAAATTAGTTAATGATTATCTGATTGTTCTACTGTACTTCGTTAACAGATGTTGTATTATAATTTAGAGTTAATTATTGTATATGTATAATATGATTTAGTCATGATATGCCGATTTTGACTCACTCACTGAAGGCATCTTGAACAAAAGTGGAAACTTCACTCTTGGGAGAATGAAACATCTATTGAAAACAGGTCGCACAAATAAGTCTTATAATACTAACAAGGTCTTGCACGGCCCATTTCAACGGTGGTGAACGATGCTGGGTACGTGATCACAATTTTCGATTCCTTATACTGTGCAGAATTAAGTTAGAAAAACTTTGTAAACAAGCCTTCAAAGATAACGAATTCTCATGCCAGGTTTTGGACGTGGAATTGCCATGCTCCTGCTGGTAGTCTACTGTTGCACCTTTCATAAGAGACAGTAGGCGACCAGTTCACAAGGCCACAAGTGCATCAAAAGGGAAATGACGTTTGCTCGACCCAAGTCAGGATGGCCACATATGTCACCTCTAGGTATTCGCTTGGTACAACTGCACCTAAATGGCTAAAGTATCTGTAGGATGCAGGTATTGACGTCATGGAGTGACCACCTAGTTCACCTGTCGTCAATTCCATGTACAGAGAACTAGAAGACGTCCCAGAATGTGGAGTCGGCCACCATGTCGGTACAACAATGACGTACAGATGACGCCAGTTGTTTTAAAGTAGGTCATAACCAAAGCAACAAAGTGGATGTTGGTAACACGGCTGTATACATATAGTTTAGCGATAATTCGTGACCTGTGGGCGACTGCCATAGAGAACTATGTGTGAAACACCTAGTGAAGGTGAGCAACATGGAGTTAGGAACGAATTCGGGATTCCAATGCCGAATATGATTTGTTTTTTCGTTTTCGGGATTCGAATCCCGATTCTGAATTTATTTTCTTACTGGGGATTCAAATACCAAATCTGAGTTTTTTCTTGTGCAGATTCGGCAGTCGGCGTCCGGCATTCGGTATCTGAGTTCTTATTATGCATTTCTTTACTCAAGGTCACACAGATATAGAAACGCTTTATCACTCTCATTCTGGTCTAGACACTGGGGGGTCTTCTTACACGCAGATAATAGCATAGGTGCACATTTGTGATTATCAATCAAGCGTGGTGGTGGTTTGGAGGACGGAGCTTATTGCTATGTTGCTGTTTTTCTTGTTTCTGACGTCAGCACAGCGTCCAAACATCGTTGTCATTGTAGCAGATGACCCCGGTGAGTGTATGACCTAGGTGAGTGTAGATATTACAGGTAGTTGAAAGCTGATATGAAGTCAAATGAAAGTGTTCACAGAAAAAATATGTCATTTGAAGTGTTTCCTTAGTTTACGCATTTTCATATAGTGGTGTACGTGTATAGTGTAATATTCCAGTTGTTTCAGTGCTGTCTGTGTCTATACAGATTAGATTGATGATGGTTTCCGGAATCCTGACAAGAAGACCCCAAACGTCGCCAAACTGGCTACAGAAGAAATTATCTTCGAAAATGCATATGTCCAACCTCTGTGCACCCCGTAAGTTTACTTATTATTTCAAATGAATTTCAGGAAAGCACAAAGGCCGACACCACGGTATTTACATGACAAATCACACACTTAAAAACCTTATACAGTCGTTATCTCAAACACTTACGTATACATTTTACACGGTTTACACAGTTTCATGCCTTCCTGAAGTTTATTCTAGGTGGCATATCAAATCATACTTCATATCATGTCTTTGTCACAGATCCAGAACATCCTTTACGCGTGGTATGTGTCCTTTCTGCGCTGGAATGCAGGTAATATGTCTTGTATACGCGGACAACGTACAGTCATCAATGAATTATCTGGCTTCATCCCATATTCAATTATGTATATATAAAACAACATTGAATTCAGCATAGGGCACTGGGCCCCCGCCAAGCTGCGTGTGTCCCCATAAACTATACCTTCCTGCCCTGGGAACTTAAGGCACTACGCACATGATCTGAAACTAAGCATAATGTCACAATGAAAGTACAACTTGAAAAGCGGAATACAGCAAACTGTGTAACATGAAAATCAACAATGCAATCGTAAAGGCACAAAGAGAGGAACAACCTCAGGAAAGAATTATCATTCTTAGGTAACTTACCCAATGCACGATCGTTTTATTCCCGTCACATGTGCATTCTGAACTGTACTCCCCATCTTGCGCATTATCACTCCAGATGGCATATTGGTTATTGCAAGACTTCACGCCAACGTACCGAGAATTCGACACTTTTTGTGGTTATTATGACGCGGGTGAAGATTCCTACACTCACATCGTTGGTGTGTATTATTCAGCTTGTGGTGTTTCATGAACCTAAATTTCAATATCCTGTCGAGCTTTGGTTTTTACATTTTTGAGCTTATAAATCCCGATGATTCGAATCGCTGGGAACCAAGTAATATATTCGACTTATAAAATCGATGTATTCAGAACATAGGTGTGCCTATGACAGTAGAAAAAACGACCGACATGTACTTCATATCATTTTCCAGGCGAAAGCAGAATAATTGGTTGTAAGCTAGTAATTATTGAATGACGAATGACGTTAGTTTACACACATGCAGGAAAATCACACCATTTTCATTAAAGCTGAGTGAAGGATTCGCTGAACTGTATTATTGGAGTGTGCTCTAGCTAATGAAAGGTGAAATACTATTTCTGACCGTGACATATGGCTTCATGCTCTATCCAGATAGTTATGTTTTATCAAACAGCTAGTCATGTCATTTTCAGTTATGATAAACCGTTCATGTTGCAGAATGGATGCACGCTCGAAACGTGTGCAAGCAAATGGCCTCTTAGGGGAGTTAAGCACTCAATCTGGGAGGAGGGCACGAGGGGCATATCCTTCATGCATGGCACTGGACTCCAGAAGACGAGGACCACATGCAATGCTAACGACATAGAACATAATCAGACCAACTTCAAGAATTCTAATTTTGTAAGCGTTCCTTCATAATCACATGGTTTGTGGGCTAACATGTTTCATAGACATATGGTTAGTTCGTAAACATTGTTTTCGCAAAGCATATAGTCTTTGATACAAATCATGTTCCTGTCAACATAACAGTGCTTTATTATTACACAGTTGTTATATTCTAGTTGTATTTTATGATTTTGTTTTTGCAAATGACACCGTTAACGTATTACTAATGTCATACTCCTTACACGGTTACCTCATTGACCAGAATCAACCAAACAAGCCAAGTCTTGCAGTCAGTGTTAGACAGACTGGGTTCTATTCATGTTTAAGTAAACACAGCTTCTACCGATTAACAGCCTGAGGATGATCCACGCTTTGGACTGGAAGTCTACTTTAGTATCTGCTGCAGGGAGAACGCCTTGTAAGGAGGTTCGCATTTACATTTCTTGAGTTTAGTCAACGATAAACAACTATTTGGGGGGCACTAAGGACATAATCGACGTTTTGAATTTAGAAAAGTTTCGAAAAAGCACAGTGTTGTTAAAACAATTTGTTCTGTATTTGGCATAGAAACTACGATTGATGGAATGAGTCACTGGCATTCTATTCGAAATAGCCTTCCTTCATCAAGAACTGAGTTCATCTATAACACCGAAGTTCCAGTCGAAGGGTATGCTGGTATAAGGTATTTCCCAAATGATTTTATGATTACTTGCAATGCCACATTGATTACTGCTACAACTATATCTAATGATGCGTTACTTGTTACGTAAATGACATATTCATTGGTAATAAACATGTCACTTCTCTCTATTGATTTCTCATCTAAAACGTAGTTCTAATATGTATCTCCTGTGTATCAGAGTCAGCGACTATAAGCTGTAGCTGGGATACCCTGGAGCTGCTGATGGTTGGCACAAACCAAACCATTTGACCTCAAACACTGTGGAGACGCATGGGCCCCAGGCTGGTGCTAATTAGCTGCACATTTGTTGATAGACTTATCACTTAAATGATACATGTTTTCTAAAGGGCAATTCGTCTTTACATTAACATAATGATTACAACAAAGTTGATGAAGAGGGCAGGCTGTAAATCCTTTACATTATGTTGGAATGTCAGAAAGTTATGAATTTGCTGTATGTGATCTAGAACTTCTTTCCAGCGGACTGGATCTACGGTCATAAGATGACGTTTGACTTTTGCAACACAATTAGTTGCTGGGAAAAAGAGGATTAGCATTCTGCTGCTATCTACATTTTGACAATTCTCTAGGAAGTAAACACATCGGAAACTAGGAGCAGATAAATTCCGGAACACCAGAATCCTAAAAGTGTTGACCATCAGTTAAAACGAAATGTGACCCATCATAATTATTATTCAAAACGCTAAATATTGTGACCCAATTAATAACAAAATATACAGAAAATACACACTCGTAACACTATCTACATTTCGACAATTCCAGTGAGAATAAAAATCAATTTGAAAACATGCTTCAACGTAACGCCTGTGCAAACGCCAACGGACTCGATCAAATATTGAAGATACTGAGGGATGCAAGCAATGGCATGGACGGCAACGCTAATATTGACAGGATGTGATGTGCATTTTTTCACATTGAAAAGAATGAATTTTGATCGATCTTATAACAATTTGTGTCGACGACGTTGCAGGGCTGTGATGTAGTTGACAATAGCCCCTTACTGAATTGTCTGTTTACTTGAACGTGTAGCTGTCCTGTGCCAAGTGTGAAATATGCATGATGTTTCATAACACCCACAGTGGTAGTGTAGACTCTGAAGACACTGAAAGTATGCACACCGGCTCTGAACTATGGACTGTATCTTATGACCCTAAAATAGGTAGTTCTGTGTCAAGCTTGCGAAACACTGCATATGTCTGCAATGAAATATGCATACTTTCGTTATCTGGCAGGCATGTATAGGTGAACCATTCTTAACATTCCATGGTTCATGGTTCATAAAACATTCTTTTGAGCTGTGAAATAGGCTCTTGCTCAAAATGATGCGATCGTAGATTTGCTGAAATTTCAATAAACATGCTCAAACGCCCCTCCTTGATTGAATACGCTTGATACCGTAACATACCATAGGATGTAGGTCAAAGTAGAGATAGGCTTTGTCAGTCACGACCAGGACACTGAAAGGTTTAAATACAGGGAGAGTGAAGTCAGCGGTGTTATTTTTTTTATTCCAACCAAATGCGATGGAGGTTCAACAGCTCCTTGCTCTATTTCTGTGTGTCCTACCGTTGTCCTCTGCGCAGCGCCCTAATATTTTGTTTATTGTGGCAGATGACTTAGGTAAGTGGACAAAGTAAATGCCTCTGGGAAACAATTCAAGAAAAATGCCTTCTAAAAGAAAATGCCAAATGTCAATTTATACGTCTTAACCTAGCGGGTTATAGTCTACATACACGCACACTAATCGGACTCTTTGTGTCTATACAGGTTGGAATGATGTTGGTTTCCGGAATCCTGACATGAAGACCCCAAACATCGACAAACTGGCCACAGAAGGAGTCATCTTCGAGAATGCATACGTTCAGCCACTGTGCACCCCGTAAATCGCTCTGTTATTGTCAAGTCACAAACATCACGCGAATCCATTTATATGTTACTTGTACATTGCAGTTTAATGCTGCTTAAACTAAGTCATCCATTTAGAAGAGATAAAGTGTGGTAAAACCAAAACCAGCTAAAGGTGACAAATGAAGATGTTGTTTTGTGTACCAGTGTTTTACGGCGCACGTAATTAAGTGACATTGTTACACACATAGTTGCTTTGAGACTTTTCCATGTTTCCCATGTTAGCCTGAAATGCGATATATTTTGAAAAATACCCCCCTGATGTTTTGCATGTATTTGTAAAATTACGGTAATAAAAATGAGGATGATGATGATGATGATGATGATGATGATGATGTTACACACGTGTCTACACCCCCACTGTTTCAGATCCCGCACAGCCTTTATGAGTGGAATGTATCCATTCAACGCAGGCACACAGGTAATTATGTCTTTGAGTATAGCAAAGGTCGAAAGGTATTTTGCGAGTTGTCCTGATTTTCACCACAATGTTTGTTAAAGCAGATCGTTGAATACCCCATTGTTATGTACAGCTACTTCCGGTTTTCTTTAATAATTCACGTTGTGGAATAAAGTAATTTTCATGTTGTCACCTGAGAACATATGATTGTTTATTCAGCAACTTATTTCATTTCATGACACAACTCAAAAGGCAAATCCTCAAGTGACAGCCAAATTTCTATTCTCGTTGAAACAATTGTATATGTATGATTATGTATCCCGTGTTGCGCACACACTTTGAGGGTCGTCATGGCTAATCGTGATAACGTGCATACATATGTGATGACAAAATCCGTGACAGTTACTAAATGGCACTGTGGAGCATCCTCATCTGTTATATCATTCCAGATGGCACCTCGGTTTCTGCAAGTGGGAGTGCACCCCAGCGTTCCGAAGTTTAGATACATTCTTTGGATATTATAATGGGGCTGAGCACTATTTCAATCACTCTGTAGGTAGGTATCACTTTACTTGAATAACTGAAAAAACAAAACTTAGGTGTTGTGAATGAAGATTGTTGCTATTGATTGCTGACAGATGCATTTTGATCAAAGCTATTTTCACTTTTTGTTAGGCGGGTATCTTGACTACAGGGACAATGAACTTCCGGCGAGGAACTATTCTGGGGAATATTCTGCTGTATGTACGCAAATACAATTCGTGGGGTAACTGTTCACTGCATTTAAATCAATCACGAACACGTGTCTGAAAATCTGAACTCTTGTGATGGATTTAAATCCTCATTCGTTTAGTGGTTTGAAATTTGCATACGTTCGTGTTATCATTTCAGTTCACGTTCGCCCAGAGAGCCGTTGACATCTTTCATCGACATAATGTATCAAAACCTTTGTTTATGTACCTCCCTTATCAGAATGTGCATGGTCCTATTGAGGTAAGGAACATCAAGGAATGGACCACGGACACAAGTTCAATTCCTTTTTTGAGCAGCGCGCCAGTGTGATTACCGTCAATAGATATTGTAGTTAAGATAGTCTTATCTATAGTCAGAAATGCATGAATCATTTCAGGGGCACAGATGACCCTGTCTTCTCTGGGCGCGTATGGTCATCATAACATATATTGGATTCTAAACTCCTGCTTTGTGCTTGTTTCACAACAGCGATAAACTGGAACACTTTTTCTTTATTACAATGTAATAAATGAATTCCGTTTTTCAATATATCCACCTCAAATTTGCGACATTATAGGAACCGAAGAAGTACGAGGATATGTATCCGAACATCATTAACGACGGAGGAAGAAGGTACAGTGGTATGCACATTCACGTCACTTCTCCCAAGAAACATTTACGCAGTGTTGGCTCATGCTCAGTCCCAATCCCAATTCTCTACATTGTCTCCAAGACAGCAAACTATTAAGGATCTCTTGAGTATACTAATACTAAATTATTGTTCTTGTGAGTTTCGTCACATTAGAGAGATGTGTCCAGTTCATCCTGTGGGTTCATATTCATTTGTTCTACGTGTCAATGAAACTGTGGCGAACGATGTCGGCTCAAACTACATATGAAATACTGTTCAAATGACTTGTCAGGAATGGTGTCTGCCTTGGACGGAGCCGTAGGAAATGTTACCCAAGCCTTGAAGGATCGGGGCTTGTTTGAAAACACCCTAATTCTGTTTACAACTGACGTGAGTCAATTTCAACTCCAGGCTTAACAGGGAGAAACATTCATTATTTTACTAAAATGATGTGTGTACCATGCTTGCGTACTCGGTATTTTCACTAATTGGATTAGGTTCAGAATGTGACAGACTGACTTAACGTCATTGTAGTCAACAGCGAAAATAGATCCGATATTTCCTGTTCATTACTATCAAACGTGTACATGTATCATGAAAGGAACCTAAAAGCATTGAACATAAAACTGCTTTGAGTCTACATTCAACCGCGATGTACGTTGATGAAGTTAAGGAAGTTTTAAATACAATTATTATAGGTTGCTTTTTTCCATGAAGTCATTCTACCACCAAACACAATGCTAAATTTGCAGAATGGAGGCCTTATCGACCTATATGGGAACAACTGGCCCCTAAGAGGAGGGAAACGCACCATCTGGGAGGGGGGCACGAGGGGGACATCCTTCATGTATGGAGCCGGCCTCCAGAGGATAAAGACATCATGTGATGGGTAACACCAAATAAGACCGTAACTCGTGACTTAATAAACCTATTTTCGCTATGTGTATAACTGATAATGATTTAAATTACATTATATGACCCTAAGTAGAATATAAATATAACAACTGATCAGAATAACGGTTTGAGAAAAGCTAATCTGTAATCTCCAGTCACTGATCTACATACAGATCATAGACATTTGCGTTTCCGACATAAAGACCCGGATGAACACAAGAAACCATTTTCCTACGGGAAAAGATCATTTCAACACGCAGCTGCCAGTCTCTGGAACAACTTGGCCACTCGCATCAAGATTGCAGAATCATTGGACACATTTACATCATCACTAAAAACCCACCTTTTCGTCTTGGCTGTTACTAGACTTTCTACGTTTCAGTGTCTCTCTGTATATCGCTATAATTTAAATACTTTGTTCTCCTATAGTATTGTAGCGCCATGAGCGGGTATTAGTATATGGATGTAGCGCAATATAAATACCCACATTATTTTTATGATGTTAAAAATGTATGTGTCATGTTTCCATAGCATGTCAATATTGCTACACTCTTGTTACTTTACCAGTGTAATTTCCTTGCATGCTAGTATATTCAATTCAACTTCAATTAGGAGATAAACATTATGTGTTGGCCACTTTCCGGGTGTTATTGGGTATTTAAAGCACGGAAATATTTCATTTGAAACCTCCGGCAATAAGCAAAACAGTAAACCGAAGGGTTTTCTTGTCTGCACTCGTTTACATGGAATATGGGTACAACAGTGAAGTGTCATCAGCTGGCCGTTTCAGCTGGTTCCCAGGGTAGCATTTGGAGTTGCTCATTTGTGACGTCATTCTAGCTTTACGTCACAATATGATTTGAATGACCACTGTTGATGACACAACAAATCAATTGTTTGCGATGTTTCTACGTGTTGATACGCAGTGAACAGTCTTCCAGACGCTGGAAATCTAATACCATTTGATCATGTTTTTCAACCAGCCTGATTACAGATCACAGTGACTTTTGGTTTACAATAACATTTCGTATTACATTCGATATAAATTTCTACTTAATAGACTCTTTTGTACATATAATGTATCTGATTAACGTTCTGTAGATAATCTTTCAAGGATTTGGTCTTTGGAAGTAATAATCACTTCTGCCTCTTTGCAGGATGATCCACGCCGTCGACTGGAAACCCACCTTAGTGTCTGCGGCTGGGGGAACTCCAGGTAGTGAGATGCTCCTATTTATACCTTCAAAGAATCGGTGAGATGACAATCCGTTAGTTTGACAAAACGATGCTGCAAATAATCAACATTGTTGCCATCAAACTTCCGTTTTGTCTGTGGTACAGAGACAACCATTGATGGAATGAATCACTGGGATTCTATTCGATACGGTCTCCCTCATCAAGGACAGAGTTCATCTACAACATTGATGATTTTGAAATTCCACTCGAGGGACATGCTGGCATAAGGTATTATATAATGTTTCACCCTCGTATAACATACTGTCAAATTAGCTGTATGAATCTCAGGCAATTATAGACTATCATTAATATAGTCATTTGTCGGGTAAGGCAAGAAGTAAGCGTTTCATGTGTCTACTTCCTTGTGTGTCAGAGTAGGGGACTACAAGCTGATCCTCGGGTATCCTGGAGGTTCTGACGGTTGGGTCAAACCCAAGAACACAACAAAAGCTGAAAAAACTGAAAAGGGAATTTACATCAAAGGAGATAACCCCGTCCATCTCTTCAACATCAGAGGTAAGCAGTGATTAACAAAACAGTAATGGTAAATATATTTCCTTCGTGTCGAGCAGGAAATCGTTGTGAGCACTCGGTTTTTACAGTAATCGTTATCGATGATCCATAGTGCTATACCTGGGATCTGTTCATATCGTGGGCACTTGAGGACCTGAGATAGATGCATTTAGTTCATAAAGTTCTCTTCCATCCTTCTAATCAATATCCTGATTCATATCCAGAGGATCCGACTGAGCACAACGATCTTACACAGCAGATGCCGGACATGGTTTCCAAGCTGCGCGCACGGTTTGAGGAGTACAGGAAGACGATGGTGGCAGCCTATTTCCCCAAGCAAGATCACGCGGCGGACCCCAGAAACTATGGGAACGTTTGGATCCCAGGGTGGTGCTAATCATATGTACTTACGTCAGTGCATGGGGCATTCTGATATAAAATGTGTAAAATGTTTTTGTCGTGTGTGCATAATAAACTGTTTCATTTTTTTCTGCATGAAAAAACAATTATGACAAATGTTTAAGTAAACGCTGACTGTGGAAGGCTTAGCGCTGGTGATCTATAGACGACTGTTTCGCATAGGCATTGTTCAATATAGACTCAAACATGAAAGGTATATGCTAAAGGTCTTTTCTGTGATTTTTTAGTTGTTTTACTTTCCTTCGTCAACAGGTTTTTAATAATTTAACCGAGGTTATCGTGAATTTATAAGTTCTTCTAGTCAATATGTGGCTGAAATATAACCCATGTGACTTCAATCATCCACTTACTCAGTGACCGTCCTCTTAAATTCAGTAATAATCTATGTATGCTTTGTCCGCCACTATATCATTTTCACGTCACATGTAAATACCATTTGATAAACATTCAGTACATGCTGATCTTGGGACAAAGGTTTGCGCCTGATATGCATGCCATTGTGTGTTACGTGTCGACCTCTACATGAACACAATGACTGAAGCTACTTACCTGCATGCAAATGAGTTCAACGTGTGAATGCAAGTTTCTCCGTAGCTGTAACTTTCACACCACACCATTAGATAGTAGTACATGTACTGACAACCAAGTACTATCAAGACAGAATTTTATAAACGTCTGCTCCATATTAACTGAAACAATGTACTGCAATAACACCACTGCTTAACAATATATGACTCTGTCATAACATATTCTCCACATTTTCATCTCCACCGTTTCACCATTTCAGCCAACTCCTTACCATGCGTCAGTAATAGTGTTGACTTTACCATCAATATGTCTGATGTCAAAATAGTATTTCATGAAAACAATACCCCCGGACATTCGCCGTTTGGTTTCTTTGATTACACCAAGCAGTGAAAACAAGGGATTGTGACCTGTGTACCTTTGTGTTACGAGCAAAGTTGTACTAAAACACCACTACTTAGTGCAAATCGAACAGAGCGGGAGTTTGTTTGATTATTGTATCATATTGTATTTGATGTTTGACTGAAATAGAGCAAATATGCAGCTGTAACATCCCATACGTAGAAATGACATACATTCCGTTTTATTTTCTTGGAATTTTGAAACGTTTGCTGGAACGGGGCTGTGTTTGATATATGCCATGATCTAAAATTGTACTTGTGTATATTCTCAGTTCATTACACGTGCAGTCAGCTTGACTGCAGTGAGTCTTTTCAAGACGCGGCTGGCCAGTCCATGGAATGATTGATGACATGGCCGGTGTAATTTGTGAAGCCCTCGAGATGGGCTGTCAAGATGATAACTTGTATAGGTAAAGTAAATCTGGGGTTAAAAAGCTCAGACCATCTTGTCATATTCAATCATCTGAATCTGTCAATAGTCCATTCAGTTGGTCAAATGTGCACACGTAATTGACGTCTTGATGTAGTCATCAATTCTATGTATTTCGTATAAGGCATAACAACGACATTCTTCAATTTCTCTTCTATGCCATATTTTGCAGTTCGTTTCTCTATGCAATGGATCAAACGTAGTTGATATGACAAATTCTGCTGTCATCGGTTCCTGGTATTCACCAATTTCACCTCAGTACATATATTGTGTAACTACCGTCAGACTATGAAGATGCACTCCAGTCAGTAATGACATTGTCCAACAAAGTCCACGGGCACATCACAGACATAAGACATGAGACACGAGTTTCTTTTTCAAGGTCTTTTGCAATTTCAGTGCTTAGTCTTGACTTTAGCATTAGGAATCTTTACTAGGAAAACGTCATCAGAAGATGACAAACCCCGGACAAGGGCATAACGAAATAAACTTACAACCAAAGTAGCACCAGGCACCACCTGCAACCTTGATTTTGAGTTCGCACAGTTTCAGGAAAGAATATCTATTAGTCCGCACAAACACACGACTATGGACAAGACAAACTTGCCCTCATGGAAACAGGAAACGTGGTTGTCACCCCGCTGGGGCTCACGGAACGAAAACAAGCATCCAGGGTACATCAACCCATGACCCCCTCGTGACCAATGAACAACTTATCTTACCTCACACTGCACTACATTGTAACCCTGATGTTTTCAATACACACGGAACAGGACATTGAACGATATGTTTTATGTCAACACGTACTGTAATGTGATCTCTACAACACACGTGCTAGATGCACAAACAATAGCTATTTAATTATGAATAATGGTGTTGTAAAGAAGAAATCACTCTGTACATTCTTAATTGACAAGAAATCAGGCTGAAGCAGATAAATAAAAACACCTTATTGCCGACCTCTCTCCATCAACAGCCTATGAACGGAACAGAGAGGGGGGTTGACTCGCTATGTTTTAAGCTCAAAGGTGATAGCCAGTGTATCTGGACAATATACGTGGTAGATACTGAAGCAAATACCACCTGCCTCTTCACACAAATAACGTTGCGAACACATTACGCCATAAGCAGACTTCGCGTTGGTCACGTTTGATAGACATCGACTTGGCAGCACAGGTGCCAGACATTTTTGACAAATAGAGAGCCTGGATTGAAGACTGCCGGATGCAGTCATCTTCCCTGCCTCTGATCATGCATCTAACATTTTAAACATTGGATAGCATTGTGTTTCTTCTTTGTCTGATCTGGCCCAGTGGTTATTCCAGGATGAAAGACTCTCTCCATCATAAGACATTACCTTCGGCAGGCATGCGGGTACTACTACTACTACTACTACTACTACTACTACTACTACTACTACTACTACTACTACTACTACTACTACTACTCTAAATAAAGGTACAACGCTCTCAAAAGTAGTTATTATTTCATTCATAAAGTTCAAAGTTAAACGTCGTTTCAAATTGTCAAGACATGATGATTCAGCACGAATTCCAGGTTTTAATACGATTCAAAGTCCATATAAGCGCGCTGTCAGGCAAAAGGTAACAAGCTCATCATCACATTCAGGCCATCCTGAGAGTGAATCAAAAGATCTGTCACAACTGTCATCGTGTTTGTGCAACTCCAGGTCCAGGCTCAGCTCTCCTACTTGGCTCAAGAGGGATGGGAGTATGTTCATGAAGTTACGTTGTAGTTGTTGACACAAGCTTACTACACCTCCTGTCTTTCATTTTCAGCCAGTGGTACACTGCCTCTGTGCAATCATATTCAGATACACTTTTCTGTGTTGACCTGCACATTGGGGAGTATGATACAATGGATGGCTTTATTTTGTTTCTCAGCTCAGTTTTTAAATTTTATTGTCTCAAGCTTAGAGAAGCCTCTTTCACAGTCAGCAGAAGAAGCTGGTAGAGTGAGTTTCGGGTCTTTCAACATCAGCACATTTTCACATTTGTCTCCATACAACTCCCAAATTGTGCTCCATGACATCTGATAAGGCTTGTGGCTGTACTATGAAAAATCATTGGAATATCATTTATCATAAATAAAGAATACTATATATAACAACCAGCAACGTCATACAATAATAAAAGGCGCTTTAATTTTCAAACAGTTAACAATATCACTTCACCTAGTCCCAGCAAATAAAGTTTGATAACATTTGGTATATCAGCCAATAACTCTTATTGTATCATATTGTATTTGATGTTTGACTGAAATAGAGCAAATATGCAGCTGTAACATCCCATACGTAGAAATGACATACATTCCGTTTTATTTTCTTGGAATGTTGAAACGTTTGCTGGAACTCGATATAAAATTTCTTTCGTGCTTTGAATTTTCATATTCTCAATCAGATTCCCTTTATTCTTCCACTTTTCTTCTTCTCCTTGTTAACAATAACGAGGCCTTTCAATATCTGCCTGGCGTTTCGGCATGTTTGTCAATATGGCGTCATTTGCAGATGATGAAATATGCGTCGGCTATTTTGATAGGTGCTTATTTCTTAACTCTTCCTATCACGACTCGTCTTAGAAACGGATTAGCATTTCAGTTTCATTTGTAGTTTCAGTGAGATCAGAATTGTCGGCTTGAAAACAAAACAAAAAATACTAAATTTATTACAGGCTGAACATTTACACTAGCAAACCGGGCTACAGTCATTCTTTCATTAGCCAGTGGAAGTTTTATGTAGTATTGGGCTACCCGGCCAGTGGTTATTTAGAACTTTGGGTGTCCAGAAACAAGGCCCACATCCATGGAGTTAAATTCACAGGAAAACATAAGTAACATGGTAATCTGAAAGTGTACGTTATGACCAAATTGTAGTCCGTTGCGTTCCACGCTTGCGAAAGACTGCACATGTCTACAATAAACTAATCAACATATTTTCGTTATCTGAGAGGAATGTATAGATGAACCGCCGTAAACATTCCATGATTCACGGTTTATGAAACGGATCTTTAAACTGTTAAGGTAATATCCTGCACACAACATTGCGATCGTGAACATGCTGAAACGTCAATAAATGTACCCAAATGTAGCTCGGTGATGGTTTAAACTTGATCATGACATATACCAGAGAAGTATGTCAAGGCTGAGATAACATTTGTCGGTCACGTCGATGACGCTGAAATGTCTGTATACAGAGAGAATAAAGCCAACTGTCTTACTGTTTCAATAGCAGACAAACGTAATGCAGGTTCTACAGCTCGTCGCTTTGCTCCTGTGTGGCCTACCATTGTCAGCAGCGCATCGTCCTAACATTCTATTTATTGTGGCAGATGACCTAGGTGAGTTTATACTGTGAAGGCCACTAGAACACAATGCAGATTCAATATGTACTAAAACAAACTGGTCCATGTCAATGTTACATCATAACCTGGCGGTGTGTAGTCTCAATATCCGGATATTAAGGGGTCACTTTATTTACATATAACCTTTTTAAACAGGTTGGAATGATGTTGGTTACCAGAATCCGGACATGAAGACCCCAAACATCGACAAACTGGCCACAGAAGGAATCATCTTTGAGAATGCATACGTTCAGCCACTGTGCACCCCGTAAACTGTTGTGATATTGTTCATTCTTCGTTGTCACGAAATACCAAAAATACCACGTGGATCAGATACACACACATCCATACGTTAAGTATAAATTGCAATTTCTAACTGCCGAGGTCAATGTCGTCAAACAAATATCAGAGACAACTAAAGTTGACAACTGAACAGGTTTTATGTGGACTTGTGTTTTTACCTGTCTATGTGATTATGTGATAGCAGTACACACGTGTCTACGCACTCGTTGTTTCAGATCCCGTACTGCTTTCATGAGTGGAATGTATCCATTCCACGCAGGCACGCAAGTAATAATGTTGTTTGATGTAACATTAGACAAGTCGAAAGTCTTTGGACGAATGCGAGCTGTCTTTAGGAATATTGTCCAGCTCTGCGAATACTAATATCGTTATTCACTTGCTCTTTTCGCGCTTTCAAATGACTCTTCTTGAAACAAGCTCCTATCATGAGATGCTCTGTCCTGATTTTCAACGAACGTTTTCTTAAAGTATTTTGTTATAGACTATATCACTGTGTACATCTACTTATGGCTCCCGTTGTTAATAATTCACATTGCTGCCTGTACTAATTTTCGTGTTGTCAGATGCAAATATCGCAATTTAGTAAAAAGATAAATGTTTTTAGCATGCGACCATTCACCGTGGCCAAGCAGCGTGTGTGCCTCTCAACTATACATTCCTGCCCCAGGAACTGAAGAAACTCGGCTACGCGACGCACATGATAGGAAAGTAGGTACTGCGTTACAGAGAAGGTAGAAATGAACATTGGCATTCACTGGAACCAGTGAAAACATCTTTGGACATAGCTCCATAATGATGCCAACCAAAAAGGTTGTCTCGTGGACTAATTCGTACATGTTTGATTATAGTCGTAGTAATATCGCTCCTGGGTATCACTGAGCAGTGTCTCAGATATTATGAAAGTGAAAAAAAGAAAAGCAACGAAATACAGTGGAGGCTGTCTAAACCGGCACTCATCAGGACTGAAGAAACAATCCAGTTTAGACAACCTGCCGGATTGTAGAGCTGATGATAAATGTCCAAGCCACAGACGGGACTGAGATTTTATGCCGGTTTCGACACTTTGACGGATTGGACAGATGCTCTGACAATGCCATGACGTCATGAACTTGATGACGTCACAATGCTATGGCATCGTAGCATTGCAAATCTAATGTCAGTGCTGATGATGTACATTTTTCATTGGAAACTAATGAAGACTGATTTTGGATGATATATAGAATCTCACCCTCCTGTCCACTGATATCAATTACACTCGGCTATTTGTTACTTTATGAACTCGTGTTGACATATTTGATATCAGTAGACACTTGGGTGAGATTCTCCATATACCCAACTGATTCTACATAAGCAAAGTTCCTGGATGCACATGAAATTTCATGGACATTATAGCTAGGCATGACAAAGTTTTGGTATATGTGATAATGACAAAATACTTGACAGTCACCTAATGACCTTGTGGAGCATCACCATCTGTAGTGTCATTTCAGATGGCACCTGGGTTTCTGCAAGTGGGAGTGCACCCCAACCTACCGAGGCTTCGACACTTTCTTTGGTTACTATAATGGGAATGAAGGCTATTTCAATCATTCTGTCGGTACGCATTGTTCTATGTTGTGATTTCACTCCTTGTGAGCGATATTTCGTGAATTTAAATATTTGGTATGCATTGTTGGCAAATGCATTTTGATCAGAGCCACTTTCACTTTTTGTCAGGCGGGTATCTTGACTACAGGGACAATGAGCTTCCGGCAAGAAACTATTCTGGTGAATATTCTGCTGTACGTATGTAAAGAAACTTTGTCGGTAAGCCTCCGTAGTATTTGTAGCCAATACGAACGTGTTCTTAAATGTATTTTACTCATGGTAAGTATGCACTTCAATGTGCCATTACATTCAGTTGACATATTCACATTTTCGTATTACCTGTTGTAACAAACCTAAATCTTCGGTCGTTTAATGGTTTGGCTCTTGCTTACATTCGTTTCAGTACACCTTCACCCAGAGGGCCGTTGACATTATCCATCGACATGACGTATCACAACCACTGTTTATGTATCTACCTTATCAGAATGTACATGAACCTATTGAGGTAAGGGAGATCAGAGAATTGAAAACGTTTACTGGTGTATTTCCATCGGATTTGTTGTTAGCAGAGTGTGTAGAGTGTCAGTGTGATTACTACAGAAAGACATTGTTGTTAAGATAGTCACATCTGTTGTCACAATTTCACAGAGCTACAAATGGCCCTGTCTTCTCTGGACGCCTATGGTCATGGGTTCAATTGCTAGTTATATGTACTTGATTCTTTGTTCCTACACTGTGCTTGTTAGTTTCACAAGAGCGATGAACTGGAACACTTTTCACGCGGGCGTTACCCTTAAACATGTCTTTATTTGTTTACAATGTAATGAATTCATTCCGGTTCTCAATATATACACCTCGAATCTGTCACATCACAGGTGCCTAAGAAGTACGAGAATATGTATCCAAGCGTCATAAACGAAGGGCGGAGAAAGTACTGTGGTGTGTACGTTCAAGTTAATATTTCCAACAAAACAATATGCATTGAATCTATGTTAGTTTCAGTCCCAGTTTTCTGTTTTATTTCTGACCAAGCAAGTTATCATAGATCGATTATCGAGTTTATTAATATTCAATTCTAGCACGACAATGTGTGGTGCTGGTTTCTGATTGGCTGAGAGCTCATCAAAACCGTTCTTAAATGACAGTTTAAGGACCGCTATTTAAAGTCACCGCGTATGAACACAATGAACAGGTTGACTTTTTTGTTTGTACCCTTTCAAAAGTACATGTCCAAGTTAAATCCAGAAAACGAAGCCCTCTTTCAGCAGCCGCGTCACGTGTTCGGTTTCCATATTACATTTAGCGGTGTTAAATCAACGATAAAGGATCGCAGACTTCAAAGCAGAGTAGCTTTACCTTCTAATTATTGTCACAATTATTCCGCCACTCTAAAGAGTATTACCCAGTTAAGCAAGTGGGCTTGGCAAGAGTATGAAATCCGCTCAATGTATCCAATGTATCTGCGTGGCGCACAATATTCGACTATCTGACGTACTGTTCAAATGGCTTGGTAGTTACTTTCAATGCATACAGGAATGGTGTCTGCGCTGGATGAAGCGGTTGGAAATGTTACCCAAGCCCTGAAGGATCGGGGCTTGTTTGAAAACACCCTAATTTTGTTTACAACAGACGTGAGTCCATTACAACTCCAAGATTATCAGGAAAAAACAACGCAAATAAGAGAAATGCTTTGAGTTTCTTGAAGATGGTAATTTCATGATCAGTAATTGGATTAGATTCAGATTACGACAGTGTGAGTTACCCTCATTGAAAATATATCTCTTATTCCCTATTCATCATTTTTAACATTAACACGTTGCACAATAGAAACATAAAACATTCTTCAAATGACTGCTTGAACAATCAACTGAACCGCTCTGTGTGCATGTTTGGTAAAAATAAGATACAAAAGATATAAATTTTGGTTCTTCAAGGTGCTGGAATTGTTCTTGGATGCTTTTCGTGAAATTGCCAAGTAACTGTTACTTTACTACAAAATACAATGTTAACCATACAGAATGGAGGCCCTCTTGACGTATATGCCAACAACTGGCCGTTGAGAGGAGGGAAGCGCACCATCTGGGAAGGAGGAACGAGAGGAACATCGTTCATGTACGGTGCGGGGCTCAAGAGGATAAAGACTACATATGATGGGTAACACCATATAGGACACTTGACTAAATAAACCTATTTTTGATATCTGTGTAAATGATGGTGATCCAAATTGTATCATAAAATTATAACCCTAAATGGAAGCCTGCCATACAAACAGAATTGCTGATCGGAACTGGAATTTAGGAAAAGATAGAAGTACATCAGTATTGCTACAAACTCCATGTAGCATCCGATAGCGTAAGTTACCCTGCATTCTGTTTATTCTGTATGTGGGCCAGAGGCCAAAGGTACATGACGCTTCTTCTTTTATTTTCAGACGCTAGTTACTTCACCATTGTATTTTCTATGCTTTCTGGCGTGTTCAATAATGCACTGCACACCTTATATTAGATATATCCCTAATGTATTTTTTTGTACTTAAACTTTATCTAACTGAAGTTTTGTAGTCAAGCCAAGAATGTGTTCTTGTAAGTAGGGTTCGCTTCTACTTCTTTTTAGGATGATCCATGCCGTCGACTGGAAACCCACTTTAGTGTCTGCGGCCGGGGGAACTGCAGGTAGTGAGATAGAAGTAACAAAACTCTTTCCACGTGTATAGGAAACCTCTGCAGTGTTACAACTGTACGTATATAGACCGGACCATGCGATACGATGACAGAGATAGTGTTTGTGAACCACTGTGAAATAGTGACGATAGCAGATGTTCGCGAAAAGGTGACCGCATCCGGTCACACGGGTGGCTAGCCCAGCTAATTGTTCACCTGAAATAATTCGGGAACGCATTGTAAAAGTCTAAACAGGAATAGCATCGGACATCTGTTTTGTCAGTTGATGCTATGATGTCGACCTATGAAGAACAAAAAGAAGGTTTATCCATAAAAGATATTGGTCATAGTATAACAACATTAAATGCCACTAAAAGACATCAGCAATATTGATGCCTTGAATGCTGTATCCTTGATCACATAACTTCTGACCAAGAGCGGTATGACGGTCAATGGAATCTTAAAAAATAAATCAAGCTCTATTGTGCTTAAAAAGCAGTGAAATGTGAACACCACACACTGGAGCTGTTGGAATATTAAATGTCTGATCGCCATTCTAGAAGTTGGTGAAAATGTTGAAAATGAAACATTCAACTTAACGGATTTCATCTTCTTGTTTATTGCGTTGAGCGATGTTTCGATGTAGATTCATAGATCGTTATCACTTTTACCTTGACTATTGGAAAACTGAAATCATCGCTTTGTCACTCTGAATCTTTAAGCGTTGATAAAATATATAACTGTTCAGACGCTTTCATTTGTCTTTTTAATTTCCGTCGAAGGCAATTGGCTATTTGACGATTACTGAACGATATTAGTTCATCGATGTGCTGGACGTTTAAGTTAATCTTACTGGCCAAATTGCATTGTTTTGTTTTTTCCAACCCATGCAGATTTACATGTTAGAGGAAAAGTTCTGTACAACTGGTGCAACGGGATGCCTACTTCTTGGCTAAAGGTTTCCCCCCTGAATTTCATGAAGATGTTAATATCAATGAGTCCTCTTCATATTTCACGGGTAATGAAGGTTTATACCTTCAAAGAATCGGTGATATGAGATTTGGTGTTGTATACTTTCCGATAAATCTCCACTATACACTGGATGCATCTACGGTTCGATAATTTTGTTACATCCTTTTGATGGCTACACATTCTCACAGAAGCCAACAAGCTAAAAAACATGACGCCGTTACAACCAAACTTGCCATTGTCAGCAAAGATAGCGGTCGCAGCAGCGACGGTTTGTTTGCGGTGCGACTCAGATTTGGGGGAAATTGACAGGTCAGAAACTTAAAACAGAAAGAAAAAAATCTATGCAAGAACCCTTACCTCTTTCAGAGTACTTTTGTGTCATTTGTGTTGCCATGTTTAATCAGTTAGATACTGTTAGTTTAGGAAGCGAAAGTGAGTTGTGACTGGTACGTTCCACTTTCCAGCGCAGACACCTGATTGGATGAAAAAAGCCCACCAAGGGAGTTATAAAATCGAACCGAACCGTAGATGCATCCAAGGTTAAGTGGAGATTTGCCGTAACCTATGTCATGTCAGTCATCAGTACAGTAGCCATATACCTTTCTTTTCCTTTTGGGAACAGAGACAACCATTGATGGAATGAGTCACTGGGATTCTATTCGAAACGGCCTTCCCTCATCAAGGACAGAGTTCATCTATAACATCGACGACTTTGAAGTTCCACTCGAAGGTCACGCTGGAATAAGGTATTATGATGTTTTACCGTCACATTAGATGACGTGGATCGATGCTCTGACTGTTGATCACTGGATCGTCTTGGTCCAGTCTCTTTACGAGCTGCACTATACAGCTGAGGTATAGTCGAGCGTGGCTTTAAACGAAAAACTAACCAACTAACCAACTAACCAGCCAACCACCGCATTAGATCAAATGCAAAATGCTACCTACTCACCTGTACGGTTTGTTGTGGCGATTTGCATACTTGCTTTTCTGGTTAATAAATTGCCGTGACAAAAGGTACAGAAGGTTAAAGTATTCCATAATATATTGAGCAAAAAAGAACAAATCACATTACAGATTTCTAGTACAATGCAGTTGAGTCGCAAATATAAGGTAATGGATCACAAATATTCACTCACCAGAGTCTTGGCATTTACAGTGAGAGCAGAAATATTAAATGGAGCTTGTTTACAATGAGAGTGGTCAGACACGAAATGTCAGTCTTCAATGCCGGTTAGACGATGTTGACAGACAGACGACGAGGCAGACATGTGTATCCAGTGAGAGTCCATGCGTGTCCGTCAACACCGCAACCTGCCTTTATACATACTGAATCAGATTCTTGAACCTTCCAGCAAAGCGTTGTTGTATCATCATTCACTCAGAATTTTCTCGATCGGCTTCGTGTTTACCACCAGTGAAAACAGATTCTTATACAAGAGGTTGCCTCAAGGGAGGCAATTCTAAAGCGCTGTGTGAAAAGGCGTGCCGCTAAAATACTGTTACCACTGAACATATATGATGCGAAATGTGACCCGTAATAACTTTCACCTAATCAATGATTGTGAAAATTAGAAAAAAACACACCCTCGTAACACTTGCATACCCAATTGAACACAAATTTGAAATAAGATATCATTAATCCAATCATACCCAGCAATGTGCCTGCATCCTTGTGTATCAGAGTAGGGGACTACAAGCTCATCCTTGGGTACCCAGGACGTTCAGACGGCTGGCATAGACCACAAAATGCAACAAACGATGAACAATATGAAACGACGATTTACATCAAGGGTGATGAACCGGTCCATCTCTTCAACATAAGAGGTAGGCATGGCTACACGTAATTATTCAATGGCAAAATCTCACATTTATGTCCCTCATTTGTACACTCCGTTCCAAGTATTATTATTATCGGTGATCCATAATGGCATATACTTGATGAATTCATACCATGGAATTTTCAAGACCTGCCGTACACTCATGGAATCGCCTCACCATACTCCTTAAATTGCCTTACCATAGTCACATAACTGTCACACCACCATCACCCACAATTCATACTGTTACCATTGGATGCAGACTAGAGGGGACTAGTTCAAGAGTACTGAGTGAGTGACTTTAGTTTTACGCCGCTTTTAGCAATATTCCAGCAATATCAAGGCGGGGGAAGCCAGAAAATGGGCTTCAAACATTGTACCCATGTGGGAAATCGAACCCGGGTCTTCGGCGTGACGAGTGAATGCTTTAACCACAAGGCTACCCACCGCCCCGTTCAAGAGTACTGACAAAAATAGATACATGTTAAAACATTTTGGATGCATACTGCTTTCTTCCTCTTTTGACCTGACCATAGTTAAGTGACTCCTGCACCACCATCATCCATTATGCATATTGTTAATGCTGGATAAAGACTAGATTGGATTGACTGAAGTGTACTGACAAAATGGATGCATGTTCAAACATGATGCATATTGTTCATAATACTTTCTTCCATCTTTTAACCTATATTCTGATACGCATCCAGAGGACCCAACTGAACACAACGACCTTGCACAGCAGATGCCGGACATGGTGGCAAAGCTGCGTGCCCGGTTTGAAGAGTACAAGAAGACGATGGTGCCAGCCATTTCCCCCAAGTGGGATCCTGCATCTGACCCCAGAAACTATGGGAAGGTTTGGACCCCAGGGTGGTGCTAATCACACGCACTCATGGACCTATATGGATGATTCTAGAATGGTATAAACTGTTTATGGCGTATGTGTTTAATAAATAAGCATCTGTCGCTAATCAGTGTTGCTGCTACTGCATGACGAAGTATGTTATGAAAGAATAGTTACGGTAAATGTGTAATGAAATAAATGTGTAATGAAATAATGACTGCTTAAGATTCAATGGTTGTCCTTTCACATTGAAAAATATTCCAGGTATATCTTAACGCCCACTGCTTTTACTCTAGGTCACATGAAAATACTAATCATTGGTAAACGTTTAGAACATGATGACACTGGGACAAGGTGCTGGATCTCATGTGTATTCAGTAGCGTGTTACGTGTTGACATCACATTAACACAATAACTGAACTCAAACGTCCACGTGCAAACGGATTTTATGTGAAACTAGCAGGCAAGAAAGTAGTTGGTATGCGGAAATACTTGTGTGGGTGGGTGAGTAAATATATAACGTTACATCTGCCATGCCGTGTGGAGAACAATACATATATTAAAAACCCAAACAGATCCATACCATAAAGTCCGATCGTCATTGGACAGGAAAACTACTCTATGTTGAAGAAGATCTCTTTCTTTCAAAACAGGCATCAAAACTGTTAGGCTCATTAATGGACTAAATCATGGCATGGTTTTAACATCCTCCAGAATGGCTGTACCATTGTTGATCAGACCCTGATTGGTCCATTTGGGGATCAATATTTATTTCACCCCATCGTTGTTAATGAAATACGATTTTTAAATTGGGAGAATGAATTTAATAAGTGAGATTTGTTTAGGTTGTCCTCTCGAAGATGGCTGACATAGGTCTTGGGGAGGGTTACCCACAGCCAAAGCTGTTAACGTGTATTATATCCAGCCGTGGTTTTAAAAGAAATCATAGGATATTTGTTCTTTTAGTTTGGCTAACATTATCATTAACTGCCAAGACGAGAAGGCGTCATGTATATCATGCTGGGGTAATATTGGTTCTGAACCCGTGGTTCCTAGTGAAGGGATCTACCGGTACCTTTAGCTGTTGGTGCAGCAATATCTTGTGTTTATCATGCTCTGTTGTCGTTTGGTCTATTGCTTAACCCCGCACACAGCAGATCTGAGCATATAGGTATGTAAATAGCAAGAAACGTATGGACAAGGCAATCCAGTGATCAACAGCATGAGCATCGATCTATGCAATGTGGATACGATGACATGTGAAAACAAATCTGACCACTCGATCCCGATAGTGAGTGAGTTACTATTTAGCGCCACATCGGTAATATCTCATCCACATCGTGTCAAGGACAGTTTATGAATTAATGATGAAGAAATTTATAAGATTAAGACCTGTCGTTGATGGACAATAAACTATTGGAGTATCACTCAGGTACAACTGGCATATTATTATAAAACATATCATCAAGGACACCAATAAAATATTAAAAGGGCTGTAGATTGCCAGCAACTGATGGAAGACCACCGCACTACTGACCGATCCCGTTGGTTGTCTCGTAGGAAAAGCAGTGATTGGTCGAGACCTTTTACCGGGATCTTCATGGGTTCGCGCACTGTTAAATATAGTGAATCTATATATAGTTACACGCTACTTATAAACATACTTTTTGATTAACTTGTTGATTTTCCTATATAGAGGACTATTAATTAACTAATTGTATTTTACCTTTTAAGTCACCATGCGGTTTCAATACTGCCGATGTGACTCTACACGTCAACTCACTCTGTCCAAGCTCACATTATGGAGATGTGCACTTGTAACACCACATTGTTAAAACCCCAAGTACTTGGTAGCTGATGGCTCCTCAGTATAATGATGACACCCAATGGGAAATAATAAGAATTCAAGCGAACAAGCCTCCACCTTTTGATAACGCCAATGAATATTTTTATATCATTAAATTTTCTGTTCCTTTTTTGACAGAACTGTCATTGACACGATTCAGGAAAACCATGCTTAAAATGCGGATCTTGCCTCTGGAAAGACTCGCTTGCATCCGAAGTCATACTCCCCATTGTTCTCGGTGCCCTTGGGTCGGTACCCCTTGATCTCTTGGCGCAGATCAGCGCAGTATCCGGGTTCTCCACCGGGAGCACAGCCCTTCTGACACTCTGGGTAATGCAGAAGACCACAGTGTTGGGGAGTCTGCATATTCTGAAAGTTCTTGGTGTGTTCGACTAGGTAGCGTTTCCTGGGAGAAATCCTGTTCCCTGTCTTGGATGCGTGTGGAGAGGACAAGGGCTGCTGATGAGTCTTACCAGACTGACTGTGCCAGGATCACCTAAACCCACTCTGCTGCATACTTTCTTTAACCTGTTAAAGAACTTAATCACACAATCAATTTCTATAGCGCAATATCCACGTTGAATGACATGCTCAAAGTGCTTTGAAGTTGGAACGTTTTAGAGATATGCGAACCGGACGAGATTGGTCCCGAGCAGAGTTTTAAAACTTGAGAAGTTTTGTCACCTTTTCAGGTTTTCAATTTGACAGCTGCTGTGTAAGAGAAAATCCGTTCTTCACAGGCCGTATTTTCTTTGAATGTGCAGCAGTTCTTGGTCTGTAATCTCATAGATCTAGATGGAAAGTATGGCTTCAGGCGTTCTTGTAGATAGACTGGTGCTATACCCTGGATGCACTAGAATGTTATGCACAAGGATTTGTATGTGATTTTCTGTTGTATAGGCAACCGGTGCAGACATCGGAGTATTGGTGTTATATGCTCTCGTTTTGGGGACATGGGTACAATTCTTCCTGCTGTGCTTTGTACACTATGTAGGTTGTTTATTTTTTTTCTGAGATCCTGTTTGTAGAACTTTGCAATAGTCCACACAGGATAATACCAATGACCTCACCAACTTTTGCTTGTAGCATCTTTTGAGATCAGCAGCTTGCGGATCTTGGTGATGTTACAGGTGTGCACGTAATATAACTTGGTTAGTTGATGTTAGTTGAGATCGGTCTTTGACTGTAGAACGGGTAAGAATGGTCTTCTCGCGTCTGTTCTTTGGTTTCTGTTTTTTCCTCATTGAGCTTGAGCATATTTATGTGGAAGAACAGCGGTTTACAATATTGAACACTGCACCTGTCAAGTTCATCTAACACAAAATGTTTGCTAACAAAAGGTACGTACTGCGATCTCCGCAAACAGACCTTGATGACCGCTCTCCATTAGCTCATCATTAGTCGGACTACAAAAAGACTGCGACGTTACATTATAAATACAAAGTTCAGAAAATGGTTACGTTCTGTGGTTTTGTTGAAGAGAGCTTGCACGGTTTCTGAAATTTTACGCTTGTTTTTCTGGTCTTGATAGTTAAATGCTGTCGGAGCAAAGCTGAATATTTTCCAGTGCATCGTAATATAACAATCTCTTAGTGATTTCAAAGAAGGGAACATCTCGTTAGCACATACGACCATGTTTCAATGGGGTTTATGTAAGCATACAACCCTGGTTCCCGTTCGACAAAGTGATCATAGCGCTACTATGAGCATAACTCCCATAGACTCACGACAGTCGTAGCGGTACAGTCGCCTTGAGGAACTGGGGTCTGCTAAGTGACATAGTTTTGGTATCTGACAGGAATGTAGATGTTAACATGTGCGTCATTGGAACTATGCAATGTCTGACATACTTATGCCTACTTGCATTGATGTGACATTGCTGGAATATTGCTTGAAGCGGCGTAAAATCAAACACAAGAGAATATTAACAAACAATAAGTAGAGAAATCTACACATCAAAGGCACTGAAATATATATAGTAAATTCCATGTAAGGTTCTTACTATTGTAGGTGTTTCGACATACGCGAATATCTCACAAAGAAACTACAAATCTATGTAGGTTAGGCCTGAGATTTTGATATGCCTTATCAGTCTTTTCTACAAGGCCGGAATCTATGTATAGGCTGACTATGAAAAAGAGTCATTTCGGCTGCATGAGCAAATACAATGGATGTTCCACAGTGGGCTGCTTTGTTTCTGTGTTTCGTTCCACTGTCATTCGCACAACGCCCTCACATCGTCTTTATTGTGGCAGATGACTTAGGTGGGTATTGACATAAGGTAACTATACAGTAATTTAATGGGAAATACCCCTGCAGAATATGCCACACTTAATGTCATTTTATTCTAAACGCGAGATTTTAATACGGTCGTTTTAGCTGAATTTTGGGGACAATGTGTACCTATACAGGCTGGAATGATATTGGCTTCCGGAATCCTGACATGAAGACGCCAAACCTCGACAAACTGGCCACAGAAGGAATCATTTTCGAGAATGCATACGTTCAACCTTTGTGCAGCCCGTAAGTGGAATTTTAATACCTTAAGACTTCAGAAAAAATAGGAACAAAGAGGTCAGATACAGCAGCTAGCAGATATGATACATACTTTTAGAATATATGAAGAATGTTTGACAGAAACAGGAGCGGATTACACGAATATTTGTGGCGTTCCCGTCGTGATATTGCTTGAATATTGTGTTACGGTTATGAATTTTCCGTGACAAACAATTCAAGAAATCCCCTTGTAAACCAGCAAAACAGAACAAAGACAAGTTGTTTACGTTCAAATTCTGTTATTATGCAACGAGAGCAAGGTATACAAACACACAAGTCAATATAACAATGCTGATTACAAATACATGTCAAGAGAGGAAAAGCTAAGTCAATGTGTCACAAAATACAATATAGCAAACCCACCAAAGTCTTGGTGTGAGAGAGAATCAGCTATGGCGGAATGTCAACACAAGCGTGTAGCAGTAACTCCAGTAAAATATGAATGAATGTGAGTGTGAGTGTCGCCCTCCACACGGCAACAAGCCTTTATATATATATTTACTAAGTCATTTGCTAAAGTTCGGGCACAGACGAACATCGGCAACACTGTAAAATGCCCTAGAATAAGTCTCCCGGAAGTAGACACATAGAAAACTAGGAGCAGATAAATTTCGGAAAACCAGAATGCTAAATGTGTTGACCAGCTATTAAAACGAAATGTGACCCATCATATGTAATATTCAAAACACTAAATGTTGTGAGCCAATAATAATTATTACTTAATTAATAATAAAATATACAGGAAATACAAACTCGTAACAATTGGTACATTTGGCGTAAAACCGTACTAACTAACTTACTCACTCTACACAAGATTTTGTTTCATCTGTATTGTTGTATCATTATTTACCGATTAATCTTATACGAGCATCAGAGCACTTCTTGTTTCAGATCACGAACCGCTTTCATGAGCGGAATGTTTCCCTTCCATGTCGGCATGCAGGTAATTATGTTGTTTAGCCTATTGGGATGTTAACGCATCCATCATTGTTATATTGTAGATCATGACACGAGGAAAGTCCCTAAATACGTGCTTGTATCTAGGAACAGTCTTCTACACCTTGACGTTTCATCTATTCACTCATTGTGCCGTTGGTACTTTTGCAAAACATACTGTTTGAATGGCATTTTAGAACGTTGGTAGGCAGCAGAAAACTCAAGATATGTCATTGACAGTTTCTTCACTCCCAACAAAATGAATTTGAGTCATCAGTAAAGATCATGCAAATTCTGTACTTATCTCACTGACTTAAAAGTTGCTGACTTCTGGTTTTCATCAGTAATTACCATCCTCATCCATAAACATGGCTAAAAATATGCCGTCATATATCGCCTTCGAATTTCTTACTGTGACATTCGTATCCAGCATAAGGTACTGCTCCCTGGTCAAGCCGTGTGTGTGCCTCTCAACTATACATTCCTGCCCCAGGAATTAAAGAAACTCGGCTATGCTACGCATATGATCGGAAAGTAGGTATAATGCACTCAAACTATCACAATCACCTGTAATGCGTTTTGTACTAGGGAGGCTCAAGATTACCCATCTAAAGACACTTCGCCGTTAACGTTGCTTAACTTCACCTGACGTGTCCTGAACGCTGCGCAGATGATCACACGCCACCACAAGCTCTACGTTAGCTCTGTTACCTAGGTTTCTGCAAATGGATGGAGAGGGAATGGTTGTGTATTATTTGGATCACCACAGTGGACATGCAAACATCATATATACGCTGTTATTTCAGATGGCATCTAGGTTTCTGCAAGAAGGAGTGCACGCCGACCTATCGGGGATTTGACTCATTCTTTGGTTATTATAATGCAGCTGAAGACTATTTCAACCACAAAGTGGGCACGTATTATTATTTTGACATGTTTAAGCGTTGGACCTGATTTTAAATGACATAAACATCAAGGTTGGAACATGACAGGTTATTGAGAATTATTTTTAGGTCTCTTTTGACTTATCAAAAGCTTAAAAGATAACTGCATTAAGGTTTGACTTGTTAAAAGAAGAGGAAGAGGGAGGAGGGCATTGCATTGCACTTACATTGTAGATACATTCTAGGATGTGTGTGTGTGTGTGTGTGTGTGTGTGTGTGTGTGTGTGTGTGTGTGTGTGTGTGTGTGTGTGTGTGATGGGGTGTAGGGGTGGGGGTGGGGATTCATTTAATTTTTGGGTCGGTATAAAATACTGAATTCACTGTGTATACACTGTTAAAAATTACGTACATATTGTAACTTCATTTTGAATAAATAATTATGAGTGAGCGCGGGGCCCGAAGTATTGTAAGAACTGTCCCCTCGAGAGGGAAATTCAATGTAAGCCCCATTTCAATTTACCCGTTAGTCTTCATCATCCGATTTTTGTCGTAGAAAAATAACATACGGCTAATTACGGTAACAATCAACAACATAAGGTATAGTGTAAATCGAGCTAGGGTCCATGCAGGGAGCATTATGGAATACTGTAAGAGAATGCGAGATCGCGAGAATGTCCCTTACAGTACTCCATGGCGCATGGATTCTCTAAGCACCCTTGGTCCCCAGCATGGTGCTGTACCTTCAGTTGTTGCTGTCCTGTACGTTCTTAAATTGCATTGTCCGTAATAGAGTAATTTCCTTCAAGTACCTTCTTTCTCTGTCTGTGATATTCTATTATTAGTATTTAAATGCCCTTTCTCGACAAATTTACTTACAAAAATTTATTCCATATCGATATGGCTGAAAACGTGATGTACATTTCAGTTATCTTCAGTTGATTTCATTTAATTTACAACAGAAAGTGTTAATGAATGACTGACTGAATGAATGAATTTCTTTATTTCCTCCAGAATTTACATCCGAAGATTTACAGCATCTCTGATGTTACTCAGAGCAAACACATAATGTTGATATATAGAATATGAATGCTAGAATAGAAATATGAATGCTAACGTCATAAGCTGTGTAAATAACTATTCAATAACATATGTACACAGACTGCCGGTTATTGCTGCACAGAAAAGAGAGGACTGTCCAACACATTCTTGAGATGAAATACATATTTACAAAATAATAGTGACACACTTTCCCAAGTGGTCTGGCTAACAATTCCAGGTAATGTTTGAGCCGCTCCCCAGAATAATGCAAGCATTTCATTTTCATCCAAAAGTTCAATTTCAACATAACTGGCAACATCCAGTTGGTCAATGAGGGTGGAGAAGAATTCATTTCGTTCAGGTACATAGTACTCACAGTGTAAAAGTACATGTCTGTCATAATCAAATGCATGTCTACCACATCTGGAACATTCGCTAGATATAATTGGTCTAGATGCTATCTTTAGAGAGTATTGGATGCAATATCTAAGATGTGGATATGCTAGCGCTAATCTCCATAGTATATGAAACGTAAGTTTTGAATGTGTTAACCTGTATCTCTTAGTAATAATTTGCTTTTCCACCTATTTTCCTCATACATGGATATTGCGTTACATACCATTCTTCTCCATTCGGTTTTGCAGGGGAATGTTCCAGTACTGATAAAGATCGAAATGACATTATGAAGGCTGTACTTAGAGGCAGTTGATATCATTGCATCACATATACTGGTGCTAGTATTTGTATTATTAATATTGGCTGTCGCTAGGTACGAACATACTATATGTTTCATGGTAGAAAAACATGAGTTTGTGCAAAGCCTTCCGAGGAGCAGTAGTCTGCACTTGTCAATGAATCCTGTTAGTGACCACATTCCTAGGTTAGCTATTGTAGTGTCTGTTGATGATTTGCGGTCTAAACCTTGAATGACTCTAGCAAAATGCCTTTGAGTATTCTCTAACTGAATGGTATCTTTGGCACGTATGCCGCTAAGCAACTCGCATGCATAGAAGCTAGTGGAGAGAATCATTCGGTGCCATATTTTGACACATACAATGGGATGGAGATCATAGCTATTTAATCCTACAGATTTTAGCGAGCTGACTGTGCGTCTTGCTCTTTGGCAGCATCGCGTTATCATGTTTGTACATGTTAGTTTTGAGTTCAGAATTACTCCCCCATACGTAACACTATCAGATATTTGTATGGGAACAATGCCAAGCTGGAACGTAATGGGGTTTTGTTGGGATATCAGTCTACTAAATACCAGTGCGTGACTTTTGGTGGCATTGTATGTTAATCTCCAATCAGAAGCATATTGCGTAACAGTGTTGAGAGCAACTTGTAGTCCTTTCGGTGTGGCGCTGACTAGTGTAGTATCATCAGCGAGCATGATAACTGGAATTTTGATCCCATATATAACAAGACCACAGTCTTTTCTCCTAAGTTCACGGATCAGATCATTGATGTAAACAAGAAAGAACCATGACGACAGCACTCGTCCTTGCCCTACACCTTGTTTGATAGGATAACTATTTGACATTTCACCACTGTATGTGACATACGCATAGCTATTGCTGTAACTTTGATAGAGAAGATTCCACAGCTTCCCCTTTATACCTAGTTCATATAGTTTTACAAAGAGACCAGCATGCCAGATACGATCGAAGGCTTTTTCATTGTCAAGGAAAGCTGCGTAAACAGGTGATTTGTTAGATAGATAATAATTAATACATTCATGTAATGTAAATACGGACATAACAGCTCCATGTTCTTTTCGGAATCCGAATTGTAAAGGGTCTGGAAAAAATGGACAGTGTGTGTTGCACCATTGTTCCAATCTTTTTAAAATTACTTTTTCAAGTAATTTTCCCATACACGATGTTAAAGTAATGCCTCTATAGTTTTTTGGATCTGATTTTTCTTTTTTACCTTTATATATAGAGATTACCATCCCAAGTCTATAGTTCTTTGGTAGATATCCCGTTTCGAGAATCATATGAAATAGAATAGTAAGCTTTTCAAGAAGGCTATCGCTTGCAAACAACAAATGTTCATTACATATGTTATCTGGACCCGGACTTTTATTCTTACATAGATTACGTATTTGCAAAGAGATTTCACCAGGATCTATAGTTTTGTATAGCTTTTCGTCTGTGTCAGTTTGTTTATCCTTATTATCCATGATTGTCTTTAGTTTTTCGCTTATGTGACTTTTGAAATGCTCATTAAAACTTTCAGAGTGGTAGGGCAGCGACAGGTCGGCGTAGTAGTTGCCCCACAGTTTGCATATGCCAGACGTAGAGGTTTCTGTTTGATCACGGTAACAGAGCTTAGTCACTGATCTGGTTTGACGTTTTTGTTTTCTAACAGTTTTATAAAAAGTGTTAATATCTGCTTCACAGGATTGCGCTAGTTCCGTTCTCACCTCTTTGTTATATCTTCTTTTAGCGATCCTATGCTGACGCCTGAACTCTTTTTTGGCAGTTTTATATTCAACATATGTTGTGGAGTTACGATCTCTTGGCTTACCATCAGCAGACCAGAGTCGCCTGGCAGCTCTCATTTCATAGTGAACATTATGTAAGCCGTATTTTTTCCAGTAGGGGTTTAGGTGGGAGTTGTAGGAAGAAACCGGAATGGTACGTCCAGAGGACACAAGTAAGGCATCGGTGATGGCAGCGTTATATATTTCCACACTTTTGGGAGAAATGGTACCTGCTGGGGAATTTATATCTTTCAAACATAGGTCCAGCTCAGATTTATATCGGTCAATGTGCTCGTTGTCTGCCTTTGTCCATTTAGTGCATAGTTTTGTCCTTACATTTACGTCACTACTACACCTCGTCCGGAGGAGTGATACGTAGCACGCTAGGTGGTCCGATGTACCGTAGCTGCAGTGATCTAGAACAACACATGCTATTACTGACGTTTTCAAGTGAGATGGTATCAATATGTAGTCAATAAGTGACCTATGTAAATTGTCTTTGCTCCTATGGGTGAAACCTGGTCCTCGAGTGCGTACCGTGGACACTGCATTTATCAAATACCGTTGTTTAATTGCGTCAAGGAGTGATTTATCTCGGGGGTTTGGGTTATCTTTGCTCATATCTGAGTTTAGATCACCCAAAATAATTACATCGCCATTTTCACTGAAGTAGTCGTAAGCATCTATGAGTTCATTAAGGGCATCGACATAACCAGATTGAAGTACATTGGTGGATGGGAGGCGGCATGATAGTATATAACTCCTATCAAAGAAAGGTGATTTTACAGCTACTCCAACAACGAAGTGACTACAGATATGAAGTTTTTGTATTTCCCATTTTGACTGCTTATTTGCAAGAATGGCAATTCCACCAAAACCTCTTGTGTTGTTCATATTGTTTTCACATTTGTAATCAACTAGCTGAAATGATGACAACACATCAAAATGATTTACATTATGTTTGTGAAGCCAGTGTTCCTGAATAGCTAATACATCTATATCATTAGGGATTGATGCATAGATCTGATCTGTGTTGTAGAGCAATCCTCGTACATTCCAGGTAAGAAGGGTAAGAGCCATGAGAGATAACAGTGTACACATGTGCATCATAATAATTAGTTTGGTTGTAGAGTAAGAACCTATTAAGTCACAAACGATGGTGACGACTGTCATCTGGTACATTGTTACCTGTGTTATCATAGCGTCTGTTCCGTGGTATGAAGTCTCTGCATACAATGTCTGGAGGCCAGAATGTCTCATTACACATGACACTCTCATAATCAGCAGAGTCAATATTCACTTGTATGGTGAAGGTCTCAGATTTGTCGTAGTGCCGCCTCTGCTTCAACAGTTTAGCATATGTTGCGCGCACATTGCGGTGACGACAGTAGTCAAAGATTATCTTCTTAGTTTCATCAAAAGTTTTATCGGCACGAATGTTTGAAAGAACTATCCGGCTGGTCCTGACACGAAATACACCCTCCAGTGAAGAATATGATTTAGACAGAGATCTGATATTCTGTGGCTTTTCCTTTGTGTTCTTCGTGACATTGCGTTGTTTGACTTGTTAAAAGTCTTTTCTAATTCAATGTAGGGATTCATTTCCCTCTGACACGCATACAGGTCACTCATCCGCTTAGCTGAATCCGACTCCATGGTCATGTATGGTGGAGCTTGCAAAAGCAGCCTAATATTATTTAACAATAATATAGTCTAACCACTACAAAAGTCTGAGTCTGCGCATTGGGTCTTTTCGAACCTCTGTTGACTGCCTTTTCTTAATCAACGACGCATCAAACTCTCTCTTCTGAGATGTTCTCGAGTACCAAACGACTATTCTATTTTCAAAGCCATATCAGCGGATCTTTAGTTATTATATATTTTCATGTAAAACATCCCAAATATAGACAATATACACTATTTTCGGATTCATATTTATTCACACTCGTGGCTAATAAAAGCATATCTTCTACAAATTCACATTAATATATGTATATGATCTTGCTACTGGCCAATTCGACATTGTTGCCCAGCAACGATGGAAATTCTGACACTACTCCTCTGTGTGTGTGATGGTGATGACTAGGCGGCCATTAATACATGTACTTGGAGGGGGAGGGTGTGGGCATGTGCCTAAGAATATAGGAAGAGGGAGGAGGGCATTGCATTGCACTTACATTGTAGATACATTCTAGGATGTGTGTGTGTGTGTGTGTGTGTGTGTGTGTGTGTGTGTGTGTGTGTGTGTGTGTGTGTGTGTGTGTGTGTGTGTGTGTGTGTGATGGGGTGTAGGGGTGGGGGTGGGGATTCATTTAATTTTTGGGTCGGTATAAAATACTGAATTCGCTGTGTATACACTGTTAAAAATTACGTACATATTGTAACTTCATTTTGAATAAATAATTATGAGTGAGCGCGGGGCCCGAAGTATTGTAAGAACTGTCCCCTCGTTGCTGTCCTGTACGTTCTTAAATTGCATTGTCCGTAATAGAGTCATTTCCTTTAAGTACCTTCTTTCTCTGTCTGTGATATTCTATTATTAGTATTTAAATGCCCTTTCTGGACAAATTTACTTACAAAAATTTATTCCATATCGATATGGCTGAAAACGTGATGTACATTTCAGTTATCTTCAGTTGATTTCATTTAATTTACAACAGAAAGTGTTATAATTATCAATTCGCCGATTTACACTTCTCTAAACTTTGTTAAGAATTACATAGTATTACTAATCTAGGATTTTATGATTTCTGTAGATGGATATCTAGACTACAGAGACAATGAACTTCCAGCACGAAACTATTCTGGAGAGTATTCTGCTGTACGTATAGATTGGCTGTTTTTATGAATTGGTAAAATAAATCAAAATGTTGCATTGAGATGTGTATTGGTGTAACCGTTATGTATATCCGTATTATCTTTTCAGTTGACGTTCGCCCAGCGAGCCATTGACATCATCCATGAACATAACGCATCACAGCCGCTGTTCTTGTACCTTCCATATCAGAATATTCATGCTCCTCTTGAGGTAATTGAGAAAACTTACATCAGGCATTCTTTTTTGTCATAGAGTGTGTCAGGGAAGTACACAGCGTGACTACGTCGCAATACCCAGTGGTACATATAATTGGTTTCGTCGTGTGTTTCCAATTGTAACATACCAGTTGTTGCTGTTTGCTGACAGTTCGAGACTGTGACTCATGGGGTGATGATGGGACTCAACCTGTTGGCAATGCATTTGTATGAGTCCTCTCTGAAATGAACGTACCACAACATTTAATTTCAGGTGCCAAAGAAGTATGAAGATCTGTATCCTAATGTGATCAACGAAGGGCGAAGAGTGCTCTGCGGTATGCATGTCTGTATATGTATGCGTTACTTGTTTAATTATTCTATGGTGTCTAGTATAGCTAGCATGGACTTGTGTCACATCTTCTTTGCACAATGTCTCTGAAATGCTCATATTCTGTATCCTAAAAACATATTTACCATGACTCAAATCAATTTAGTTGCTTTTGTTGAGCATGTTGCTTGACCCTTGAGCAAGGAAGGATCATTTAGTCGGGTGACCTCTTCACGGATCAGGAATGAATACCTTTGTGTTCTTTTGATTTCTTGGCCCGCACAAGGTGCGCCGATATATATGTAATATTGCTTAAATCACTGACCCACTACAGTTTTTCATGCAGGAATGGTGTCTGCCCTGGATGAGGCAGTGGGAAATGTCACCAAAGCCCTGAAGGATCGGGGCTTGTTTGAAAATACCCTGATTCTATTCACCACAGATGTAAGTGGTTCAAGTATGAAAATGGAAGAGGACAACTTTGAGTCGATTTTGGGCACGGCGATACGCTTGAATACATCTCGACATACGTGGGGTGTTCAATAAGTAGTCAGCATAACTATGTTCCCGATCACCAGTGATTAAAACGCTTGCATTTCATTTTGAAGAAATCATCCTCAAAACCATATCCAAATTTTCACATGTCTAGGTAATGTGATTAACGAGATACTAATCAATACAACACATCGCACAGCAAGATCGCATGTATAAGCGTAAAACATAAACCAACTGCATTTGTATCATTTTCTAGGTGAGTCTGGCACATGTTGAACGTCCGTGGTTTTTGGTATAGATACGTAATTGATTTAGCCTTTTTCAACACAAGTTATTCATATTACTCTGCTCATAACGTTTGAGTTCTTTGTTACTAGTTAGCACACAGGTTGTGAAAGATTACTGAAATAGACACCAGATTCTTTGCATGTCTATGTTATACATGAATTCGACATTTGTTTAAAAGAAAACCAACAAGCCAATATGTATTATTTACACCAGCTATGTGTTTGTCTGTCATTCAGAATGGAGGTCCTATTGATGGTCATGCGAACAACTGGCCGCTGAGAGGAGGAAAACACACCATCTGGGAAGGGGGTACGAGGGGGACATCCTTCATGTATGGTGCTGGACTTCAGAAGACAAAGACGACATACGATGGGTAACACAATACAGTATATATGATCATTTTGCAGATAGGTGTGCCAGTGATTATGTCCCCGACTAAATAAATGATCACCCTGATTCACATTCGGATGTCAGTCTGCAATCTCACTGCTGTATATGTTACAAGACAGATTAATACGGAGGAAATTTCATACCACTTATTGATTATTTAGCACAGATTCCAAAGTCAACTGAGATATTTCATTCGTGTGGACATTTTCATTTGAATCACTTTTAAATGTATCTTACATAGGATGATCCACGCCGTCGACTGGAAACCGACTTTAGTTTCCGCAGCTGGGGGAACTCCAGGTAAGAACGTATCACCCAGTCTATTGCAGTCATGGAAGACTCCAAAGAACCAGTAGAGATACTTATTATACATGGTCAGTTTCATTATATCAAAATAAACATCAAGGCAGGACAAATAGTGTTTACCACCTTGCTTTGTGTCTGGGATACAGAGACAACAATTGATGGAATGAGTCACTGGGATTCTATTCGAAATGGTCTTCCCTCGTCAAGGACTGAATTTATCTATAACATCGATGACATGGAAGTTCCAGTCGAAGGGCATGCTGGGATAAGGTATTTTACAAACATTTTTTCCATCGGTAAACGAAACAGACTATCAGAGCTGCCTGTATGGTTTCTTATTCACTGACATAATTAAGATGAAACGCCAAATGAGAATGAGCACAGTGAAGACGTACCCCTCTGTGTCTCATTCCTTGTTTATCAGAGTAGGGGACTACAAGCTGATCCTCGGCTATCCGGGTGGTCCTGATGGTTGGCACAGACCAATGAATAGGACTCAGGATGATATCTATGTACAGAGAGTCTACCTCAAAGGAGATCAACCAGTACAACTCTTCAACATCCGAGGTATATATAATATATGTCTGTTTCTTAACCGATTCCGATAATCTAGTTGGTTTTACTGTGCCTTGTGACAGGTTTTTATACTTTGCATTTATTTATGGTGAATTTAGAACTTGTTGTATTCACTATATGGCTAAAATACTGCCGACGTGACTTTAATTTGTAACGCACTTAGTCACTTCAAGTGGTATTAAAACCTTGTCGCATGTTAACAATTTCGATGTCAATCCTAGAGGACCCAACTGAGCACAACGACATTGCACAACAGATGCCAGACATGGTTGCTAAGTTGCGTGCCCGGTTTGAGGACTACAAGAAGACGATGGTGCCAGCTAATTTCCCCAAGCAAGATCCTGCATCTGATCCAAGAAAGTTTGGGAACGCTTGGAGTTCCGGATGGTGCTGATCGGATGTAATGCTGGAAATATATAGACCAAATTCTAATGTATACTAGTATTTTATACGTCCATCCTCTAACCGGCATCACTACTTCTTGAAGGCGTGTGTCATCACATCATGGCCACTCGTGAATTGTTAATTGTTCCTGTATGCTTTCGGTATCATGAACTTTTGGACTAAAATCTACAAACTACTGCAGTGAAAGGATAAGGCATCCGTCTCCTTATTATGGGACATAAATGGCTCTAGAATTGTACTTCAGTAATATCGACACGGTAGGTCCAGGAAAGGAATTCACACGCCATGGGGTGTGAATAAACGAGACAAACTAATGCCAAACCTTAAACGCAAAAACGCAAACGCATCGAAAAAGAGACAACGGACTATATGTATGGGGTGGAGAATTTTTTATAACACACATTCAATACATCTTATAATCGACAAAATTTGCGCAGACATTTTGGAAGTTTCATTTTCTTGATCTTCTTTTCTGCTTTCAACGATTTCTTAACGATGTCGTCAAATACTTCGGATATCCCTCTTCCGGTTTTGGAGGAGATTTCATGATGAGAGTAACCAAAATCTACACTCACAAAGTCCCATAAATACTTTTGGTTTTCGAACCACAGATCTGATTTGACATCAGCTTTTGTTCCAGCAAGCACAATCGTAACTGGTCCTCTTGTTGAGATGATGTCTTCTTGCAGTGTCATGACTCTTTCAAAGGAGAGAGCATCGTCCATGGCATACACCAAGAGAAATGCATCAGAGTTCAGGATCTGATGTTGGTTTGATGCATTACAATCACCTGGGGCGTCCCAGATTTGCAGTTCGATGCGTTGTCGTCTTACTTTTAAGTTTTTTGAATGGACCTCCTCCTTTGGAATCTGGTGTCGGTCAGCAAAGATATGATGAATGTACTGGTTCAGAACTGATGTCTTGCCACATCCTGGGCCTCCCATCACTGCTACTCTCAGGCACAGAGTCTCCTTTCGTGATGAATTGCTGAGAAACATCCTCCTTACAGTGACTGTGCAGGTGATACTCACAGCTGGAAGTCATGAGCCTTTTATACTAATACGTTCATATTTGTCACACATTTGGTGTTAATGTTACTATGGACCTTGACGTTTTTTACCAACGTCATCAACGTTTATTGAAACTGAAAAATCTCTAAACCTAAAGGAAGTTATATGGAATTCAGTGACAGAAAACCTGTTGTTAAGGACGAAATATGGAAACAGTCACATCTTTCACACTGAAAAGGAATATTATTCGTTAGTGACGTCAGAACACTCATGTTTTGGACTTATAACAACATTAAGTATAACTGGAGGCAGGGGTGGAGCTGCTTAACCTTTACAAATATCTAAAGACAGAATACTGACACAAGGGTTAAACAAGAAAACCATCTTATGGCACATAATTTGCCACTGTCATATCTGAAATTAAGAAAATCTACCGTTCAGAATCTGAAGGCGGGTGATTATTTATTAACTGATAAAACCGAAGTAGCAAATTGGTGAAACTCTCGCCAAGCATTCGTCTTCATTCACCCCTTTATGACCCTCAGTATCAGAAATATCAACTTTAGAGGAAAATAATTGACTTCAATTCAGACTACATTTTCACTACATTTCACCAACTTCAAGGAATAATGCTATTATAGCCCCCTTGGTCGTTATCATACTGATTCTTCAGATTACAGACCCATACCTTTAACAAGTTGTGTCTGCAAAATCATGGGACGAATGGTAAATAACGGATTAATTTGGTATCTGGAAATCCCTTGTGACACACATTGTAACTCACAACTCATTCCCTTCTGCGCTAGTTGTTTGGGCTATGCAGGTTACGGTGTGTAGGGAGTTGATCATAAAGATCTTGCAGATCAGGAAGCTTAACAATTTACGAAGACAGAATGCACAATGAACTTTGATGCACATCTTGCCAGATAATGGATGTATGGCCTGAAATATACACGTGGACGATTTTCATTTTCAAACAGAAAACCGGCTGGAAACAAACACTAATTACTGTGTGTTACAATCCATTTGTTAAAATTAATGACCTACGGTGATTTATTGAACATCTTGAAAACCGTCAAAATCAAAAATGACACCTCATGCACGTGTATGGACTAAAATGTTGTGCGTGTGCACCCAATTCATTGAGGTCTGGAGTCGTTATAAAGAGAAATCGTAGTGCGTACATAACACGTCTGTCTTCGAAACGTTTGTCTCTTCCTATCACAGTTGAACGTTCAGGTTCCCGTACTGTGTATGAAGAGTAGATTAGGCATTATGTATGGAACACTTACAGCGTGATCGTTTTTGGAAAATTCTGTGAAAATTGTAAACAGTCGTGTTCGGATAATCTAAATACTGTTGATGACAAAACAATACCTTTGTCCTGAGCAACGTCATATATCCGTAACCCATAGTTTAACTAGCCAAGGATGCCTTCCATAACAGAACATTGAACAAGAAGGCTAAGTCATCAATATCCCCTGCAACGGTGGAAGACACTGAACTGGGCCAGACAGGCCCGGAAAGAGACGAATCTGCCCGGACGGACGGAGTCCATTTTAATATTCCCCGCCAAACGCGTTGCAGGGGATCAAAAAATGTTTCACAGACATAACGGCTTTCTATACAAACGACGCATATGACATTGTGACTGTTCAAAAAGAAACTTCAAAGACATGTACTTCTCATTTATAATATCCCCGTATCTGCGCTGAAGTTTGACAAACCCGTACCTATGTTCAAAAAACACGAAACAGATACTGACGTCAACACACTTATGCAAACTGTCAAACTCATACAGACGTTATCTTTCACACCTAAATCCAGGGCGTGTTAATCTCCGTCATAAGCCATCACTTACACTGAATAGCATACTGATGAAAGTTGTTACGTTTCCGGGTTAAAGGTAACTTTACTTGTGAGCGACATCTTTTGAGCACCACAATCTACTTGTATTAGAGACCACTGGCGCGAAGCCTGTCTATCTACATCCCACGCTGTACCAAGGTCAGTTGACGTGGGTTTGACGTCGCCAGAAAACGACCATGTCATTAAGGAAAATACAAAGCGGGTCGGCAACCACTGGGAATCACCTGACGACTGTTTACGACGTCTTGTTCATCACTGACGTCGAGTGGTAGCAATGATGTACTGGGGCGAGACAACATGTGGCCCTCGAGTATTGATAGTCTGAGTAATGTTAGCGTCGGTTTACAGCCATGTGGATTGCCAGTCGAGATCAGTCAACCAAGCACCTCACGTACCAAGAATTAAAACTGAGGAACGAAAGACTGCCTCCAGTAGCTTTTCTGGAGGAACACTCTCTTTCTATACACGTAATTTTGAAGCATTCAATAAACTAAAAGCTGGGCTTTATGTACATGTCTTGTTGAACCTCTGGTGTTCTGACATTTAATGCAATTATTGACACATTTTCATTTCGGAAAAACATACGACAGAAGACACGAGTTTCATTCATGGACAAAACCACGCAATCTTAGCTTTAAAGTGACAGGGGTGTGGTTCTACGTCATGACACGCTGGTTGTTGTTGGGCGTGTCAACAAGAATGGTCTGAGCAAAGACAAGCTGATTCCAAAGGATGGTAATACTTTACCATGGTGGGCAAAGGAGAACACGTAGGGATGTGACCAAGGTCAAAGAACATACGAGCTCAGACCAGTAAACTTGCTCACTTGGAGCGTAAATAGTCTGAAAAAAATTGTAAATACCAATCTTGTTAATTTGTTAAATACATTGGACATTGTTGCTTTGTATGAAGTTTTGCCATAACAGAAGAAGATGTCTGTGACCTACTAACTCATGAAACTCCACGTGGTTAAGGCTTTTGATGTAAAAGAGTACACTGCCCGAAATGAAAGCAACGGTCGTCGTGCCTGTAGAACCATAGCACTGGAAAGCATCCTCGTTTAAACTGAAGGCATCCAGGTAACGGTAGTAGGCGTCTCGGTAGAAATAGTCGCATTCCGGAACAAGCAGAATGGGGCCTCGTAGAAGATGTAGGCGTTCCCGATTATTTAGAAAAGAGAACGTTTATAATCTCCAAAAGGACAAATATAAGGGATTCTATAGAACTGCTTATATCAAGCGAAAAGTGAATTTCTATTCGCATGTAATACACAATGCTCGTATGTTTAGTATGATGTTCCTGCTCAGATTTGACATCAAACAATACTGACTGCTGTATATTCGTCTGTATGTCGATGCAAGGAATATCCGATCTCCACGTAACTGTTTGATGATTGTACCAATGTTTCTTTATATCGTTGAGGTGTGAGGTTTCAATATGTGTCGTCGGAAAACTAAATGGTAAGTTAAAGTGATGGTGGTACATGACAAAAAAATCCAATATTACTCTGAGTCACCGATTGATTATTGGTCTGGATTTGGGCCACGTCAATTGATAGGCCTTACTGATCCTGTGTTTTTCTTTGTGTACATGTGGCAACAAAGAATCTTACTTCTGTTTCACCTTGCACTGCTTTTGGACCATTTCTTCCCTTTCAAAATCTTTGATGGAGAAAATAAATTGCCCCTCGCTTCCCCTTTTCTTTCACAATCGGGAAGGAACAGCTGTTTAGTTACTGTCAAAATTTCTGCTTGTCCAGCATCTCCAAAAAAAATGAGAAATGTCCGCCCCCGTTTTAACTCCGTACTTGCTTAAAGGCTTTCACCTTCATATAAAAATGTCCACCCAACTTCTATTCGCCGAGATGTTTTTTTTTTTTTCGTTTTTGTTACCTTGAAGAAAGTCAAAATGTTTCTGACCCCACTTTCTTCGGTTTGAAATTTTTTCATGAAGTCTGTCAAACAATCCAGACAACCGTCGCAAGCCTATCCCCGTATGTAGGAACATATGTAGAAACCTCGTCATCCTTCATCTCAAGGATTATCTCGATTCCAAACATTAAATGATAAATATTATATGTGAATCAGAGAACAGTAGAATGCCATCGATGACGCGTTAATGAAACATCAAACAGTAGGAAATTAATTACTGCATGGAAAAAATTATGGTCAGAAAATGTATGTATATCTAGACTTTAAACATTACGCATTACTATTCTGTCGTGATTTTCTTGTCAAACATATGAGAATCTTCAAAACAAAATATCCCACGCACGAAGCAAGGAATCGTACAAAGTCAAAGTCAGACAAACAGTTATGATAACAAGGATCCATGTGACAGACGGTCCGATGGCTTGCGACACGTTGAGAAGGAGGAAAAGAGCTTCGTTTGGCGCAACCGTATAGTTTAATTTAATTTGATTAGACTTTCAAGTCAACATAACTCTTTTCTATAGATATAAATGCATGTCAGGATACACGTACGAAGCATAAGTTGTTTGATGAATCTAGGACAGTTACCCACCCAGGACAGTTGCCACCTGGACAGTTGCCACCCAAAACACTCAAAACATAATTCAGTTTCTTTACCAAGTTTATTGAGTCTGACATGGTAATCCATCACACATGTTAGTATTTTTATTGCATTTGATTCATGCATTATTAGTTTCACAAAACATTTAAGATTTCACGAACCATCTTTATTCTCACAGCACTAGCAAATAAATGTCCAATTACATTTTTCTTGACATGATATGACACACGTGTTAAAGTTTATCGGAAGGAACTCATTACCTCCTTATGATGTGGGCCAAGTCTCTATACTCTCAACAACTAGTTTTGTGTTCTATGGAAAGCTGGGAAAATTCTCTATTAGAACTGCCTTCTGTTCTCTAGTAGAACTGTCATATATATAGTATTACCAGAAATTATTGAGAATCATGTTGCGTCATGTAACTCATTACGTTTATTAACTTCTGGCGTTTTACTTACATAAACATGTTAAAACATCATCCTTTTACAGTCTCAGTCTTGTTTTAGTACTTTGTTAGACCTCCTTGCTCAGCAACGCATGCCTGAATACGCCTAAGCACACTACCCATCAAAGTTTGTAGGTAATCGTGTGACAGGGTATCCCAATATTGGACCACCTCGGCCTTCATATCTTCAATATTTCTCAGTCCCTTTTGGTTTATTCTGTCCTTCATGACTCCCCACACATTCTCAATTGGGTTTAGGTCTGGGCTGTAACTGGGCCAGTCTAAAACATGAACATTTTCGCCCGACAACCACTGTTTTGTGTAGCGCAGTGTGTTTTGGGTCATTATCATGCTGGAAAATCCAATCATCTTCATACAATGTTTGTGCTGTCGGAAGAAGGTGACCATTTAGAATGTCAACGTATCTTCCTTTTGTCAAGTTTCCCGTGAAAACACACAATGGCGTCACTCCGCGAGCCGATATGCCACCCCACATGTGAGACTTCGGGCTATGTTTTGGTCGCTGGTAGATAGGTTTGACAGTATCTTTGGTCCAAGTTTTCACACAATTAGGGAAAAGCCAAACAGAACTTTCATCTGAAAAGAAAACATTATCCCAATCTTGATTTTCATGAGCCCGACACCAGTTTAAACGTTTTTCCTTTTGTGCATCTTTCATCAACAGCGAGGGAATTCCATGTTTTTTCATCCAATTAAGTCTCTGTAATTCCTGCCTAACTGTTTCATTGCATACCTGAGGACTTCCTCTGCTAATCATTTCATTTCTGATGTTCTCAACACTTTTCAATTTGCCCCTACTCACAATCTGCCCAAGTCTTCGGCGATCCACAACACTGAATTTCCTAGGCCAACCTGCCCCTGCTTTATCCCGGTTCCTGTTTGAATATTCTTCAAAGTTCTGTATACTGTAGACAGAGGAATACCATGTCTACAAGCTAACACTTTAGCATCAGCCTCACCCCTTTCAAAATCATCTAGAATGAGCTTTCTTTTCTCTCTTGCTGTAAATTCTGCCATGTCAACACAGGAAGCCGTCTGCTCAGACAAGGGAGATAACTCTTGACGTAATGAGCTGTCTTCTAAGCCTTCAAGAGTTGTCTCCCTTATTTAGTATGCTTAGTGCATAGTGAAAGCCCTTTTTCCAATCTTAGCATCATTAGAAACAAAACAAAGATTTTCTCAATAATTTCTGGGAACACTGTACACTTTCATACACGTTTCGCACAAGATAATTTACCAAGAAGATGTTTCTTAGCTAACCAACTTAATTTACAATTATTTATCACGTCAAACAAAAATAAATGTGAAAGGTAATCCGTGGTTTTCGCTAGATAAAATGCATTAGACAATGCTGGACTCTCGTATGTTTTCGAAAATCCCCTAGTATGTACAATCTATTGACTGAATGTTTCAAACTGTGTCGTGCCCGTTCGCCATTCACGACCTTTACCTTAACATGCCCCGCACTGAAAAAAGCCAGTGAACCCATTGGCATAAATAAAATATGTCTAATCAAATCGCTCACTCTTTTCAGTGCGGGGCAGGTGAAGTCGAAGGTCCTCACTGGCGAACGAGCTTGACACAATTCTGTTTGCGATGAATAAATGTACTGGAACTCATTATGATAGTTTGGTGTAAGTGTCTCCGAAAGAATGGCGATTAGCGTGCTGATGGGTGCCATCCATTCAACATGATTTGGTGCACGTCGTTTGTGTATACAGTGAAATAGAAAATATCTGAGTTACCGCTACGAATTCTGAGCAGGGATTGTGGCTTGGAATCTAGAAATCACGATTGTCGCGAGCCTCCGAAGACCAAAGCTCCCAAAGTACTGTTTCGATTTTTCTGCTGTATGTTTCATTTTCTAGGCACGTCTATTGGTTTGAAATGTGTGCATTCTTTTGATAGGATAGACACAGTGCTCATTGTTGTATTCGCCCAGAAACAAACTTGGTGTGTTCACCTCCTTCAATCCCTTTCCTTTGATATAGTGCTGAGACCCGTTAGTGACTGTACATATCTTGATGGCAGTTTTTGCGTTACAAGCCCACGTGGAAGAGAACATTGCTAGAAATGCTAAAACCCATGATTCCATCTATTGTACTTCCATTAAAAAACTAACTATCCTTTACATGAAACTGTTTGTGCTCACAAATCTAAACCAGAATAATTTCTTGATGTATCTGATGGTATGAAATAAAACCTACGTATCATCGTTGACGAATACATCACAAAGACCTCACATACGAAAACAGGGTTCGACGGTGATTGGAAACAAGCCATGAAGGCACGGAAAAGCTGAACATTGTTCTCGCCTTCTTATGACTCTACTTATGTTTTTATCACAGAATCAGTATTTCAAATCATCATCTATGATGTTCGTTTAATTATTGGGTTTTGAAAGAAAAATGAATTAATTGATAAGTGTTGATGCTTACATTTGAGCATTATATGAAGCGATAGGATGTAATTACAGTGTACACACCGAGACTGTTTGTGATAGTGCCCCTCTACGGGCCAGTAAACGTAGTCAGAGGATATAACCCATGTCAATTATGTTACATATATCGGTATTTTCAATCGGAATGTATTTGGTATTTTATGTGATAACTAAATCTGTGTACAATGGCGGCTGAAGAGGTAATGTAAATCTAACTAAGGTTCCATGAAGGTAGCAAAACTACTGTAAGCCCCAATGGTACCTATTGGGGTGATCTACCTTCAGCTCTATCCAGTTTGTATATTGTATTGTCTTCAGTAGTGATATCATGTTCAAGTTGCATGCTACATGTACAGGATATCAGTGATATGCTATTTACTGTCCTTTGTTAAACATTTTCTCTTTTATGAGAGCATAGAGTTCATAGTCACGGAATGAAAGACTGCCGGTCTCATATTTTCAACTTCAGACAGCGCCAGACATGTAGTTCTGCTGTGCCAGAGCAAACCACATTGATAAGATATTAAGATAACGTACCGTAGTGCGGATCTGACCATCCACAGTGTACATAGCGTTACATATTTAATGAAATTCCTGTCTTGAGAAATATATCTTTTTACTACCGTAGCGTGTGCTCAGAAGTGCGTATGGATTTTCAAACGGAACTTACCACAGTAGAAATAACATCTCAGTTTGAAAAAGAACAAGTCAGTATAACAAAGTAATGTTACTATAGTACAGATATTATTTTGATATTTGCAGGTGTATATATCCAGCTGCACTACGTCATCCATAGATTCCCCGCTATCGAAACAAGGTCTTCTCACTGAATTGCCAAAACTGTGTGACACAGTGCTAATATTTATTTATTTATTTATTTATTTATTTATTTATTTCATTTGGCGGGATGTATTTCACTTTTCGATTACCTTTGCCGACTGAGAAAGCGTTGGCTCTTCTCTGTGTGTGTGTGGATTTCACGTCATTGGTTCATCTGTTTGTCATAGTTTGAAAATCTCCGTCAGATTCCCCGCCATCAAAACAAGTTCTGCTCTCTAAATCGCATATAGAATTTGACATTTTGCCTGTTTACCTACTAGTCTGATATATTCCATTTGTTTATAGCACTAAAGTGACGCATTTCCTGTGTCGATTGACTTTGTGCGTAAATGAGAAGGCGTGGACTCTGCCATGTGCTTCACTGGTTCATGTCAGTGTGAAAAACATTGTTTAGAGCGAGGCGGGGGATATATCAGTAGGTTCCGTCACTCCCCACGTACTTCGTACCTACGTAATACGACTTAGAATATTTTAAGAACCGTAGACTAGATTCCTTTCATGTTTGGTACAATAAAGTAAAAGCCAGGTCCCAGCCAGGTTTGGTGACCTTTACCGTCACTTCAAGGTCATATGAGGACTTTAACATTTACCCGTGTCAGCAAGATATCTCAAGAAGTGTTCACTGGCTTTTTTCACATTCATCATTAAGCTTTATCCAGGAAAGGCGCAGGGCCCGGTCAATTTTTGATGACCTTCAGGTAATTTTCAATGTCATGGCTACACTTTGAAGTTTTCAGCATCCTCCCCGGAATTGGCAGCAAGATGTCTCAAGAGCAATTTTTTTCATGGACTTTCAAGACTTCATTTGAATAAGCAATTTCTTTAGTACAATTCTTTGCTCATTACATACACTATGACATGCATATCAAGGTAAAGTCAATCTTCAAAATATTTGTGTGTTTGAACAAGCAAAGAAAGAGATATCAAGAGACGTTGACCGATCATGCTTTTGTTGACTTTTAACTTGACCTTAAACTTTCAAGACTTTGACAGTTTGATTTGATACACTGCGGCGGGGGATGATGTTACCTTTGTGACAATGCTTGTTTGAAAACCATATAAACGGAAAATCACTAGATCATTAGTGTGCTTCCTTTATTAATTTAATACTAGTTTAACACTAGTTCTAAAGTATTTTGTAAAGCCAAACTGGATGGACAAAATGTAGAATAAAACAAATGAATTCACATGCGTACCAACTTTGAGGTTTTGTTAATTATCAAAATTTGACGAAGACCGTTGAGAAGAACAGACCCAAGTATCATTCCTACTGATATATACTGGAAGTCAAAAGCGAAAGATTCCATGTCTGAATTGATTTGTTACTTGTTTCAGATTTGGTCTAAAGGTAAAAAGAGATAATAAGCGTTAATAATTCCTGTTTAAGTGAGTGCTGGATAACGTTAGAGGCCAACGTGGTTTGCTGTGGACCTGTTTGATAGCGCTTCGGTTACCTGCACTTGGCAATCTATTTGTTTACTTCCTGTTCGTGAAAGTTCTTAGTGAATAGCGAAATTGTCACTCTGTGCTCGAATGTTTCCTACACTGTGTCAGTATATAAACTAGCGTCCAAGAGAAACGCCACCCAAATAAAAATGATTGTTGATTTTCAAACTAATGGTCTGTCTCTTAGAAAATTGCTAGAAACATCTCTCTAATACAACATGCCTATTTCCAAAGAACATTTGCACATGATTACATGATTTTGTATTTTGTTAAAAAAAACCCAAACATTTTCACGCTTAAAATGGAAACTGTTCACAAAGTTACCCGTATCAAATAAGGGTATAAAAGCTGACCGGGTGTATTCTCTTAGATCATATTAATCTACTCACAACCAGGAAAATGCCGCGATTAACAACAGAACAAATGGAGAGAGCCATAGGTATGCTACAGACACACGAGCATTTGTCTAGGACCATGGGATGATGCAAATCCATCATCGTCAACGCGTCACGCGCCTACTACAAACGGTCAGTACGACAGACATGCCAAAGAGTGGTAGACCAATGGTAACAACCCAACAGGATGGCCGGTATTTAGGGGTGTTTCACCTACCGAACCGATAGGTCATTATGAGGTCCAACAGTCTTGGACATCCAGTCATCAGACGGACTGTGGCCAGACGACTCCACCATCATGGTCTCCGTGCCTATTGACATTTCAAGGACATGACGTTGATGTGCCAACACTGACAGTAGAGGAGTGACGAAGAGTGCTCTTTAGCGTCGAAGGCAGGTCCAGCTCTTCGAGATCTGTCCCCAATTGAGCGCCTTTGGGACCAACCGGGACGTCCTACATGGAAACCACAAAATCCACCACTGACGGAAAACGCTTTGGCAGCTGCCCTGTAAGAGAAATGGCGTCGGGTCCATTAGCTCACCTACGTTGGGTTCAGACCTGCATCAATCATAGGGTTGGCCACACCCGACATTGAACAACATGCACTGCCCAGAAAGTTGTAAAAGCTCCCAGCCGATTCTGCTTTGGTGATAGAATACTGGATGATGCACCTATGTCACTCATGAGCCATCAAATCGTGTGCTGCGTTGTTTCTCTTCTTGTCACCATTTCACTATTGTTGCTGAATTACTACTTTTCATAATGAAAGATTTAATGTAACCGTAATTTGCTTTTGTTTTGGTTTAGACAGAAAGAAATATATTCAGTGGCGTTTCTTTTGGACGCTAGTTTATAAAGGCTGGTTGTTGTGTTTAGGGTAGGGATGCACACATATGGACTTACGCCCGAAATAACTGGACTTCTGTACCTCTGCCTATCATCGACTGTTTGCCAACAACATCATCTGAATCATCTGACCTAGAAGACTGACACTTCATGCCTGACTGCTCTCCCGATGGAAACAAGCTTCCGTTAATATATCTGAGCTCAATGTAAAGCACCAAGATTATGGTGAGTTAATATTTCATATTTGTGACCAGTAACGTTGGACTTGTGACTGAACTGCGTTGTACTAGAAGTCTGTATCGTGATTCATTGTAACTTGTTCGTTGTTTGCTCAATATACTATTGAATATTGTAAGTTGTAAGTTGACTTGTAAGTGTTATGTATTGCTGGTTCAGAGGGAATTTCTTATACCTCTTGTCACGGCAATGTATTAACCGTAATATTGATATGCAATGTGGTTTTCTTAAGGAAAAGAAAAGAAAAACCCAAACAAGAAAAAAGACCCAAAACGATACAGGTGTTCAATGAGTGCAATTAGAATATTTTACTAGATGGATATCGTACAAGGATCAGGCACATGTTACATAATGGGTCACTCTTTCTCAGGGAAGGAAAAGGCTGTGTTTTTTGTTGGGTTGAGTTCCACCAAATACTAGTACTACAAGTACAAAAGTGCTAGAATCAACAGTGACTTTGTGTGTTGGCGGTAGAATTCAAACAAACAATGACACTAAAATCTGGACTCTACTGAGAAAGCTTAGTCACAAATATATCGCATTGTGTTGGATTTGATCTCTTTCTTAAATGACACTGTAGTCACTGTCTCGCGTTGCAAAATATTTACTAACTTATTTCATTGAGCCCCTTTCTCTTGAAAACTTGAAGTACAATGTATTTGTACACCAACGATTCTGATATGGTTGTGACATGAAACATTAATAGTTAGACCATTCTATTACAGCATTATGCATCAACAACGGTGTTCTTGTTTTACTTGTGTTCCTCCTGTGTTGGAACTAGCGTCGCCCATGACCAATATGTACTTCTGCAGTGCTAATTTCCACTCACCAGGTGCATGCTCCAAACACATACAGACAGACATTTATTGTTACCCTGGACAACCCAAGCTGTAAGGAACTAGCAAGAAATTGTCACACGCCGTATCCCATCAGGTACCCATTAGTGAACAGAGGCATGACTGCCTAAGGTGAGACAACATGTCACGTGTGCTTTGTCTTGGGGCAGGATTGTCCAAGAAGCTCGCAGAAGTCAAGCTGCTGAACGCGGTAACCCATTCAAGGAGTCCCAACGTCGCTTTACTTCAACTGATCTGTGACTTCATCACTGCATACAGGAGACACAAAACTACGTGTGACCATGACTATAAACTACCCCAGCAAGTTTGGCCGAATTGCGACGTTGTTTCGGTCATATTGCCCTAGAGGTAGTTCAATTGACACAATCCATTGTGATGATGTAAAATTTGCCTTAAACGCCTTAATTATTTTTCACAACCTTAAACCGAATTTGAAGATAATCTTTTGACTGTGTTGATGTCACTGTTTACCGTGGTAATGGACTGAAGTGTTAGTAATCTTGAACAGTCTTGATGCATATTTTTTTCCATTACGATGATAGCATATTTGCTTTCTTAGCCTTAAGGCTGCAATATAGTCCTTTCACCTACTTTACGATTGTGTAAGTCAAACTAGTGATTATATCTTTATTATGGGAAACACAATATTCTCATTACGTGGACATAAGCGGAACACAGATTGATCGTCAAGCATTTTAATCAAACAATCCAATACATAAATTGATGCACAAACTGATTACAGAAAACAGCTAAAATGTGTGGCAGATGCGAATAAAGACGACTGAAATACCCGTTTCATATCGATCACAAAAGCCAGTTATTTTCACAGTACGATCAGTTTCAATGCAGGTGATGTTTAAACCACTGGCTGAACCACAGAGTAAATGATAGTAGTATTCAATAAAAACTACGAATTGATGAAGTGAGTGAGTTTAATTTTACGCAGCATTCAGCAATAATTCAGGCTTATGGCGTCTCTCTGTAAATATGGACCAGACAATCCAGTGACCAACTATAAAAGCATCGATCGAATTTGAGAAAGACTACGTGTGTCAACCAAATCAGCGAACCTGACCACCAGATCCCGTTAGTCGCTTTTTCTAACAAGTATGGGTTACTGAAAATCATAATCACGGACTGTAATGAATAATATCTCAGATCACTTTGAATTCAACCATACTGCAAATATGACAATTTTTAAAAGAAGGTTTTAAGTTTCTTCATTCCGCCTTATTACATGCCCTCAAAATAACAAAATGCATCGATGGGATCATCAGAATGTACATGGTTACAAAATCGCGACTGAGAAACAAACACCAGACCAACATAATCGTCATAACGATTGGACGTCTTTTTTTCATGTCAATGCATGACAAGACTCTGCGTGAGAATTCTCCTCCACTGCCAATAATTTAATCTTTGTGAAAATAAAAACGAGTACCGGTATTTCTGGGCTGACCCACTACCAACCCTCTTTTACTTATTCGTCATCTGCACTCTCTACATTTGTGTGACCATTACCAGGTCTGAGAATCGTCAGACCCTCGAAGTCAGTCAGTCACTTAATTTCCGTCGCCAACAGCAGAGTTGGCGATAAAGATCCCTCACTGTGTGATGCAAAACGTTGGAAGAAGCCTGGAAAAAGTACAGGAACACCTGCCCTTTCATGAGATCCCTTATTTTTTCATTTTGCTTTTCTTCGTAAGGCTGTTAACATGGCGTTTGCCTCTGCTGTGAGGCAGCATAGAGCTGTTATCCGGCAAGCGAGAAGAGATCGTTCTGAATTAATTGACAGTGGCACAAGTGACTGCACCACCATCATTGGGTCTATCGGTGAATAAGGATTTGTATGTATTATATATACTTTTTAATTGCTTAATTTTTTGTTTATATTGTAACTCATTGGTTTCTGATTTTCTAAATGTGGTTAATGTTGGTTGACCTGTGGTCTCTCTCACTGCCAAGGAGAAGAAAGAATGCCGGCAGCAGAAATGATTTAATTCTGAGCCGTAGAAGTGGAACAAGTGAAGATTTTGTAAATATACAGATTCCCATAAAGACGATTAAACGCACAGCTATAAGCAAGGTTGGATGTCGATGTCGTTGAAATATTGCCTGTGTGACTATAAATCTTAACCCACCCACTCACTTTACACGGCAACTGCTGATGCTTAAATTACATGCCTGATAGTTGTAATTGCACACAAGTTACCATATATCCATATCCTGTCTCGTGCCTTCAGGGTATTAAACATGTGCCCTCTAAATATTCATTTTTAATTGAAATCAGTGAACGATTGTATATTTATTTTTCGGTCAAATACTATACCGTCTTCCCTTGATTTCTCAGCCACGTTGGTATCACTGATAACATGAAGGATAAGGCTGCAGCCAAAGCAGCACCAAAACAAATATATGACACTAATTCTTGTTCCATACAGTGATTGCAAACCAGTCTTAAGATGTTATGTCTCCTTTTCAAATGAAAAACAAATGAATCACCTAACAATAAACTACATGAAGTAAAACAAACTATCGCTTGTATCTATTTGGGTAATAAGTCATCATATAATGCTGTCATGAATATTTGCTGAAAGATGAAATATTCCATATTATTTTTTTATCTAAATGTCGTTTCCTGATTGGTTAAGCGCACTGGCAATGTACCCCGCTGCCAATGGCAACTGATTCGGTACTTCGTGGTAGTGCTTTCAAATCGAATAACATTGAGTCACACATGATGCTGACGTTTTTCGAATGAAATCGATAGAAGGGCGATAACTCTACATTTTTTTTGTGTGTGTGTCGTCTGCAAAATCCACCGATGTCTACGAAAACAATTGCCATGCATTCCAATAAATAAATTTTGATTAAACGTTTAAGTATAGCCCCTGTGAATATTAAGAAGGGGAATTACACCCCGGCGATTGTACTAAGACAATACCTGCGGGGAAAAAACAGAAGACGCAAAATTCGAATCGCTTGATCCACACGGGTTGGCTGAAGTGCACGATCCGATAATCATGCTTCAAACGGGTCAAAATTAACATAGGGGTGTTTGGTAAGATCGATACGTTGTTCACTGGTCCCTCGACTGAACAACTTCTTTTATCTCCCCTTATGACGAAGGAATCATCGTCAAATATTTCCTGCTAAAACTGTATTGAAAACATTTTCGTCAAAAACAATAACAGTTACTATATTAGGGCTCTACGAAAAATTGTTTATATAAAGTCTGAAATTATTTCTTTACAAGAAAAAAAGAATCCGCTGATATGAACTGTAAATATATATATATATGTTGTGATGCAACTGGAAGATTGAAGTAGCATTTGAGATTGTCAATGGCTGTACCCCTCAAGGGGGATAAGTACGGTAAGTAAAATTATTGTGTTCCCGATAGGGTATATAAGACCACGGGTTTTGAAAGTAGATTTTAAAATACTGTGTTATAAATGCTAGAATATTTTAAGTCGTGGTTAGATTTGTCTATAATTTCTGAAGTGATGTTCTTAATCTAACTAAAATTTGTTCAGGTGACATGGTGACACCTTCAGATCTATCTTCCTATTTTTATTTTGTTTTGTTTATACAAATTGGGATTAATTGCTTATTTCTATTCTAAATTTATGATATTTCGTTATTCTCGTTCTCCCTGACAGGGCTCATTTTAAGAAGATTGTTTCCATGAATAGCTTTCACAGTCACGATATTGCTGAAACATTGCATTTAATATGAACTTGCTAAGAGGTTGCACTTTAAATAGATTGTTTTGATATATAGCTTTCAGAGTCACGATATTATCAAAATACCTTTAAAGTTTACTTGTTCACAGCTTGGTAATGTCTGTTTATCAGATCTGTCAAAGTGAAATGTCAACACTTCCAATCCTCTACTAACACGAAATGTGGTTACTGTTGCTTTTCAACTGCAGTCTGAGGAATTAATGTTCCGCAATATCAACTGTCTGTTGTTAGGCGGATGAATTTATTTGTTTTGTTTTTTATCTGCTTTTGTCCTTAGCATTTCGCCTTTTTATCCTTAGGCACCGATTGTATTTAAATGACCATGATTGATAATTTAATTGGTATATCCTAAAAGGCAACACAATATTTTGCGGCACAATGATGACTTGAATCCGAGTCAATATCGTCATAATTATTCTTTCTCATTATCATTGTTGGTAACAAATAACTGGTCATGCATTTATGATTATAACGAGAAACCAAATAGTCCATGTGTTGCCAGCGGAAGAGTCTCCTACCCTTGGATAGGTAGTCCTTGGCCATCGATCCCCATGCTGCAACACAGTCTAGTGCCCTGGGGATTAAGGCCACTGCAATAAAGCCCCGAAATACTGACCATGGAGTATATTGTCCGCCCTTACTTAATTGGACTGAGACTGCACCAATGCACAAGGGGTCATCGCCTGCACCAATGTTAATGTTCAGCTCCAACTTGAATTCAGCTGCTGCTGATTGCCGCATATGATAACACTGATAACACAAGCTAACACTAATAGCTGTCAAATACCCAAGGCAACGAATGCATCTCGCAAGGTAAGCTTACACTTCACCACATGCTACATACGAGTCGATAAGAAATACACTAAAACCTATCAAAGCCAAACCATCGATCTCTGGCAACGTGCTTTCAGAAGATCTGTTACAACAAAGAATACCCCGAGTATAATTTACAAAACGTCGTGCGCTTTGACCAACCATCAAGGTATTGGTGCAGCTGAAGACGTTTTATACCTAACTGTCTTGTACCAAATTCTGATGTTAGCTCGTACTAAACGTCTCCGCAAATACCACACAGAAAAGGACATTCTGACGGTACATTAATATACAGTTTGCAGTAGGACAGTCGATAGAGAGTGCAGTGATAAGGGTCCTTTGCTGGGCATTGGGCTGCAATAAAATTGAAAGACACAGTTCAGCGAATGCTTATCATGTTCTGTTGTTTATTTACGTCACACTTAAATTGGAAAATATTAAAATCTACGGTTATAATATTTTACAGCTCTCTCAACTTGAAACATGAAATAGGAGGACTCTATAAATTTCTGTTATGATATTCTACTGATGACCGATGACGAATATCAATATGTTGTTGACATGGAATAACATATGTCATATTCTCGCGAAACTCTAATTGAAAGAAAGATATTTAAGATGACCTTGAAACCTGATGAGTGGGGCTTATAATATCAATCAATGGACATTCACGTCAATACCTGTGTACTTAGAGAGTATGTGTCTGTAAACAAAAACGTTTTTGAATTGGCCTCTATCACTGAGTTCGATATTTTCATGATTACAGATTTAACCTGAATTACGATATATATCAATGGAATTATTGTAAAATATCTTACGTGTCTGGCATGTCGTCCCTGCGTATGGCGGTTTACAGTTGCATTTGCAGGTGTCTGTATCCAGCCGTCCTCCATTCAAGCACCGCTTCCCGCCACATGGCGCTGAAAAGAGATTTGTAGCATGTGTCATGAAATTTCAGCATGAGTAAACTTATGCCGATAAATATCGTCACCATCTTCACGCTAATTGGTGAGTTCGGTTGTTAAATAATTGAATTCAGTATGTGTTTTGTGAGGATCTAATAAACTTAAGACAGAGTGAAAGTTTAGACGCGACGTTTGTTTCGAATTCTTGATACAAGATACTGTTTTCCTGACTTTGTCGCGAACATCTTTTATGAACACTTATCAACTGGTATTCATTGACTTGTTCTAATGGTATATAGCTGTATACAACCCGCGATACGATATATCGGGATACTGCAGGTTTAGTCGTGACGATATATTGCCAAAGTCTTGTGACGTTGCTATACAATACGGATCTCAGTATGAGAGTGGCGATACGATACGTATCGCGATACTAAAATCTTTAATTCTGCGACACACCTAAAGATCAATACAAAACCATTTTTAAAGTATTCCTTCAAATTCCTCCAGCGTTCAATGTTCATGCGGAAACGAAATAATTTAGTTTATGGACGAACTTTGTCAGTATTGATAACATGCGGGTGATACGTCTGTCACAGTTCTTGGCACGAGACGTTCCGAGAAAACGTTTACTTATGAAGGGAAAATAAGTAAGCATATATTCTAATCCTCAAACAAAGGTAAGTCATTTTTCTTGACAGAGATCGCGATTCAGCAATATTCAGAGTAAAACATCGATGTATCGTGGCTCATTTGAAGTATCGTATCGGGATATACAACAATGTAAAACTTTGCATCGATCTATGAATCGATGCATCGATGCGTATTGATGAATCGGCAAACCACTAATGATCGGGTGAGAATCATCATGCATGGATTCATCCTCATGAGTGAGTGAGTGAGTGAGTGAGTTTACTTTTACTCCACACTCAGCAACATTCCTGCTATATGGCGGCGGTCTGTAAATAATCGAGTCTGGACCGGATAATCCAGTGATCAACAATATGAGCATCGATCTGCGCAATTGGGAACCGATGAAATTTGTCAACCAAGTCAGTGAGCCTGACCACCCGATCCCGTTAGTCGCCTGTTACGTTACATGAGCATGGGTTGCTCGTCGACTGTATGCTTTCATATAAAACAGTATTTAACACCAATTATAGACTTTTAATAGACACCCCTGGTTTGTGTCAAAGAGTGAAGTAATTTATCAAGTTTCCCAGGGTGGGATGCATCGTTTACGAACATGAAGTAAGCAACTGAGGTGTCCGGTGTCCGGTGTCCAGTTTTCGGAGGCGAAGGAAGACACATGTAATCTGTCATTCAACGCAAGGATCTTTTGCTCATCGACACGAAGGAGGCTGTAAACACAGATGCATGACACTAGACCTTGTGTATTTGGACATATATACACACGATTAAGTAATTCCTACTACTGCTTGTCGTAAGAGGCGACGGGATCGGGTGGTCAATCTCGTCGACTTGGTTGACACATGTTATCGGTTCCCAATTGTGCGGATCGATGCTCATGCTGCTGATCACTGGATTGTCTTGTCCAGACTCGATTACTTAAGTCAAGTATCTGGACTATTGCTGAGTTCGGCGTAAATCTAAACTCACACGCTCACACTTATTACGATTGAATGTTGGTTTTGAACTATAAAGTCGAAGAAACACGGCCAGCTGTTGCTCGAATGTTGCTCCTGATCAAATGATATGGTTAATACCAAAACAGTGTACATGTTTCTGCTCAAGATAATAAATCACGGTTATGACGCCACATGGCCGTATCAAAACAATAAACCAAAATAAATCATATCAACTTGCTGTCGAAGGACTTCAGAAATACAAGAATATCATAGATTGGGTTTAAACCTAGCATGCTGTAATAATATTTAGTACCGCAGACAGCAATGCAAAATAAAAACAGACTACATATCGCCTACAACTGAAGGCAGATTACCATACTAGGGACCATGGGGACTTACATACGTTTGCTTCCTGCATGGCCCTAGCTGGATTTACAGAATCCCTTCAGGTACTGGCGATATTTTGGAAACTTAGCCGATCGTTACAATAACGAATATTCTACCATAAAAACGATGGTAGATATACTGAAGGCCATTAGAAACGCATCATTGATAGATTAGCATCTTTCCTAGGTGCGGTGTGGCATCCATGACCTTTTTGAGAACGATGTGATAAATAACCATTTAAGAACAGAATGAAATGCGTTATTAAGTTGCACCGCATTTATTGATCAAGGCAACGTGGGTTAAACAGGGACGGGCTAAATCAAAAGTTCACACAGGTAAACGACATGAACGAGGACAACGTCAGTATCGGGTGTGTCCACCAACAGCCACATACCTCCTCCTGAGAGAAAAGATGACCCTCCTCAAGAAATCCTGGGGGATTTGTTGCCATACCCCGCGGAGAAACGCTTCCAGCTGCTGCAAGTTGAAGGACGGTCCATATCGGCAATTCTCCCCATCACATCCCAGACATGCTCGATGGGTGCCAAATCGGGGAAGAGGGATAGTCATTGCATGACACTGATGCTGTTCTGTTGCAGGAAGTCCATGGTAATCAAAGCGGTATGGCGTTATCTTGTAGCAGAATGTGCAGACGTTGATGGTTCCTCATGTAACGGACAAAGACATATCTTAAAACGTCCTGAGTGTACGTTTGGGCGGTATCACGGCCTCGAACGACATGCAAGGGTGTCCTGTCAAACACACTGATCCCGACCCAAATCATCAGACGTCCTCCGCCTATGCGATTTGCCACCACAATACAGCAACTGGCGTAACGCTCACCGCGTCTACGTCACACACGCTAACGTCTATCGGCATGACAGGTGGAATTTGGATTCGTCACTAAACAGGACTCCTTCCTACTCTCTGCGCTGTTTATTATACCAAGCGAGACGTGCCTGACGATGTCTACTTGTCAGAATTGGACCAACATGAAGTCGACGTGCACGTAGCCTTCTTCTCGTAAATGACGTCTCACGGTCAGACTGATTCAGCTGCTTCTCCCACTGACTACTGAAGCTGCCCTCGCTGCTGTTTGAAACCGGTTCCTCAAATGGGTGACCTGGAAGCAGTGGTCATGATATGGGGTAGTGACGCGTGGTTGTCCCGGACCTTGACGATCACGTGTGCTGCCCGTTTGTCGAAGACGTTGCGAGAGTCTAACAATTGTCGATATGTGTCAGTCGAACTGTCCGGTCACTGCATGGATGGCTAATCCAGCATTACGCAAACTCACTGCTCGCTCTCTCAAGAACGGATAATCGAGGCATCGTTACAAATTGAAGAATGGAATTAAATACCAAAAACACGTGATTCTTACAGGAAAATTGTCAAACTTTACACCCGCTTCAATTTTGGATCAGCTGGGTCAATATTCCATGCTTTATAAATTACATGACATTTTGTGATTATGTGATCATCATGTGTCACTTGAGAAATGAAGTTAGAAAGTTGTGGTCCATCCTGCCCTAATATCGGAGCACTTCTTTCATTTCAGCAAAATAGAGTTTTCTTATTGACACTTTCCTTCGTAAATCCCAAAAGATTTAATACTCAATTTAGATCTAGGCTATAGCTTGGTCAGTCTGAAAATGTCACGTTTTGGGTCCGAAACCAGGTCTGTGTATGCTTTGAGCGATGTTTTGGGGCCTTGTCCTGCTGGAAAATCCGAAACATTCGATAGAACGCGTGAGCAGCTGGAAGTAAATGTCCCTCGAAAATACCTGTGTACCGCTCACTGTTCATGTTGATAGTTCACAATGTCTCCGCACAGACAGCCACAGTTCCTCTATCAATCATATGCAGCCTTAAGTTTTCATAACTCCTTCGTTTGTTTTTAACAACAAGAATACCAAGCCGCCTCCCCTGTCACCGACAGTCAATTTTCTGGGCTTAGCTGCGCCTCCCCGGTGCTCAATGCCATATCCATTTGCAATACTTTTCAAAACACGATAAACAGTGGACAAAAGGATTCCTGTTCTACTTGAAATCACTTTAGGTGATCTGATGGCCTTTTTATAATACTCTATAAGCAACTTCCTCTTCTCTAAATCATCCATACTGAGGATCATTGAAAATGTCGTTGGCTAGCAAGTAAACAAAGGGAGATAACTCTTCACAAACTTATGAAAATGATTAAAGGGGCCATTCTCTCGTGAATGAAACCATGGTCCTGGTTGTTAAAACTAGAAAGCCAATTAAACAGATTCCTAAAATTCTCAAAACTTCTATTTCCTCTAACAGTGTTACGAGAGTGTATTTTCTGTAAATTGTATTATTGATTAAGTAATAAGTATTGTTTGGGTCACAGTGTTTAAAGGTGTGAGTGATTGTTATTATGGATCGCATTTCGTATCATAAATGTTCAGTACTTTTCATACTTTGACAGCAGGCTTTAAGGTGTGGCGATTTAGAGTTACCTCCTCTTGACTAAGTGTTTTGATTAGTTGTGTGTACTTCCGGGGGACACACATAGATTAACTGGAGTAGATGTATCTGCCTGTCCCCGTCAACGCTTGACCTACATAACCGCTGCCCGACCGTTCGCTGTGTTGTATTCAGTAAAACTATTTCTCACTCTCACATCAAGACTTTGGTGAGCTGACATTACATTTGTGACCAATTACTTTAGATCTGACTCAGTTACATTGTACATGAAACCTCTATTGTGAACCTCTGTATCTTGCTTTCTGTTTAATACAAGTTATTGAAAATTGCAGACTTCACAGTGTTATATTTTGCTAGTTCTGAGGGGATTTCTTATACCTTTTGTCACGACAACTTGTTAACCGTAACCACATGAAAATCTGAGGGGATTTCTTATACCTTTTGTCACGGTGGTTACCCGTAACCACATGAAAAAGAACGTTGTTAGAAGATCGTTTATGGCGGGATTGGTACACGCACTGACCTTCGCATAGTCCGCACATGACTGGGCAGTAGTCTGTTTTAATGTTGTAGAACTGCTCGCAGTGGGCGCAGGTGATCTGACTCCCACCCATACTTCCACACAGAGACTTGTCGTTGCCATGGTCACCATAGTTCTTACACTCCGCTGGAAAACGACGAGATTGGAACAATTTAGTTATCGTAGTTAGAACTAGGTGATACACGTAGGACAATAGTGTTGTAATGTCGCATATAGTACGAAAACACAAACATTGGCATTAGAGACGAAAGCTATGGTGGCTGATTTGGGCCATCGCTTTCTCGCCTTATACTTCGGAGGCGAGAAAGCGAGAAGGCGATATCAAAAGACGAGAAAGCGATATCGCGAGACGAGAAAGCGATAGCACTAGAAGAGAAAGCGAGAGAGCGATAAAACAAGGCGAGAAAGCGAGAAAGCGATAGAACGAGAAAGCGATACAGCCAGTCGAGAAAGCGATAGAGCGATAAAGGGATAGAGGGAGAAAGCTATACAGCCAGTCGAGAAAGCGATAGAGCGATAAAGGGATAGAGCGAGAAAGCGATACAGCCAGTCGAGAAAGCGATAGAGCGATAAAGCGATAGAGCGATAAAGCGATAGAGCGATAAAGGGATAGAACGAGAAAGCGATACAGCCAGTCGAGAAAGCGATAGAGCGATAAAGGGATAGAGCGAGAAAGCGAAAAAGCGAGAAAGCGTTATTTACGCATATAGTACGAAAACGCAAAAACTGACATAAGAGGCGAAAGCTAACCCTATCTAAACTCGTCTGTCTGTACACAACCCTACTGGGGACTAGTCGATTCACTCAAACGCGGTATCCCGACTTCTGTCATTAGAACTGAAGATCCGGGATGACCTTCAGTCTCCCATGCTTGTCGTAAGAAGCGACCAAAGGGATCGGTGGTAAAACTGACTTGGCTGACACATATAATCGTTTCCTAACTGCTGCGTACGTAGATCGATGCTCATGCGGTTGATCATTGGACTGTCTGATCCAGACTCGATTATTCCCAGACCGAGCCCATATAGGTGGAATATTTCTGAGTGCTTAGTAAAACTGAACTCACTCACTCACTCACTCTATGATAGTACCGACTTTACATAGCTAGAACTTTACCGATTGCGACATTAAAATACAAGTGACAATTCAATTCACGTGCTGGACCCTCCACTGTTGACTGTCGACAATATATATCAGTGGAAAACGAAAGTTTGTTTTTTTTCTCCTGCGTGCTCTTGTTTGAGTAGAAAGATACTGTATTTCATCCGTCAAACATGTGTTTAAAAATTCTTCAGAACAATCATTGCTTCAATCATTAAATTTTCTTTAATTTGACAACGGACTACATTGCTCACTAATCAACTATATATTAACTTATGAGACAAAATTAATGATATAGTGATTTGCTTTGTACCTTTTGAGGCTCTTTTTCCAGCATAGACGCAGCCAAACTCCGACGTGAACTCTCTCCACGTTGTAGAATGTACAACAGCTGTGGGTTGCACTGGTGAAACCTGGCCTGGCCGAGTGATACGCTGGGCTTCTGTTTGGGAAGCAACTGTAGTATTTGGTGTAGCTGAAACAAAATAAGGCTTGTTATTCGGTTAAATAAATCAGGGAAAAATCATGCAAAGTATTTAGCTTTTTTAATAAGTTTTCAACAGTTTGATTTAAGCATATTGAACCGAACAACTATGATAAAAGTTAAGAATTGTATACATTCAGACATTACCCTTACATATCATACTTGACATAAATTTCAATGATATATATTTATTCTGTAATTCGGACAAATGGCCCAGAATACAAAAAGAACACTTGTCACGTGGTGAATAATACAGCAAAATTTCTGTTTCTATTTACATAGAAACACATTTTAAAGAAAATTTGCAAGTGCTCATAAAGTATCCTCATCATTTGTATTTAGTATATTACACAACAGTTTCACTGAATATTGATTAACACTGGATAGGTTTGGCAAGTATGTTAATCTCAGATCATGATACTTTTTACAAACGTGACGTGGAATTCGTCCTTTATAACGTTGCGATCACATTGCAAACAGAGTGATTTATATACATGACCATTTTTGTTTGTATTTATGTTATTAATATAAAATCATGAAGAGATATTCAAAATTTATGTAAAGCCGTTATCAACGACCTATGCGAGAGACACATAAATGTCAATAATCTTCAACACCACTTACATCGGTGAACAACACTAAACACATTTCTCGTGTTAGGTAGGAATAGGTACAAAATCGCTATTAAATCACTCACTCACTAAGGCACCCCTGTGTGATCAAGGTGTGACCATTTGCGCATGCAGTCAATACCAGAATGACAGTTGTATTTGCAATATCAGCCGCAGCTGTAATCCGCACGTTTCCAACGTGCCAACGTATCGACGTAAATTGTGCGATAAGAACGTATTTATGTAATTTTGAAGTGTTACATCCACTTGATAAACGCCAGATGAATATCGACGGGCAACAGCTGACCGACATTGGAAAATTGTTCACTGGTGATGTTCTGATTGATTGAAATAATCGAAGATAGGTCGCAGTTATCAAACGACCAAACAATCGATCGGTGAACACAAACGATTTTATAACAACAGTTTTAGCCTTTGAAATGGTTGGTGATGGAACATATCATCGGACCCCGAAACGTGTTTATTTCTTAGAAAACTCACTTCACTAACTGAAAAGTCATGACTAAATATTTGTTGAGGATTCCAGGACGTTTATGTTCATGATATATTAGTCATAACTTTAACGAAGGATAGGAAAGTCTGAAAATGGCAGTAACCAGTTTCTGTTTTCTATAAATGTTTGTTAGTTCTGAAGCAATCATCAATTGTGAGACTACAACTAATACCCAACACGATTGCTCACAGGTTTGGGAAACCGACAGATCGAATGAATATTAAATTTTCAAAACATTGGCTGCAACACGTTCGACGCCAACGTGTGGAGGACCATGTGTAAGGTGTTGACACATACATCATGTTCTACCTGTTTGTTTTAGCTGATTCAGTGTTTACAATTTCCGCACTGTTGACGGTAAGACACACTTCTCTCTTCCTTTTTACTCTGAATTACGAGATGAGCTTGCATATGACTGACCATGATCTCAATGAAAGTGATGTGTTGATAATGAAGTCGTATATATTATATAAAATGCAAGACAGATCTATACACATGACAGAACATTTTATGTGGCACATTGCTGTCCATGTATAGACGCTGTGTTTTTATATGATCACTTGAGGAAGCAGCTTTTGGTTTTATGCATACGTTGATTGTATGGTTACATTTTTGTGACAATAAATCAAAACCATCTAAATAGAGATCCTGAATTGTCAGATACTCTTATGGTAGGAAAATAAGGTTACTTACATTTACCCCGAGGCAATCAATTTATGTTGTAAGTAACCGTTTGTTTATCGTATTTGAGTGGCATATTGAGATCAGATTGGGGCACCTTTTATGGATGTACTCTCTTCATTCATGTACACTCATCTAATCATTTATTCATCAATCCTAACAAATGTAAATCGTCGTGCACACGCATACACACACACACACACACCACACACACAAACACACACACAAAACACACACACCCCCACACATGCACACTCACACAAACACACACACACCCCACACAAACACACACACACAAAACACACACACAAAACATACAACACACACACACACACCTGCAGGCATCTTGACAACACATAATGGATAACTAAAATGAGTGAGTGAGTGAGTTAATATTTAACGTCACCTCGGCAATATTGCAGCAATATCGTGACGTGAACAGTTAACAATGAACAGGACTATATGTATATTATAAAAAAAACTGTCAACGAAGGACAGTAAAACAATTAGATTATCACAATTTGAAATGAAACTAGCGTGGAACGTAAAAACTAATATCACTATTTAGACGATGCAATATAAAAACAGGCTATAGATCGCCAACAACCGAAGGTAGATCACCACACTAGGGACCATGGGGACTTACAGTACCTTTGCTACCTACATGGACCCTAGTTGGATTTACACCATCCCTTCAGCCGTTGGCGATTGTAAGAAATGCTAGCCACAATTAAAATACAGGAATACTACGTCTAAAAATCCTGGTAAGTTCAAATCTACTTCAAATGTTTTTGGACTTACTTATCCTCTCAGGGGGACAATAATTTTACTGCACTTTAACCCCCTTCGAGAATACAGCCACTAACAATCTTAGTTACTAATTCAAACTTCCAATCATAAAATATATATCTATTTACAAATCACTTAACAAATCTAATTCTTTTAAAAATGCAATAATTAAATGAGAATTTACGTTACTAAAAAGATCCTTCATAGTTCGCGATTTAAAATAGTTATCCCTTGTGATGGAATACTCAACACAGTCAAGCAAAATATGCTTGACTGTAATTCTTTCATCACAAGGGATGCAGAACGGAGGATCCTCACCTTTCAATAGGTACTCATGAGTATACTTTGTGTGGCCAATGCGACATCGTCGCATGATGACCTCCTCAACTCTGGACTGACAACCCAAGTGGGTATAACCAACACAGGGTTTTAGTGCATGTGATTTATTTATGCCCACTTGGGTGTCCCACTTCTTCTGCATCGGATAAAAGACCTAATAGTGGTTTTATAATCTGAGTATGGAATAAGAAGTGGTGTCTCAGATTTGTTGAGTGCTGCCTTGGCAGCAAAATCGGCCATCGTGTTACCTGAAATTCCGACATGGCTGTGTAACCAACAAAAGACGATGTCATATTGGCCAGTAGCAAGATCATTATACAGTTCAATAATTTCAATTAAAAGTGGATGTTTACAAGAAATATTTTTAATAGCCTGAAGGCAAGAAAGAGAGTTGGAATATATTATATACTGTTTACATTTAGGATGTCTTTGAATATATTTAAGAGCTGTTAATATGGCGTTAGCTTCAGCTGTAAAAATAGAGCTGTGGCCTGGTAACCTAGAAGTTATTGTTCTGGATCCAATGACAGTGGCACAAGCTACTGCGCCACCGTCCTTGGACCCATCTGTAAAGAAGGATTTGTAATTGCCATATTTACTTTTTAATTGATTATATTCCTGTTTATGTTGTAAGTCATTTGTTTCTGATTTTTTACATTTTGCCAGTGTTAGATCACCTTCTGGTCTAACCAACTGCCAAGGAGGAGAAGAAAGAAGACGGGAAGGAGCTATAGATTCTAGCTCAATGCCAGCAGCAGATATGAAAGATTTTACTCTTACACCCAAAGGCGGAACAAGAAAAGACTTTTTATTGTATAGATCCTCATGAAGATAATTAAAAACACTGTTAAATGCATGATTTGATTCATTAGAATATAGTTTTGTTATCTACTGTAAGGATAATGTTATACGTCGTTGGGTAAGGGATGGCTCATCGGCCTCAACATAGAGACTATCGATGGGAGAGGTTCTAAACGATCCAAGACAGAGTCTTGGCCCTTGGTGGTGGATAGAATCTAATACTTTTAGGTTACTGTTACAGGCACCCCCATAGACGATGGAGCCATAATCAAGTTTGGAACGGATTAGTGATCGATATAGATGAAGGAGGGTAGCTTGATCCCCTCCCCATTTAGAATTGGAAACGACTTTCAACAAGGCAAGGGCCTTCAAGCATTTAGTTTTAAGGGATTTAATATGTGGAAGAAAGGTTAAGTGAGCATCAAAACTTAGACCCAAGAATTTAGCCTCCTTGACGACCTTGATGGGCGTGCCATCAAGAGATAGTTCAGGGTCTTTATGTGGTTTGTATTTACGGCAGAAATGTACGCAATTAGTTTTCGTTCTAGAGAACTTAAAACCATTTTCAAGACACCATTTATTTATCTTGTTTAAACACAGTTGCAGTTGCCGTTCAATAGTATGTATATTTTTACCACGACAAGATATATTAAAATCATCCACAAATAACGATCCATCTATAGAATCTTTTAAAACTTTAGATAAACTATTTATCTTTATACTAAATAATGTAACAGACAAAATACTGCCTTGTGGAACACCCTGGTCCTGATGGTAAAGATCAGACAGGGTTGTACCCACTCGAACCTGAAATTGCCTGTCTGCTAAAAACTGAGATATAAAATTAGGTAAATGGCCCCTCAACCCAAAGTCATGCAAATCTTTTAAAATACCATGTTTCCATGTTGTATCGTAAGCTTTTTCCAGGTAAAAAAAGATTGATACAGCATGTTGGTTATTTACAATGGAATTTTTAACGAATGATTCCAACCGAACCAAATGGTCAATAGTACTTCTATTTTTTCGAAAACCACACTGAATGTTCGTGATAAGATTATTCGTCTCTAAAAACCACACCAGTCGATTATTGACCATGCGTTCCATGGTTTTACAAACGCAACTCGTCAATGAAATAGGCCCATAGTTTGATGGATCAGTATGATCCCGGCCAGGCTTAGGTATGGGAACAACAATGGCATTACGCCACGACGGAGTAAAGTGTCCAGTTGTCCAAATATTATCAAAAATATTTAAAAGTGTTTCAAGACATGAGTTGGGTAAATGTTTTAAAAGCTGATAGTGGATATTATCAGCTCCTGTTGCTTTATCATGAGCTTGTGCTAAAGCAGTATCAAGCTCATGTAGTGAAAATACTTCATTATAATCTTCACCATTGTCAGAATTAAAATTAAGTTTCAATTTCTCTTGTTGATTTTTATATTTTTGAAATTGAGGATTATAATTAGATGATGAAGAATGGGCAGCTAAAGTTTCGCCCAACTTATTTGCAATGTCAGATTTATTGGTTATTATATTGGAGCCATCTTTCAGATGATGAACACTAGATTTGGAACCTTTACCCTTAATTTTCTGTATCATGTTCCACACCTTCGTCATAGGCTCACGTGAATTGATCTTTGAAACAAAGTTCTTCTAAGACTGTCGCCTATTTTGCTTAAACGTACGTCTAGCCTTGGCACTATTTACTTTTACGTTATTTAAATTGTGAACGGTAGGATGCCGGCGAAAGTATTTCTCTGCTTTCTTCCTACACTTCCTGGCCTGTTTGCAATCGTCAGTAAACCATGGTTTACGAATGTGTGGTGTCGCAGAGGACTTAGGAATAGTTTCATCAGCTATTTGATTCCGTTTATCAGAGAACAACCGAATAGGGTCAACAGCATTAACAAAGTAATCAGATTCTAATTCGTCAGTACAAAGTGTCCTAAATAAATTCCAATTAGCCTTCGCAAAATTCCACCTGGTTGCCGGTGGGTCATCAGTCGGATTTATAGCAGAGAGAACTGTGGGGAAATGGTCACTTCCACAAAGATCGTCATGGACCGACCATTCAAATTCAGTATAAATATTTGGGTCACGGAGCGACAAATCAAGTTCAGAGTACGTACCTGTACCAGGATGCAAATATGTGGCTGATCCATCACTAAATATGCATAACTTATTATCTGCAATCAAGTCTTCTAGGATTTTCCCCCTGGCATTAATAGTATTACTTCCCCATAGAGGGTTATGCCCAGTTAGATCCCCCATGATGATACCGGGTCTCGGGAGTTGGTCAAACAGATTCTGAAGATCGGACTGTTGTGTGGGAGAAGATGGGGAGATGCACAAGGAGCAAAGAGTGAAAGTTATGTGTAAAGAAAGACGAACTGCGACGGCTGGCAGGTTGCATTTTAGGGGCACAGGGCTATGAATGACACCCTGTTTCACCAAAATGGATGCGCCACCTGTGACTTTGTTTCCCGGAGGTGAAAACGAGTGATATGAGTTGTACTGACGTATATCCAATTTATCCTCATTTTTTAGATATATCTCTTGTAAAGAAAAGGCTGGTGGTTTGAAATCCTGTGATAGTAATTGAAGATCATTAAAATTGTTCCTAAGACCCCTACAATTCCATTGTATTATGTTCATAAAATTATTTATGGAGGTTCAACAGTAGAAACTGAGTGCGCGGAAGCACTACTCCTACAACCTGTGTGTGAAGGAGCGGTCTCCACAGAAAGGGGTTCAAATACATTTTAAACCGACACTGGCTCTTCTATATGTTGAAGAGACCTAGTCTTCGTTTTTAACATTTTCTTTTCTTTCGCAGTCGCAGGTAGGTTTTCTGTCTGTGGCTCTTCAGTCTGGGATGCTGAGGAGCGCTGACATGTTTGTGACGTCTGAGTTGTGCCATCCAACATTATCTGAGCTTCACTGACCCAAGATATCACAGTTTGACAAGAAACTGAAGAAGTGTGTTTAACAACAGAAGTTGGTGTAGGAGAAGAAACAGTGGCTGAATACGTTATGCTGGTATTTGGTCTTGTTGGAGCAGGAACTAATTTCTTAGCTTCAAAGTATGAAATATTATGTGTACATTTCAGTTTGAGGATTTTACTTTAATACTCGAATTTTGGGCAGGACATAGATGACGCCAGATGCTCACCACTGCAGTTTGCACACTTTATGGCATTGGTACATTCGGTACTCTCGTGACTACCACTACAGCGTGAGCACACTGACTTACCAGTGCAGGACCTCGCACCATGTCCCTGTCTCTAACTATTCCTCTGCAAGTGTTCAGGGTTTTATGTTCCGAGACAACAACCTGTTTGTTCACAAAATGTTTTAGCCCTAGCAGATTGACTGATTGCTGCCTCCGTACACACTCTATCAAGAGAGAACCATTCCTGATACGTGTGACATTTTTAACCTCCCCGCAGATACCTTGAATACCCTTGGAGATGGCAAAAGGGTTGATGTTTAAAGGACTCTTATCAGCACTTTCTATCACTAAAACCCTTGGCCAGGAATCCTTGGCATATGAAGATATCTCTTCATCAGAGGAAGAAGACATATGTCTGCGTTTTGATGTTTTGACGGAACAAGATGGAGTGTTAGTAGCCATGGTAGATAAATATAATTCGGCAACCCTGCCCCCCACCCGCCATCGAGTGTCAACAAGGACGGTAATACGGTGGAAACCAGACTGCAGTACCAGGGCTACAGGGTTGTTATACTCCAGAAGATACAGACTTGAAAAGCCACGATATCTTAAAGAAAATGTGTCAAGCTGGTTCTGCCTGTGACACAGTTCCAAAGAGCCCGGAATTCAGAGGTCTATATATCCAGATTGGCTCATGAGCCACCGCCTTATGGCATAGGACTCTAGGCAATTAAATATATCAAATTTGTTTGCTAAATATCAAAACGACCAATACCCATAAATATATATGTGCAAATAGTATGCTATGCACAGGGCATGGCGTGACCAGCCGATTGATAGAACCGGGCCAGTTCTACCACCCGTCTAGGTGAAGTAAGGGCCAAAGTGGCGTGGTAGGCACCAGGAACATAAGGTCCTAGTCCAAGTGCCCCCAACCACCAGGACCCCGTCCTCCACCGACACAGGGGCGCAACCCACGGCCAACAGGTTGGTGGACCAAATATTCCCCCGGGTCCACAACGGGGGGTTGGCAAGCACTTAACGTTACCCAGCACCCACCACGAGGAGGTGGCTTGCCACGGGTGCCGGATAACTAAAACTTGCAGATGGTAACAAATTTGGAATTGTCGCCATCCAACCCGACGAGACACAATTTAGTGTCAGCATCCTAGATCACAGTCTCTACCACCGAGAACATCTCGCGAGTACATAACTTGAACACTTGAACATGGCACAGCTCTTCTCGGAGCCAATTCGTGTCTTGCAGAATTAATTTTCATATTAAAGATCAATAAACTTGGCAATTATACGTACAAGTGTAACAGGGACACAAAGATAGAGAAGTAGCATGTAACTTAAAACGTATAATGCATGACAATACAATAAATCGCCAGCAACTGAAAGTAGATCACCATAACAGAGACCACGAGGACTTACAGTACCTTCTCTACCTGCACGGACCTTAGCCGGATTTACGTCATCCCTTCAGTCGTTGGTGGTAGTAGGTAAAATTAGCCAAAACTTAAAATCACAAACATATTGTGAAATATTAAAATATTCATTAAGCTGGATGTTTTGGGACCTACGTGCCCCCACAAGATGAGAACTGGACATAGTGAATTTTGGTATGTTCACATATTGCTGTTGAAATAATCAGGTGATAATTCACGCTGAGCAAGCAATTAGAACACGAGTGAATATGGATACGATTCTGAAATAATCCCCGTCTTTTCTTCAAGTGATTATAGAATTCTCGGTAAATAATCAAGGGAATTATGCTCATTAACTGATAACATCATTTTAAAGGTACAGCATAGGGAGACCAGTTTGCACATGTATCGGCAAGTGAATCTTTAACCAGAAAAATGCGGCAACATATGAAACAGGTCTACATCGAAGTTTTTTTGTCACAGGAAAAATGTATTTATGGTCGTCATATCTCTACCATCAATTATGTATGTATGTATGTATGTATGTATGTATGTATGTATGTATGTATGTATGTATGTATGTATGTATGTATGTATGTATGTATGTAGGTAGGTAGGTAGGTAGGTAGGTAGGTAGGTAGGTAGGTAGGTAGGTAGGTAGGTAGGTAGGTAGGTAGGTAAGATTTGAATATGAATCATACAGACTAGATTTGGATGTGGGAAGGGTCATTGATGAATATAATATTAAAGGAAATACACCCTCTAGTGTCATACACAGGGATATCAGTACCTCTGGAATATACAGATAGAACATCCTAGCTGTGTAAACATACCCGGTATATGCTCTTATACTATGTATTAGCTGATTCATACTAGAGCATATACATAATATTCATTACGTTAACACTTTCAGTTTAAAAATTTGGGCTGATTTGATCCAATGTGAGTCAATGGATCTCCAGTGTCTTAATGCTTCCGACACCTTTGGACACATTGCATCAGAAGTTCTGACATTCTACCACCACACGTGTACGCGTGGTACTCGAGGCTGAAAACGGATCGCATTTATGTCCACAATATGCAGTTAAGCTCCCCACATTTCTCAATGCAATGACGAGAAAGTTCTACAACAACGACAGTTTGGACAGTTTGGTGTATACAAAGTAAACCTCAGTTAATATTCTTAGTGACCCGTGAAGGTCCGGGGTAGAATAGGCCTTCAGCAACACATGCCTGGTGGTGTATGTCGCTCATTTGCTTTTGTCCTCTTTGGAGACATCACACGTGGAGGTGGAATCGGTTTTGTCGCGTATATTTGATAGACATTCAGTTATGTTTATAGCAGCAAGGTAAAATAGGACCAGAAAACCGTTAATATTCTTAGTGACCTGTGAAAGTCCGGGGTAGAATAGGCCTTCAGCAACACATGCCTGCCATTAAAGGCGACTATGCTTGTCGTAAGAGGCGACTAACGGGATCGAGTGGTCAGGCTCGCTGACTTGGTTGACACATGTCATCGGTTCCCAATTGCGCAGATCGATGCGCATATTGTTGATCACTGGATTTTCTGGTCCATACTCGATTATTTACAGACCGCCGGCATAGATCTTGAATATTGCTGAGTTCTGCGTAAAACTCACTTACTCACTCACTAATATTCTAAGTAGGGGGACACAACTCACCACATATCCCACACATATAGGGACACAGTTGGGGAACGTTGTAGTAAGTCCTGCAATCCTTGGGGATCAGACTACGACCACAGTAAAAGGAATCCTTCTCCGGGCAGTTCACTGGAAGTAAAATAAAATCTGTACAGTGAAGAGAAAGGATAAAGGTTAAGTATGTTGTTCTTGTACAGTCTGAATGTATGTCGACATTGTGTAAAGACCTTCAACACACAAGACTGTGTTGATAAGCAATTGCCAATGACAAACCCTGCTATGGGTTTATAACAGGGGTAAAAGATGTGCTCACCTGTCCGGAAACACCTGTTTTCATTACTGTTCGATAGTGATTCATAAACTCTTGTTAATGGTGGTGTATGTCGCTCATTTGCTTTTGTCCTCTTTGGAGACATTACACGTGGAGGTGGAATCGGTTTTGTCGCGTATATTTGATAGACATTCAGTTATGTTTATAGCAGCAAGGTAAAATAGGACCAGAAAACCGAAGTGTCATCTGTTCCGTAACGGTGACACTTGTTGTGTAAAAGGTGTACGTTGTGTGAATAGTTCATTGGCTGGCGATTTATTCCAGCTTTATGCTGCTGGTCTGTGAATAATCGAGTCTGGATCAGATACTCCAGTGACTAACAGCATGACCATCTATCTACGGGATACCGTATACGAGATACGAAGACATGTGTCCAACCAAGTCAATGACCCTGACCACCCGATCACGTTAGTTGCCTCTTACGACAAGCGTGGGTTGCTGAAGACCAATTCTGTAAGATTAGTCCTCTGAGAGAGGACACAGGAATGGACATGACACATGACACATGACACATGACCCATGACATCCTGCACTTACACTGCTGACACGTAGGACCCGAGTAAGGCTTCTGACATGTGCAAGTACACGTGTTTGTGTCAAGATTGCCGCCGTTGAAACACGCCTTCCCTCCACAATCTGAAACAGTATGCATCTATTTTATAAATTGTTTTGTCAGCAGAAAAGGACACTTAATATTCCTTAGGTTGTGTATACCAATGTCTTGCATTTTAGGTCCTGTATCCTGAGTTATAAGTATCCGTTTACATATTGTCGTAGTCTGTCGTACAGACCCTGAAGTATATATATATCCAAGAAAGCCCACGCAAATCTAGGAAATGTGGCAAGTCTAGATTCCCTTTGCGTCAGAGATGTCTCAGGGCTCCATTTCATTATATTACTTTTTTTAACTATGAACGATTTTTTCAGTAAAATATGTTCATTTTAGAGACCAGCTGTTAGTCTAATCTTGTCCGTGTCACACAACCTATACAAACAGAAAAAATAATAACAATGGATCCACACTTATGGTCTCCGATTGTCAGAATTAACAATTAGACTTACCGCAGAGTCCATCCTTACAAGTATTAGGACAGGAACTGCATCTGGGGCCTTTTGTGTACGGCTGGGAAATTCGGTTTTGTCTGACGAAGAAATGCGTACGTGACTGTTAAAAACGATTGTTGTACCGTCGATTGTTTTTCATGGAAAATGTGTAACAGTCAACTTTACTGAAAATCAGACAAAGAATTATCACTATACACAAACTGGTTTAGAACTACTGTTTAGCCTCTGAAACAGTGGAAGATGGAACATATTGACGTTGTCAGGGCCTGAAAACATATTTATATTTTAGAAAACTCACTTTACTAACTGAAAAGTCATGACTGAATACTACTTGAAGGCTTCAGGACGTTTATGTTCATTATATATATATATATATAATAGCAACCTGGATAGGAAAATTGACGCTAACCAACTTTTTTTGATGATGGTTCGCTGGTTATGAAGCAATTACCAATTGTGATTTTTCAACCAATTCCCAACACTTGCACGCCCTCGCCTCACCTTCTCTCTCTCATCCATCATTAGAATCAATACGATCTATCCGTACAAGAGGAACCTCACCCTGATCCGTAATTGCATACGTAGTATCTTCCAAATCTGGTGTTGGGGCAATGGGCATACCCGCATCCTATCAAGAACGTAACGTTCTGGACGATCTGCAGAGACAAAATGTGGCACATGACACTACACAGCGTCAGAAGAATACACACCTAGCACCATTACGAATAATGAATAAGATCCGGGATAGAACTGATCTTCAGTAACCTATGCTTGTCGTAAGAGGTGACTAACGGGATTAAGTGGTCAGACACGCTGACTTGGTTGACACAGTTCATCATCTTCCACTTGCACAGATCGATACTCATTCGGTTGATCACCGATTTGTCTGATCAAGACTCGTTTACATACAGATCGACACCATGCAGCTGAAATATTGCGGCGTAAAACCAAACTCATTCACTTACTCACAAACACATAAGAATTTGCAGTTCCGAATTAGAAACACATCTACTTGATTTGATTCCATAAATTGAGCGCTCTTTTCCATACGTATGATATGCTGTGCAGGCATTCAAACCAGGATCGTAATGAGCAGAAATTTGTCTGCTTGTCTAGATAGATAAGAGATGCAGTAAATATATCCAAAACTGTACCTGGGTATAGTGTCCGATCTTCTTCCATCCGTCTCTCCCCAAGTAACCATTCGGGTTCTGGCCAAATCGATACAAACTGACTTCGTTATACCATGCCATTATGGCGCTCTGCCAGTTCAGATATCCTCCAGCAATGTTTTGTCCAATTTCAAATCCATAGTCTGAAAAATAAGCCCATAACAGATAAGAATTTATATGCGTCATGACATAACAGTGATCAAAATCCATATGCTAACAATAAATGTGACATCTACGTGGAAACATGTCCAAGGCGTTTATCAAGGATTGAAGTTGCATTGTGTTAACTTTCATCAGCTGATGACGACAGTGACTCGCATGACAAAATTCCACGATATGCGAAACGTTGACACTGTTCTAACCCTCTACCCTTTGACGACATAGTCATGACCTAAGACAAACAATCCATTCTGACACCCACTCACTTAAAGCGAACTATATGAATACTGTTTGCTTTTGTTTCCACGTCATCCTAACCAACAATCCATTCAGCCTCATATCAATATAATGGTGTCATCGTCAAATAACATTACAACTCATTTTGCAATTGGAGTTTGTAATTATTAGTCTCAAGACAAAGGGTCCAACTCCACAAATGGCGGCGGTCTGTAAATCATCGAGTCTGGACCAGAAAATTCAGTGATCAACAGCATGAGCATCGATCTGCGCAATTGGGAAACGATAGGAGAGTTTCGATCACTTAACACTATCATCGCTTTTTGGGGACCCGGTATTATTGTTTGACTGCTCAAAATGGAATAATAGTGTTTGATGAACAATGTCTACCTGATCAAAAGCCGGATAGTACACCATTGAGATAAACTCAAATACAGCAGGAAATATACGCTATGACCGGGTTTACGAATGCTTGCAGATAATTTATACCTTCTGGCAACCTCCGGGGTAATAACACCACACATAAACTTCAAAGGTGTCCACATTTGTTTCACTAACGCAAACGGATACGATAACTAGCCATGTCAAATTACATACTCTGTGGGACATGATAATGACAAATAATTTTATCGATTTTTAGCGATTATGACCAGATAGCTCAAACGGGTACATTCATTGAGTATAGCATAGGCATGTTGGCATGTGAGTGCTTTTTGTGAAATTCTTCTTCATTGTCCGGTTGAAAATAATGTTACATAAACTCAGATTGCGAGTAAATTTGACACAAGTAAATGTGATGACGCATTGCCGTAAATTTCCTTTCGGTATGTATCATCATAACTGGGCCAAGACAAAAGTACATATCACCTATCCCCACGTCATATCTCTTTCTTTTGTAGATACGAGGTAAACACTTTCTTCTACTGCTATCTGCCGGTTTCATGCTTCATACATGTATTCAGATTATTCGTGCCTTTATTCGCCGTATATGACTTAACCTCACATCAGGTTCAGACCAGTTGATAAGTAGTTAGAGTGGAGTAAACTGAATCTGCACAACATTATAACAAAAGTGGATTTAATTTGTTCGTCCTAGATTTGTTATGTAGGCGAATTTCGAACCGTGTGCTGTAACTTGATCGTGAATGTACCTCGGGACGCCACTGCGCAATGGTGTCTTAATGTAACACAGATGCTGTGACATCGGCTGTTGCACTAAATGAAGAATAATACAGACCGAGCCACATGCGCTTACCAGAGAATGCCAAAATGGCAGACCAAAGATGATCAGTTTCCAAATGAATACGACAAGTGGGACTACAGTTAAGTTACAGTTTTGGCGTTTGCTTAAAAGTACTGTAAGATAAGCTATTTTATTCTGCAATCACTTGCCCGTCGTTTATCTACAAGGAACACGTGTTGACAGTCATTATCACTGCTATATGACTGCCCATTCGTTTTCATTTTCTGTTTGTATGAACCTTTACATGTGGAACCTAATGCGTTTGCTCATACAGAAAATGTTCAAATACATATAAATTTACTCATTCGTTTATTTTCTCTTACCACGGTCTCTCGGTTGATGGTCAAGATCACACAATATATACTGACAAGCTCAATCGCGCATATAACTTTTGATTGACAATGTTCATCAGTTTGTTGAGTGAGACGTAAGTGGTTTGCGTACCAGCGCACTAACGTTCACGTGTCTGGGGGGATGAAACTAGGAGGTATTTCAGCTGTTACACCATTCTGTAATTTCCAACGGCAGTTTCTAGAAGTTACCAATGAATTATGAAAAATCGCCGAAGACACAGTAAATACGGAATTACATGTGATGTAAAAAGTATCAGCTGTTGCACGATTTTTCGAAAAGGATAATATACACTGAAGAATACCTTTAGCTATATGGCAATTCACTGACAACACAAGTTGTGAGTTGTGTAAGTTGTCAATACCACCTTGTTGATTTGTATCAACAGCTCCAGTAAATGCATATGCACAAAGTTCTAAGGAGGGACCATATGCTTGCATGCATTGATTTGGAAATAATGTAGTTCGATATTTGGACAATTAATTCACAAATGTGTTTACCAGTGCGTATGTTGATGACGAGGTGTGTGATAACTTATCAGACCTTTCAAGAACTTGACAGGATGGTTTGGAACGCCTAGCATCAATTCTAAAAAACCCATACTCAGATGGATTGCATCTTTCAGACGCATTTAATCTTTTTTTCATCTTGTCACGAGCATATACAGGCTGTCGCTGTATAGCTTGCATGTTTAATATAGTCATGGGCCTGCTCAAAACGAAGGGATATATATGTTGTGAGAAGGATGTCTCTGACGGGGAAACTTACAGCAATGCAACATCACATTTACTTGTGTGGCACTAGCTTCCTCGAGCTGGGTTTATCGATCGTCAATTGACACCTGACAATCAAGACAGAGGTAAAACATACCAATTGTACACCCAGAGATCGCACCCGCCTGTAATATCCGGTCATAATCGCTACACGACAAGAACTATTTTTATTTCTCACAAAATATATATTTTGATATGACATTGTTTGTTGTACGTTTGCGTTAGTGTAAGAATTGTGGGCAACTTTAAAGTTTATGTATGGCGTTATTATAGCAAAAGTTGAGCGGATGGAGAAATAACATGTTTGAGGCACTGTGAGACTATGAAGAAAGGTCAAATACAGTGCAATAGTATTCCATTTATGTACTGCCAAACACTGTTTACATTAGTGACCTGAACTGACTTAAGAAACAAGTGTAGAAGTGAGCACAGCTCACATAGCCCCGCTTCCCACTTTGAGACATGGACATGGCTGATATTGATAATTATATAATGTGACAAGGATCAACAGCTTACAAGACTTTCTCCTTGAATCTACTAAACTTTATTGCTAGATAATAGTTTAGCCATGTACTGATTACAGTTACAGTAATAATTTATGGAAACATTATTTTTTGTGTTTTCAGTGGAAACCCAACATAATTTAAACTTGACTGTCTCATGTTGCATACAATGAAGTGGACGTAGGTGACGATTGTTACCGACAACATTGTTACATGTTGCACACACACAATGAAGTGGACGTAGGTGACGATTGTTACCGACAACATTGTTACATGTTGCACACACACAATGAAGTGGACGTAGGTGACGATTGCTACTGACAACATTGTTACATGTTGCACACACACAATGAAGTGGACGTAGGTGACGATTGCTACTGACAACATTGTTACATGTTGCACACACACAATGACGTGGACGTTGGTGACGATTGTTACTGACAACATTGTTACATGTTGCACACTCACAATGAAGTGGACGTAGGTGACGATTGCTACTGACAACATTGTTACATGTTGCACACACACAATGAAGTGGACGTTGGTGACGATTGCTACTGACAACATTGTTACATGTTGCACACACACAATGAAGTGGACGTAGGTGACGATTGTTACCGACAACATTGTTACATGCTGCACACACACAATGACGTGGACGTTGGTGACGATTGTTACTGACAACATTGTTACATGTTGCACACACACAATGAAGTGGACGTAGGTGACGATTGTTACCGACAACATTGTTACATGTTGCACACACACAATGAAGTGGACGTAGGTGACGATTGCTATTGACAACATTGTTACATGCTGCACACAATGAAGTGGGCGTAGGTGACGATTGCTACTGACAACATTGTTACATGTTGCACACACACAATGACGTGGACGTAGGTGACGAATGTTACTGACAACATTGTTACATGTTGCACACAATGAAGTGGGCGTAGGTGACGATTGCTACTGACAACATTGTTACATGTTGCACACACACAATGAAGTGGACGTAGGTGACGATTGTTACCGACAACATTGTTACATGTTGCACACAGTGATAATAATCACATTTTGCAAATAAATATGACATATCTGTCAGTCATAACGTGCGTATTAAGTTTGGCCTGTAGAGTGTTGGTGATATGCTGTAAACCATCAAACACATGTTTACATGGAAGCAACAACAAAACAAATTCTTAAAGAAAAAAATATAGCACAAGGCGCATCAGTGGATAATGACTAACATATGTGTAAAGTTTGGCGAACCTAGCATATACACTTTAAGAGATATGCACCTGACAATAGCATCAAACACACTTGGCACTAGGTCGTATTTCCAGCTGAAAAAACGTCCATCTCGAGTAAATAACACACGCACGAGAATTGCGATACGGGCCCCTGAACCACAGATTCTACGAGACCTGGAGACACATGTGATTGGCGTATGCATGGACGCAGTCTGAGGCAAATATAATTCAAGTCCACGCAAGTCTAGAAAATATGGTCAGTCTAGATTTCAGTTTCAGGAGAAAGTCACAGGGTAGATATTTCCTTTGCTTCCTTAACTGACAGGTTATTTTTCGAATATTTGTAACTCCGGCCAAAGGTGATGTTATGCTGTCGAGAATTATGGCGTTTTGTAATTCTTTAAGTGGTTGCCTGCCTGATAATTGATTGTTAAATGTACATATGATCTTTATGAAGGATTATCTCAACTGACTCGGATACTTTGGACATGTTTCTCCCACACTTTCCTTACTCGTAAACCGAATTTCCCTATATGTCTGTAAGAAAATACTTTAAAGGGGATGGCTGGATTTGGCTACCATAAAGTAGAGACCGCAGCATTATGGTTGCAATGCGTTGAAACAGGACAGAGCTTGACAAGATACAAAGAAATATACTTGTCATTCAAACCTTTATCGGATGTTTGTGGAATGTAATTATCCCCCGCAACGCGTTTTGCCGGGGTATTAAAAAGCACCCCGTCCGTCCGTGAGTGCGTCCGTCCGTACGTGCACATTTATCGTTTCTAGACCAGAACTTTAAAACCATTCAATATTTCTTCGCCAAACTTGGCGCATAGATAGATTTGGTGGTGCATTAGTGCCTTTAGGTAGTTCTCAATAAAATATGTTTCGCGTTTCCATGGCAACAAGTGTGACTGAAATTGGAGGTAATGCGATGGATATTGATGACTGTGCCTTCTTGTTTTATAATTGAAGATACTTCCTTACCTGTAACCCCAATATATGTTTTGTTAGTCTGAAAATCTTCAAAAGTACCTGGTCCCTTTATCAACAGAAATTAGGTTCTTTGTTTTCTATCAAAATGATATATTTTCAAGACACTAAGCGTCAGCCTTAATGTGCCTGTGTTGGGAATCAAACACCGGCTTTTGGCCTGACAAGCGAACGCTTTAACCACGAGCGTACCTCATCATTCTTTGATACTGTTCAAGAATGTACATTGGTACATGTATTATACCTTCAAGATTGAACCCAGTTTAGTCACCAGATATCCATCTGTTTTTTATATTAGTGACATGTATCTGTAAAACAGGCATACACATAAATATTTGCAATCTTCTTTATAGTTTTCCATTTATGTAGCAATTTTCAGTTTATATTTCCAGGAAATTCTGTACGAAGGTAGAATTACAGTTTCACCCATTTACAGATGATACGTTTTGGTACTTTAAGAGTACACATTATATTCCATGATAATGGGATGTCAAAATGATATACTGTTGTAATGTTTCCAAGTCAGACAGCAAAACGTAAAAGAAAAATTGAACAACATTAATCTGTCAGGTAGTAAGTTTTCAATATTATCGAACCTGCTTAGTTATCTAAGATTATAAACTAATTGTAATCACTAAAATTTTCTATAATCTACCCAAGAGATGGAATCAAAATAGGTTTACAGTATACTTATTCGGGTAACTGAATTTTGAGAAATCGTCCGTATTGGACAATAACTGTATTCAAAAAGAGGCCATACCAGGGATGTGCATGTTTACACATTTACAACAGTAAATCATTAATGCACTGGAATCATCATTTTGAAAGCACAGTTAATGGCATTTGTGCAGATATGATCAGTCGGATAACTCATACAAGTGAGCACTAACATTAGGGACATACAAATTAGGTAAAGATAAGAAGTGTACTTTAGGTCAGTTATTTAAACTGTATTGTAATTTCCATTGCAAAAAAGCAAAAACGATATTACCTGTTGATTAGAAAGACCCACTGTCACCACCCAGGCGCGCACGCACACGCACAGACACACACACGCGCGCGTGCGCTTCATTTCAGGATTTAGCATTGCAGAGAGGGCTTGGCTGATAATAACTGTGAGACAGACTAACACACTCCCAAGCATATATGCCGCTCTGACCCATGGACACCGTATATGAACCTTTCAAACAGACATTATGTGAATGTCAAGAAAGACACGCACGTTGATGAGTATCACTTCAACATGTGTTTCTTATTATCTCAGTGCATTATGGAGTGGTCGTACGCGCTAACGAACCCCATTTGACAGTTATATCACACAACCACAGAAGTACATGTTAAAATGTTGTCAATCTTGTAACACTATATTTACCCATTACCAACTGTTCACGCGTGTACTAAATACATGAGAAACCTTCCCCTGGTCATGCGAGATTTCAAAGGTACTGAAGTGCATGTCCTAGAATCACAACATTTACAATTATTGCCCATGTCAGAAAACCTTGAGTGCAATGGCCAGACACCTGTGAAATACATGCAAATGTAGAGTTGAATGTTCGTATATTTCAACATCAATTTAACCCATGTAAATCTGACAGCCAGATGATACGTCGCTTTCAAACATTGTTCAGGATGACGCATATATTTCCTAGCGTTAGTAAATTTGAGTAATACAGTCATTTTGTGTGGTGGTTGACCTGGATGATCTTGATCTAAACACTTAATATGACAATGAACTTATGGGAAATTAATACATGACATATTCACTGTTTGTTCGTGAGGATTATGGATTTGAGGAGGAATGTACCGGGTATGCTTTTGACATTGTCGTGTTCCATCTTGCACTGCCGAGCCCACTTCTCTGATACAGCAGCTAGCTTGTGATCCCACACCTGCGACAGAGTACATGATAATGCATGATGTATGTTCTGTACACACATACGCCTCCATGTATCATAACAAGCAAAATTAAAAAATGCCCGCAGATTCGGAGTGGGTTAGGCAAACTCTAGCGCTGACATTCTATATATTTACGATAAGGACACAGTGTTTTCAAGTGAAAATCTCACTTGACAAAATCTTGACAAAACATTTAAAGGGCCTCTGCTGAAAAATTATTATATCTCATTGATAACGGTGGGTTGTGACATATGTGGGGCCTGGCGGTAGGGTTATAATGCTGGATATTTGAACACAACAAATGTTCTTGTTTTTAAAAAAAATATAATTACATATTCAAATAACCGTTGTTATTAACTACATGATAGCTTTCACATAATTACGCAAAAAGAAGTCATTATTTCGTTTGAATGATGTAAGCGGCTTGGCGCTAGAACCATACCCATGAATTCCCATCTTTATTTTCTAGAAGGTAGACGACAGATAGATATTGCATCACTACAAAATGGCTATCCAGTACGTAGCCTACGAACACATCAGACTTACAAGTTTCCCAAGATCCGTAGCAGGTGGTTCTACCCTCCCTCGTAGTTCATTGTGGAGCGTTACAATATCAACCCGGTCTTGCGCAGTAACACCGTATGACATCACTTCCGAGTTGTCTTGTAAACACATGGTATGCCCTCTAATGGTAGAATACTCCGAGGTACACGTGTGCTGAGGTCCAATAAACAAGTACAGTGTTAATGTGTGCAACGTTTGGATGGTACTCTGTAGTAGGGCTTCTCTGTCGTAACATATGATGGTGTCTACTCAAGACAGTTAGGATTATCCTTTACTCCCCCAAATATATAATACTGTAAATAATCGAGTCCGATCCAGTGATTAACAGTATGAGCATCGATTTACGCAGTGGGTATACCATGACATGTGTATACAAAGTCAGCGACCTTGGCCACCCCACGCCACCCCATACCATCCCATTAGTCGCCTCATACGACAAACATGGGTAAGTAAAGATCAGTTCTAACGCGGATCTTCACGGGTGGTATAATTAGAATTATACCTGCATTATTTCAAGTAATGTCGTTTTTATTTGTAACAGTAAATATAGTATCTGTTGTGGCAGCTGTAGCAATAGTGGCAGCAGCACTTACATTAGCAGTAGCAGCAGGGAAGAGTCGATGTTGTAGCAGTTGCAGTAGTAGTAGTAATACTAGTAGTAATAGTTGTGGTAGAAGTAATAGTTGTGGTAGTAGTAGTAGTAGTAGTAGTCGTGGTGGTGATAGTAGTTGTAGTAATGGTAACAGTAGTAGCAGCAGCAGAAGTAATAGTAGTGGTAGTGGTGGTGGTGGTGGTATTAGTAGCAGTAGCAGTAGCAGTAGTGGTGGTGGTGGTAGTAGTAATAGCACTAACAGTAGCAGTAGTAGTGGTGGTGGTGGTAGTAGTAGTAGTAGCACTAACAGTAGCAGTAGTGGTGGTAGTAGTAGTAGGAGCAGTAGTAGTAGTAGTAGTAGTAGTAGTGGTGGTGGTAGTAGTAGTAGGAGCAGTAGTAGTAGTAGTAGTAGTAGTAGTAGTGGTGGTGGTAGTAGTAGCAGTAACAGTAACAGTAGCAGTAGTGGTGGTAGTAGTAGGAGCAGTAGCAGTAGTAGTAGTGGTGGTGGTAGTAGTAGCAGTAACAGTAACAGTAGCAGTAGTGGTGGTAGTCGTAGCAGTAACAGTAACAGTAGCAGTAGTGGTAGTAGTAGTAGTAGGAGCAGTAGTAGTAGTGGTGGTGGTGGTGGTGGCGGCGGCGGCGGCAGTGGCAGCAACAACAGCAGCAGCAGCAGCAGCAGCAGCAGTAGTAGTAGTAGTAGTAATAGTAGTTTGTTATTGTTAAGTTTATCGACGTTACCTCTGTCCGTTTTGGACGACCAATGCTTTTCTTCGGAAGGACAACGTCATGGGGGGAGTCATTCAGTTCCCCGGTACTGTCTCTGTTCCCCGAGAAGGCAATGTCGGACACAAGGTTGTCGTGACCATCCTCTGGAATGCAAGCATAATGTTGAATAAAATACCAAGCAAGTCCGTCACGTAATATCAGTGTCTACCCTAGACATGAAAATTTAGGAGTCACCATGACTCCCTGGTGTGACCATTCTCTGGAATGCAAGTATAATGCTGAAAAATGTTAACGACCAAGCAAGCCCGTTTTGTAAAGTCACTCTGCCCTAGACAACAATTTAGGAGTCACCGTGACTCCCTTCAGATTTGAAGGGTCATCATGCGACGTTGTCGTATTGGCCACACAAAATAGACTCATGAATACCTGTTCAAAGCTGTGGGTCCTCCGTTTTGTATCCCTTGTGGTGAGGGGCCAAGGTCAAGCATATCCTGCTTGACTGTATTGAATTTTCTATCACAAGAGATAAATATTTCAATGTAAAAACTGTTAAGGATATTTGTACAAATATTAGTTTTCATTTAGTTATTGCGTTTATCTTAAAGAAATTGATTTAATTGATTTATATGTTTTGTAGAGTTTATAACTGGTATAGTTTAAATTAGCTGATATTGTTAGTGGCTGTATCATGAAAGTTGATTAATGTCCTGAAAGGGGATTAATAAAATTATTGTCCAACTCAGTGGGTAGGAAAGTCCCGAAACATTCAAGGTAAATTTATTCGTACCACCACCTTTTCCGGCGCAGAATATGTGCCTTTTTAAATGTATGGCTAGATTTGGCTGCATTGCTAGGGTTGATGTAAATCCAGCTTTGATTTTGTGGTTTTTGGAGACGAGATTCTTGAGAGGCATTTAGAAGTTGGTGAATATAATAAGACGAGTATAGGGATGACAACTTCTTTTTATTGTCTAACACGACGTTTCTGGGCATCTTGTCCCTTCTTCAGGTGATAGAGACAGGAGTACAAGACATATTATATATACCAGTATTTACAGGAAGAAGATAAGTACATGTATATACAAACAAATCACAGAGGACAGATCAAATGCAGTTATAAAAACAATGATAACAGGCATAACGTGAAGCCGGGTGATATACACAGCAGAGTGATATACAGATAGTTAGATTTACAGGAAGCCAGAAGTGTAAATGTGTATACAATCAAAGAGGTAAGTCAAACAGACGTTACATAAATAATAATGATGGGGAGATGTAAACACAACAGAGCTGATTAAATGACATAAGGGGTGGCTTTTATGATGTTCCAGGCAGTGGGGTTAATCTGGGGTTAATCCTCTGACGCTGATGGCTTCTAGTAGTTTTCGTTTACGCCAATCGTGAACATCTCCCCATCATCATTGTTTATAATGACAGGTCGCAGTTTTAGAAGTTAACTAAAATCCTGATTACAATTCATTTTACTATTACAACATATGGGATAGTCAGTGTCTTTGTTCCAATCGGAACACCTACCATTTTCGCATTGTCTTCCATTATAGCATTAACAATGTAAATATCGAACTGGTTGTCGTTACTCAAGATATTAAGACGTAAATGTCTCACGGCAAATACCATCACGTCTGTCTTCCTTTAGTAAGACTGAGCCCCATAAATAAAGTTATCAAGTAAGTATATCTGAAACAAATCCATCAGGAAAACATTACAGTGCTGAAGCCAGTCAGACTTGCAACATATGTTCAGTTGACCTTATTTTCAAAGAGCTTTCCTAGGCTCTTGAAGACCGACTAACGACCGTGTTTGTGACTTAGAGATGAAGAGTTTCGCAAGACACCAAATCGGACCCGAAAATACGGGACTTATTATATATAACCCAAATAACATACAAAAATAATGATGTATATGCGTCACCGACCGAACTTCGGGCTGACCTAACTTACACGTGCCCTGATTCTGTCAGGGGTAGTGTAATCCTCCATTACTCAAATAAGACTTTTTGTGGACCAAGTAGAGAAGAAAATCAAATTAATTACGTGCCATGTCGTCCCGGAATGACCAGGTGTCTGAAATAAACTTCAAACAACCTTTGTGGAGTGGTACACATGAATAAATCAGCCTACGTCGTACGTTACGTCTATAAGTTCACGGCGCGGGCACGTCAGAGAGAAATAACAAGGTATAATTGTAACATTGACGTATGTAAAACGGCTGTATTGAGATAACCTTCAGGCAGTTTCGGTAGAACATGACAAGCCGCCTGTTCGTCCGAAAAGAAATATGTTTTTTCCGTGCAATATGCGAACATGGTTAGAACATTGTTCCTTATATATCACGTCAAGTCAGTCTAACGGGGGAAGAAAACAGTAATACAGGTCTTAGATATTTGTATCTTTTGAGAAATCCATGAACTCCTCAGGCATGGTGTTGAGAAAAAGAAAAAAATATAGTCGGGCGAACCGAGATTCGAACACACAATCTTATGTTTGTGCGCTAATAGTTCTCCTCTATACTATTACACCGTTGGAACACCAGAGTAACAGTTGATGTTTACATTGGTAAACATTGGCAAAGAACGACGATTACTGGTGCAAAATGGGAAACAATATTCAAACAAGTTAAACCTAACAATAATCTGATAAACAAGTATACTCATAGTCTTGGTCCAAGGCTATACCGAAGGCTAAGCCAATGCATGTACAGTGGAAGCGGTCTAAACCGGCACTTACTGGGACTGAAGAAATAATACGGTTTAAATAAAGTCCGGGATTTTAGAGCTGATGGTAATGTACAAGCCATGGATGGAACTGAGCTTTAATGCCGGTGTTGACAACTTGCCGGACTGGACAGATGCCGGTTTGGACAGCTTCTGCTGTGTAGCCATTCTATCCTTTAAAGAGGCACGTTTAGATAAGATGACACTTTGTTAGTTGGATATTTATATTTTTTCAGAAAGTATCATGTAAACTATCAATTATTACATTAGTCTAGTACGCACAGTATGCAGGTAAATTCGTTACCGAGTATGGAAAAGTTAAAAAAAAAGGATTGTAGGTTAATCCGATTGATGGTGTATCCTATAGTTTGCGAAATAGTTTGAGTGTACGTTGAAAACATATTGAATTAAGACATGATACAAACATTCGTTTACTCATTTTCCATGGTTGGGATGTTGTAATAATCATCGCAGGAAGCTGGGCGCGCGTTGCAATGTGAGTAAATCAGAACGTATAAATCATTGACAGTGAGCGTTTTAGACTCAGGCTAACATAACATCTGGACCACAGATGTTATTTCTATAGCTTCCAGTAAACAAATACACTAATAACATACATACAGTCGAAGAGCTCAGAATCTAAAAATACTAGAAATACGAATATCGACCAAGCATACATGACGTGCTTTTTTGTTCCAGTATTTTGAGTGATTGACTGAGTAAGTCGGCGTGGCGATCAGATGCTGTAACAACACAGCTATTCTACCGCCCCTGGATTCAGTTACCAAATAGATGTAGTCTGAAGTTCATTTTCTTTTAAATTGTGCCTTTTACCATGATCTTAAACGTAATTTTATGAATGAATGTACGTCTAACCCAGATGATAGTGATCATTTGAAATTAAGTATGGTAATGAATACTGCTGAAATCAGGGTTCTTGAACTTTTTGCTGATACTATTAACGATATGTTCCTCAGGAGGCAGCTACATTCTTAAAATATTTTACCTACGTACTTTTCACGTATGCAATGAACACAATCCGTCCAGGTAGACTCTTGTTAAGTCTATTTAGTAGTGTCTGGGAACCCAGTGTTATGACTGGATAATATATTTTTCCTAAGTAACTGAAATCCTGTTTTATCTGTAACATATCATGTGACACATAAATGAAATATTTCTGTCTGTCTTCTGTAATCCTGAAAATACGTTAATGTGTAATTAAGGTGGAAGTCACCTTGTACGTCTGTATGAATGTGCACGCTAAACTGCCAGGCATACATACGTAGCAGATATGCAAGGGGTCACAGGGCAACTGACTTTAAGAAAGTAATCTGTCCTAATTTTCCACTTTCCCTGGTCTTTATGGCATTACCATAGTGGAGAAATTATGAAAGAATAAATCAACTTGGTATTTGACGTTAATGTACAGTGGGCTATTTATTGACAAGTGATAAATAAGAAAGAAAGGTAACTGTAGTTTGTTATCATTGTGAAATTTCAAAGCTACATTTTGAGCAGATGAAAATGAACTCCAAGTTTATTTGCAGTTTGAAACCGTAAGCACAATTTTTCATGCAGCGAGCAGAGAAGTAAGATGCCATTATTTGATTGCCCGAAATGAAAACTGAAATGTCCCGGGCGTCGGACGATGGGATTTTTGAAGCCCTGATATGACATCGGCACAATTCATAATGGTAGTGGAACTAAAAAGACTGGTATTGATATCAGTATATCCCAAGTGAGACACGCTTCAGTTAACTATATTGGGTAATGGGTGCTTGTCAACAACGAGGCAGACGAGGAACGAGGCAAAGGTGGCTAAACAATACTCAAGGAAAATAGAATTATTTTTGAAAGATTGAGTTTATAATGAAGAAACGTACGCATGAAACGTACATTTACAGAGGAGTCAGTATACAACTTATGCTATAACAAACAGACTGTTTGTATACATGTGATAGCGTTGATTCCTGATGATTAAAATCAGGTGTAGACTAATATGGTACATACGTCGAAATGTTGTTGCTGACATAGAGCTGTTTTAGATATAACACCGCTTGTATCACACTTTCATCATAATGTGCATGTATCATCCTACATAGGTTTGGCAAGAAAGGTAAACTGATAACAAGATTGTTTGAATTTGTGTTTATGGAGTAATGTGATTGAGACTTGAGGCTGAGTGGACTGCCACCTCTTCACACACACGCACGCATACACAGTGACACATATACATACACTCATACACACATGCACACATATAAACACACGCTAGCACGCATGCACGCACATACATACATACATACATACATACATACATACATACATACATACATACATACATACATACATACATACATACATACATACATACATACATACATACATACATACATACATACATACATACATACATACATGATAAATTGAACATTCGCATGCTTAAAATAAACCGAAAGGTGTCAGTTTATATTTGTAGTAGTTATTATTATTGTGTTTCTCTACTGTTTTCTAGAAAAGTTCAATATCAAGTCAATCGTAAAATGGTCAACAGGGAGCAGCAAAGACACAAGTACTGCATAACTCCCGCTACTGCTATGGCAACGATGAGAAATAGTTGGGCGGAGGTTCTGAGGTAGATGTACTGTTCTCTCATGAGGCGTGGAAGCGTTCAGAAGAAAAATAATAGACCTAATTATTTACTGTCTGGAACGGTTTCAACTATAAGGTTGCATTTATTCTCCACCCAAATAAGAAAATAAAGGAAGCATTGGCACTGTGTATTTTAGCTGCATGGTGGGCGTTGCACAGTAACTGTTGTCTCACATGCGACCTTTTCTGGCTGAGTGTGTTCCGTAGAGCTGTGTCTAGGTATTATATGCATATATATATATGATGTCAAACCTATTTTCTAAATGTCTCTAACATAAAACGTATGACTCTGATAACAGACATCTTGCTGCCCTGTCATGGATTCAATTTTCGTTTTTTGATAGTATTACAGTATGCAGTTTTGTCAATGAATAAGAAATGAAAATATCTATTGTGAATGAAAGTATATGTAGATTTTAATAAATTTTAAACTATGAAGATACTGAAAAACATTTCTCATATTGTCGTTACCCAATATACCGGTTCTCAGAAGAAATATTGCAACCCGTGTCGCATGAAAAGCGTCTTACGATATACCGGTAAGTCGGTAATACCGTAATGTTCAATAATAATACAAGAGTCATCAAGACCCTTGTTGTTAAGGGATCACTATCAAAGCCTTCTTGGTTCGTTGTTATATTTATAACATAACTCTGTGTGCGAGAGTTTTCAATATATGATACCACTGAATGTCAGCAAATCAGCGACAAGCCAGTTCCGCTTCTCGTTTCTTCGTCTCATTCATCATTGTGTATATGATTACAGAAAGATCCAAGCGTGCGAAATGACAAATGTGGACAAGGATACAGATATTATTTTATCAGTCATTCGTGCATCGCATTTCGTTTACTCATTTTCCATGGTTGGGATAGTTTAATAATCTGATGGGATGTCACATGTTTAAGCACTGTTATAATTATCGGTCCAGCATGTGTTTTATGCACGAAAATATGTATGAAATGATAAAGTATAATCTTATTTCAATTAGTTATATTTTATAATCATATATATTTTGCTTGAATTTTTATCTACGAAATATATACGTTATCACGGTTTGATTTTAGTGTCTACATTGGTTATCAGGTAGAAACCGTTCAAATATATCTGTCTCTAGAAATACCTGGATGAGCGGCTGTGGAAAGGCTATACTTTCTGTATTAGGTGTGTGTTACTGTTTGTCAATGGTTGCGTAGACAACCGTGACCTCCTGAAGTGTTCCGAAGCTTTTCCCGTTTGTTTCCGCAGCTGTTTAGGCAAACCTGGGGAAATGCGCGCTCAGATTAGCCAAGACAAAGCTCGGGCAGTCATCTGTCTGCAATCGTCCGTAGATTGTAAGTTCATGTGCGACTTGGCGGAAGTGTCAGTCTTAGAGGTACGTGGCATAAGGCTGAGGTCGTCATCACAAGATATTCGAACAGATTTTGATAAGCAAGACGTCAGGAGATAATTTTATTGTTTTGTGTAATATAGTTAATATAGTTACATAGTTACATAGATCACCCCCCCCCCCCCCCCCCACACACACACACACACCTCTCACCCCGCAAGTGTATGCTAGCTACAATGTTTCGAACAAGGAAATGTCAAAAAAGAAAAAAAACGCGAACGAGAGTGAGGGAGATGAGACTTAACGTCACATCGGTAATAATTCTGCTATATCGTGACGAGAACATTTTTGGCATTGAAATGGAATATGTGTATAATCTAAAAACCTGACGTCAAAGGGCAGTAAAACGACAAGGGTATCACAATTAGAGCTAAAACTAGTATGGAAAGTCCAAATTCATAGCACTATTAGGACAATACAGTATAAAAACTGGCTATAGATCAACTTACACCTTCTTGGAAAAGGAATGAACGGTAAAAAGTATTATGGTTGATTGTTTTTTTTTTTACTGTTTTCACACCAAACTCAACAATCTGCCAGCTATATGAATACGGCGGTCTGTACATAACCGTTCCTGGACCAGACAATCCATTGATCAATATCATGAGCATAGCTCTACGCAATAGTGATAGATGCAAGTATCAATGATGTCATCGAGCCTGACCATTCGATCTCGTTAGTCGCCTCTTGCAAAAGATTCATAGGCCCAATCACATTTTATTAGCCATCTCTGGTCTGACTTTCCTAGAAAACGCTTTAGTTTAAACTGCCATTAATTCTCGACCTCCAACCCATGATTTCTAATGAATGAATTACAAAATTACAATATGTATACATGACACATTTTATGGAAAACAAGCTCTCTTTCATTCTTATTGTTAGCCATAAAACGTGTCATGTATTCGTGTTCGTCCAAAAATGACTTTCAAAAACAGCATTACTACATTCCATCATGGAGTAGCCGAAAACGAATGTGGAATTCTGGCATCTGCCATATCTGGCATATGTCCGATGTTTGATTCTAGTCAACTCAAATGCACTTCTTATCAGATGTGTCGCAAAAATTGTGACGTCGCATCAAAACTACATAAAATCTTCTGTGACAGTGTAGGTCTACACTGACAAAAACGTTCATTACCCACATGCCGAGTAAGTAACAGGCATGGTGTTACGGTTTCCTAAAACGGTATAGCTTTTATAAAACGGCAGCGGCAAACTGTAGAAAAACACTGCAAATTGATCTACAGCCATATGAGCGGACAATGTTCCTTTAATGAGTCAACGCCGTTTGACACAGGTTGGCGAGCCCAGCATGTGTTCATCGTTATGGGGCAATGGACGGAGTTGCTCGAGAGACCTGTTTTGTGAGCTTAGTTCTCCGGAATGTCTAAGTGCTCACCCTCGGCACAAAATCTTTCATCCCACTTGGTTATATATAGCTGAGTCACGCGAAACAGGTAAATAATCCTGTTTGTGTGCTCGAAGAAACAAGCTTAAACTAAAGTTGGCTGAAATTGAGTGTATCTTCTATCCGTGAGCCGCAGGCACACTGGACCACTTTTCATCAGTGTGACTTAATCACCCCAGACACAACTTTAAACAAGTCGGTTGCACTCGTCAGCAGTTTCGGCATTTTCTGCTGTGTTGATACAAAAAAATATTAAAACATACCAATCGAGTCGCTGCTATATTCAGGTTCAAACACTGAGACAATAAATCAATGCAACAGCTTCTATTGATTTATTATTATATTATTCCCCATGTTCATGTTTCTGGATCTTTCTTGTATGTTTATTGTAATGTAATTCGTAATAACGTATTGAGTGAGTGAATATACTTTTGGGCCGCTCCAAACAATAGCGTATATGAGGGCTGACATCCAACGGTGAGCATGATACCTGGGACTTCGGCCTGGCAAGGAACTCTTTAACCAATTCAATAGCCAGGGGCGAGAACCAAAGGTGCCACTGTGGTATATGTATCAGTAATCATCCATTGGGAAATATGGCCCCAGTGGGAATTAATTTAAATTTATTACGTATGAAAAATATAAATTGGGTATAATATATTTCTGCCGAGCAATATTGTTAAACAATCGCATTGTCATCATCAGTTATTAACTTCATATATAGTGTTTTGGTATTAATATTTGCCGTCACGTAATTCAATTTACATTACGCATCAAGTTACATGTGTTAATTAATTGTCTCAATAAGAGCGTTACTAAATGTGTTCAGATTGACTGATATGTATGGATAATTGAAATATAAATAACCGTCCTTCAAACAATTGTACTTTACATATCTAACGTGAGGTAGAAAGGTAAGATGGTGATATAAAATTGTACCCTTACATATATAAGATGATTTAATTATATAGATAAAATATCATTTTTAACTTTGAAAAAATAGACACAGGGTACATGTGAGAAAGGTAACTCACCTTTGGTAGTTCTGCGTGGCTTGCCGTAAACGCAAAGCACAATGCTATAGGACAGGTAGAGAGAGAGGAATACCCTGGTCATCTTGCTGCGCCGGTCCGTCCGGGACAATGACAAGTGTCTGGTTGTTGTCTATTTCGTATAGCTACAGTTTTACAACCCTCGCCTGACCAGTAACACTTCATCATTAGCCATATAGATGAGAAACATCTTTGCAATTTACATTACATCAGCTGACCCGGAAGCACAAGACCAACATTCGTACGTTTCCGGAAACAGTCGGATTACCACTCCCATTTGGTTTCTGTTAGCCGTGTTTCTTGATCAACACATAATATATACAGTCTGTGAGTCATGTCACCGACTAAATGAAAGAAAGCATATATTTAGCCTTCCAAAAGAAATATTGAACCGAACTGTTTTTCTGTCTTTTGTTTTTGTTTTTTATTTGAGAATTAATCACGTCAATCCTACATATATGGGGTCACTTAGTCCACACGCACTTGGGTGCATACGTTACAAGTGTATTTTCAGGAACGCTCGTAGATTAACAGGTCAACATGTTTACAAAAAAACACATTGTTTACAAAGTTAAGCAACTGGCTAGGTTTGTGTTTCAGGTGTGGGGCTAAAGTTTGAGCAACAGGTCTGAATGCGTTTCGCTGTGGTGATCCTATATCTCAATATATTGATACTTCTGTAGAAATTGATTCCTGCATACAATTAAGCTTTTATTAAAATTAGGAAGCATGAAATATGATTGCAGTAGTCACATCTAGAAAGGATCGAAATATTTTGTGTGTGAGTTATCTTCTCTATGGAGACATTCTCATGTATCATATACCTCTGCTTTCTGTGAGTCTACCTATATATATATATATATATATATATATATATATATATATATATATATATATATATATATATATATATATATATATATATATATATATATATATATTATATATATCTCTTCCGTCGTGCATGAAGCCTTATACACAGTTTTTCCAATTGCTGTATCAGGAAACTTAGAGAGAAAGAGTGATTTTGATGTAAGTTTTAATATTTCACCCATGTTGTGGTTTGATAAAACAATTAAAACTGTCATCGATGCACCGAAAAAACAACTAGCAGGTCAGGCATTATTCTCCTTCAAAGAGGTGGGGCAAGTGATTTTTGCTTATATTAGAGATCCTCGTAGGTAGAGTTAACGACACAGCCAAAAAGCGTGATTTCGTAGATTAAATAAACGTTTAGTGATGTATTGTAGAGACAGTTTAATATACTGTTATTATAGTGAGACTTCCTCATCAGTTTCCTCGGACATACTATCAACAGGAGAAGTTCTGAACGCCCCAAGAGTCTGAGATTGTGATGATGGGTTGTGTTCACCAATTATAAAGTACTTTTACAGGCTCAACCATAGACGATTTAGCTATAATCCATTTGGAGAGGATCAGTGATCTTTGAAGTTGCCAGAGGGTTTTAAGACTACCTCCCCGTTTTCAATAAATAAATGTCCTTCAAACAAATGTCCTTATATACTCGTATCTAATGTAAGATAAGATACTGATAAAAAAATACACTTTTAAGAACTTTATTTGGAGCACCAAGCAAACGCAATTTGGAGTCTTCGTGATGTTTATATTTCCTACCAAAATATAATTTTGAACATTTGAATCCATTTCTAAAAAAACGTTTTACTTAGACAAAACTGAAGGTGCCTTTCAATACTATCCATATATTTGCCATGACAAGAAATGACTAAAGACAAACTACTGCCTTGAGGGACACTGCTCCTGATTATAATGATCAGACAAGGTAGAACCCATGCAGACTTAAAACTGCCTGTCAGTTAAAAACTTGCATGTTCAGGCAAACGGCGTCGCAATCCAATTTCAATGTAAATCTAATTACAATTCTCATACAGTCATATACGTATTTCTTTACATTGAGGAACACGCACCACTAAGGTACTAAGGTGATCGTAAGTCACTGATGTGAAGAATGGGAGCTATGGTTAACCTCAGTAATGGTTGTTTGCTGAAAGGAGCCCCGGTTTGGTAGTGGTGCAGCTATTGCATGTCTTGTCATATCTTACAAGTACACGCATGTTGGTTCAAATTTGCCGACCTGTTTGCTGTTTAACATCGAAGTATTCTATCTACATCTATATAACGGCGGTCTGTAAATAATCCAGCAATCCGTTGATTGACACAATCATATTTGTCCATGGCATATGTCATACGATGACAAGCAACAGTCAAATCAGCAAGGTTTCCTTCGAGTTCCTTTCCAGCGAGTTCATCTTAAGACAAATATGTGTTGCTGGCAGTCAGTGTGTTGGTACAGAAGGGTTTGATTGTAGATCATTCCCAATGCTTAAATTTCGTGAAAGACAATTAACAGATCGATAGAATATGTGACATCGTTAACGGCCGGGCTCTGCATAAGATGAATCGTACAGTGACACTGGGTCTAGATGATTATCTGTCATCAAGTTACATGTAATCACTATGCGCCTTTCAAAATAAGCTTACCCGCTTCTCGAGCGACCTTGAGCGTAAAGAATCTGCAGGAAACGATCCCAAAGCCGAGATATAGTGCTCTGATGAACGTTGAAATGTTGGGCAACTGCAAACTGCGGCTCCCCAACTTCAACTTGAGCTGCAATGAATAGGATCCTTCACCATAACAGTAACCAGATTCTCATGACACAAAATATACTGTCCTTATATTAGAGTCATATACAGTTAACGAAAGCGACAGTTTTTTTCTTTTAGTGCTAATAATAACTAATGCCATGAAAGACAAGTGACCACAGTGTTATAATTCACTATGTCTGGTAGCATTACGCTACTTCACCTTGGCTAACTGCTCAGTTTGATCCCACTAGTTGGACAGAATTTGAGATCCAACCAGCTGGTCACGAGGCCTTCTCTGCTTGCATACGCCAGCTGACAGTGCCTGATTTGGTTTCACGTAAACGTCAATACTTCATTGCCAAATCATCCTGCGATAGAACATTTAGTCACACGCTGTATATGTAAGAGGATGCTTATTGGGAAGATGAACTTACGACGTTCAAAGTTTCAGGTTGTACTTATAACTTTGATCACGACTATCACATTCCTCTATATTTTACTTAAACAGTTGGACGTGCATTTTTCAGTGTCATATACAGCTTCTGTAGTGACGAATGTCGACGACCACTCCATCTCCTCGTTGGATGATTATAAGAAATACATGCTAGGAAAGCTTACATGGCATTATTTCCCTAAAGAGGATTTGATCCGAAATTTCAATCTCAGTGCAAACGGAAGTGATGTGATTCTATTTTTGCGCATACAGAAAACTGGAAGTACTACATTTGCGAAACATATTGAAAAAGACCTCAATGTCTCACTTTGGTGTCATTGCAAGAACAACAAGTGTGGTTGTGTTCGGAAATGGAAGTCCAACGTTCTCTTCGAAAGGACCTCAAACGAGTGGCCTTGCGCAGTGCATGCCGACTGGACCTATCTTCATGAATGTGCAGAGACGGCAATGAACAAACGTCACGGCAGGACAATCAAGCAAAGGTACAAGTCGTTATCTCTTTTTCTGATGGCGAATTTTTTTCTGATATCTCAATTATACTGAAAACAAATCTTTCAGTGAAACAATAAACGTATGCTTTATTACAGATACATAGAGACTGTACTGCTATGCTTGAACTATGAGTACTGCTTGTTTTTTATACATGCTATGTGTGTCCTTATGTCCTTATGTCCTTACGTGCATAAACCCCTCAAACTTGGCACAGTTACGAATGGAATCATAGAAGGGATATCGATATTGTAACGCTTACAAAAACAAGTGTGAAAATTAAGCAAAGCGACGCATTGTGAAAAGAACATTTTTTGGCCATTTGACGCCCTTTGAAATATATTTCGTCATTCCATACACAGTTAATGTGTAGCATTGTCAAAGTTTTCGATGAATGGTGCGGATCTGTAGTTAGTGAATTGAACTCAATTTCAAACTTTCCTTAGTTAAAGGGCTTCGAACACATAAGTATAACAGCAGTTTGAGGGTGTTTTGTCTTCTAGAGATTACGACAAATGATTCATGCTGGATTTGGAAATGATATTATCTATCCTTACGGTAGGTGTCGGTGTCAAGAAAACAATCATATTTGCACAGCAAGACAAATTCTTTGCAGAACACCCTCGGTGAAAAACGGATTTAGACATGACACCGTTTGTTTCTCACTCTCATTATAATGTGCATACTCTTAAAAGTAGGGGAACTGTACTTTCAATGTACGACTGTCAATTCAATTCTATTCAGTTTATTACTCAACACCACCAACGGTGGTACATGAGAATACAAGTTCATATAAATATATATATATAAATATATATTTGACAAGATGGGAGATAAAGAGCAAAAAAGAGCAAAAAGTTCAGGTATCTTTGTAGACTTAAATATTACATTAATGTATGTAGAGCCCTTAAACCCCGACAGGTCTTAAGTCCCGACTGAACATGAATAATCATTAGTGGGCGGAGCTTATGTGACCAGGTCGTACGTCTTTCTTACGCACAACTTCTCAGTTGAACAGCATTCGGTTTACTTCTGCTCAGTCGTGTTAAGTTGATAAGCGTGCAATGAGAGTGTATTTCAACCTAACTACCATTTCAATACTACGGAAAATAAAGACATGTCCCAATGTTTGTTAAGAAATCGATCGTAATTATGTAAGGTACCGTTGATAATTTACCGCTGGGGCGGGGTGATGATGTTCTTTATGACACCAAAGTAAGTCTACCAAGTGACCCCCAGGGTTGGCATGGACAAAATCAATGAAAGCACTCCTTGTACATGTTTACCACTGTACATTCATGAAACTGTATCAGTTATGTATCGTTGTATGAAAGAGTTTGACATGGAAATTGAGTGTTGTTGTTGTCAAGTCATAATTACAGTTTATATAATCAGTCAGTGATTCCAGGAAATTCATAAAACCAAAGAATATATAAAATATATACATTTTCCTCAGCACTGAGCCTGTTTTGTTTCCACTAAGCAGTATGGGTGAGCATGTATATGAAGAAAATTTGAGAGCATGAATTCTACTCCTTTAGCATGGGTGGTTATAAAGTGTTTGATCAACATGAGACCCAAGTCCAGTGTCCCCCATCGTGATATTGCTGGAATATTGCTAAAAGTGAAGTAAAACCATACACACACTTTCAGCAGTGTGGTGGGTTCTTTGCAGACTTTCCCAGTGTTGGAGCTGAATTTGGTGTTTGGTGATCAATGCTTGGGTTATGTGTCATGTTCTTTAACAATAAACTTGAAATATAGGTGTGCTTATACATCATGAGAAGCACGTTTTTAAGGACACCTTTAGTACATTTTACAAGAGGTACCACATGCACATGTGACTCTTAAGACATCAGAAGTTTACATGTTTGGGACAGCTTTTGAAAATGTGAATAAAGTGTAAAATGAGAGGTAGTTGTTTATGATGCCTCATATCATACGAGTCACATCACAATCGAGGATATCAACTGTAAATATTTGCATTGAGGTAATATCTGTGGCATCCTATAAATGCAGCTGAACACTGACAGCTGAATCATGTTCTTGGTGAACATGTCACAGTGGACATTTTCTGTCCAGATCATGGTGTTACTTGTCTGTGTATTCAGACATGTTGTAGAGCGTCAGCTGGCCAGGTAAAACATAACCATTGTCACATTTTCCCATAAAATGACAAAAGAAATCAATTTTGTTGAAGGTGTTTTATTACAAAACAAAACAGTGCTGCATATCTTCCCAAGTAGTAGACTTGAAGAATACCATGTTAAACATAATGATATGTAGTACTAAAGTCATTAAGTTGGTATAGACACATACCTGTCGAAAAGAATCCAACAAACAAGTAATGCCATTGGCTAACCAACAATGAATGTGTCAGTATATGGTATTTACAATTCTATGACACTGAACATTATACCCTTTGTATTTGCAAGAGCTTAGCTACCACTATAAAACAAGCCCCAGGGCTATAAAATAATCTGGTATTTTGTTATGAACTCATGATAGGAAGCTACCTGTCACAAAAAGGCCAACAGAAACAAAATATGGAGCACATTCTAATCCTGCTGATTTGATGACTGATTGTCAATATGAGGAGAAAACTGACAGAGGATGTCTGTACAAGGGGTGTTTACATTAGGTACTGATGTGGTAGCCACTGGTGGTTCATACAACTGCAGCCATCAGTACCTAAGAACTGTGACAGTGATACTGCATGTCATGGTGACATAAATAATCTGGTGAAATAAATAATACAAGTAACTGGAATTACTTGTAGTTTCTGGGATACCCATCCTTAATGATGCTGTACCTTTCTTTTTAATTGACTCTACATTATACATGAATCATTTGTCCCATGCACTTGGAATAAAGCATGCAAACCCTACAGTTTATGGAGTTTCAATATTTCCTTTGTACAGATGATAGTAAATTACATTCCAAACTTGTGGTCAATTTCTGAATGTACTGGGTCAAAAGTTCTTACTTTCCGAGGTTTTTAACTATTTCTATTTGTCATACACCCTTGACCAGAAATGGAACATTGCCCTTAACACCTACAGTTTATGGAATTTTGAAGATGTTCTCTAAGCTTATTACAGTAAAGAGCATTTCATACTTGTTAAGAAGTTGTGATTCTACCTAGTCAATAGTTCAAATTTTGAGAGATTATGAACAATCTTATTTGTCACATCACCTTAACAATATATCGAATTAACGCCTTTAAAATTTACAGATTACGGAATTTGGACATGTTCTCTGGGCTGATGATACCAAATTGCATTTCAAACTTGTCATTAACTTCCCACTGTACTTGCACAAGACTTCTATTTTTTACAGATTTTTAACTTTTTTATTCGTCACACGACTGTCATCAAAAATGGATTAATGCCTTTAAAATCTACAGTTTAGGGAATTTGGACATGTTCTCTGGGCTGATGATTCCAAATTGCATTTCAAACTTGTCATTAACATCCCAGTGTACTTACTCAAGACTTCTATTTTTTACAGATTTTTAACTTTTTTATTCGTCATATGACTGAGACCAAAAATGGAATAATGCCTTTAAAATCTACAGTTTAGAGAATTTGGACATGTTCTCTGGGCTGATGATACCAAATTCAATTTCAAACTTGTCATTAACTTTTCAATGTACTTGCTCAAGACTTCTATTTTTGACAGATTTTTAACTTTTTTATTCGTCACATGACTGTCATCAAAAATGGATTAATGCCTTTAAAATCTACAGTTTGGGGAATTTGGACATGTTCTCTGGGCTGATGATACCAAATTGCATTTTAAACTTGTCATTAACATCCCAGTGTACTTGCTCAAGACTTCTATTTTTGACAGATTTTTAACTTTTTTATTCGTCACATGACTGTCATCAAAAATGGAATAATGCCTTTAAAATCTACAGTTTAGAGAATTTGGACATGTTCTCTGGGCTGATGATACCAAATTCAATTTCAAACTTGTCATTAACTTTTCAATGTACTTGCTCAAGACTTCTATTTTTGACAGATTTTTAACTTTTTTATTCGTCACATGACTGTCATCAAAAATGGATTAATGCCTTTAAAATCTACAGTTTGGGGAATTTGGACATGTTCTCTGGGCTGATGATACCAAATTGCATTTTAAACTTGTCATTAACATCCCAGTGTACTTGCTCAAGACTTCTATTTTTGACAGATTTTTAACTTTTTTATTCGTCACATGACTGAGACCAAAAATGGATTAATGCCTTTAAAATCTACATTTTAGGGAATTTGGACATGTTCTCTGGGCTGATGATACCAAATTGCATTTCAAACTTGTCATTAACTTTTCAATGTACTTGCTCAAGACTTCTATTTTTGACAGATTTTTAACTTTTTTATTCATCACATGACTGAGACCAAAAATGGAATAATGCCTTTAAAATCTACAGTTTAGGGAATTTGGACATGTTCTCTGGGCTGATGATACCAAATTGCATTTCAAACTTGTCATTAACATCCCAGTGTACTTGCTCAAGACTTCTATTTTTGACAGATTTTTAACTTTTTTATTCGTCACATGACTGAGACCAAAAATGGAATAATGCCTTTAAAATCTACATTTTAGGGAATTTGGACATGTTCTCTAGGCTGATGATACCAAATTGCATTTCAAACTTGTCATTAACATCCCAGTGTACTTGCTCAAGACTTCTATTTTTTACAGATTTTTAACTTTTTTATTCGTCACATGACTTTAAAATCAATGGCAAGTGGGTGCATGAATTACCCTAACTAAATGCTAAATCTAGAAATTCAACAGTGCCGCTGCACTCAGTTCATAATGCTTCACTTGAGAGCAAGAGTAGACATCAACTGAATTCCAAGCTGTCTGCAAATTGTTGATCTGGACGATCAGCCCAACATGGGATGAATGGTGAACAACCTGTGAACATATGAAGTTAATCATTAACAAAAACATTTGGTTTTAATGTCATGATAACCTGAAGGGAGGAAAATATAAGAAAAATATAATGAATTTAACATCAAACATAAAAATGTCTTATTGGACAATTACGGCTAAAATCTGTCAGAAGCCTTTGAACTGTCAAATATATTTATTCTCTGAATGGAAAAATGACAAATACGTCATTAGCCATGCCACTACAGAGCCGAGGAATTGTCTGATTGTTACTATGGCATATAGTATTGGTACTAAGGGTTCACAGAAAGCTGAGCATATACTGCCTCACCAGTGGAAACGTGCAAGTCAAATACATCTTTTCTGTGTATCTGTCTCAGTAATAATTACATCAACAATAATTTCCTTTATATCAGGCATCAGGAAGATGCTTCTGCATCTGTGACTAAAACTTTAGATATGACCATAAAAATCACATTTGATATCTCATATCAGATCACACATATTTTATTTGATATTTCTCAACTACCTTTTCCTGAGATAGGGAATATTGAGTTTGACTTATTGTTCCCATATCAAGGCATAAATGATTGTGATTACACTGCCATTTAGGAAGTGATCAGATGTAATGTATGTCATATTTGGGATTACACTTTCTTAGTAAAGTACAAATTCTACTACTTTTTTGGTTGAGTCCCACCTGGGACTTGAACCTGCACCCTAATCGCCAGCACACAAAGTCAGCTGTCTAGACAGATCAGCCACTGCGACTTCCTTACTTTTCTTTCTTGCAGGTTGTGCCTGAAATGTATCAATATCAATCATTAGGATCAATTGTATTTCACCTGTTTTTGTTTATTTTTTGTTGTTGTTATCAAATGCCACACTCAACAATATCTAAGCTATATGGAGAGGTATAGTAATAAATAATGTCATGTTTACCATTCTTTTTTTTATCTCACATTATGTGATTAATGTTAATAATGTTATAAAATTTACTGAAAATGAACAAGAGTAGAGAAACACATTCAGTGCAAAAGCCACAGATACTAATCCATATTTATTGACATGTTCATGTACCATGACTGGCTTAGCTATGGATGTGAAAAAATACATTTTAGGTACAAGGACATACTATTCAAAAACTGACTCTTCCTTAATTGTATATTGTTCATTATATACAACAACAACAACAAAAAAAAAGAAAGTGGGAACATCACAGAATTTGATAGTCATATATATACATAAACTGAATCATGGTGAAGTCATTTATACTCTTAGATAAATGTAAGTTTTTGTGCGCTTAATGGTCACTTTAAATATAATTCAATATTCGTTGAGTTTGAGTGAAAAGAAACATTGTCAAAAACAGCAAAAAACAAGGGTGTTGAAACACACCAGCACCAAGTTTGATTCAAACTCCCAAACACAACAGCCTAGTGCATGAAGAAGACAGACTTCCTTACAATGCACAGGTATTGGCAACAGGGCACTGGCAGTATATTTAGTGATAACATTTTTCTATCTCAACCTATATAATGTGTTGACTAAAGAAGAATGACTATTAATCATATATGTCCATGATAGTCCTGGCTGAAAAATGTGTTCCAAATTAAACATGATTTGTACATTCCAAACCTTAGTACAAAAATACATGAGCATGATGATTACTGTTGACTTCTGCACTCCAAATAAGTTTAGCAAGCCTTAACTTACATAGCATGTGCATGTTGATGCTGCTGCACTACTTACAGTGTTGGACAATGACCAAAATGTGTCTATGATCCAATGCACCAGCCTACAGAAAAAGTCTGTTTGTCCTGCTGGATTGCTGGATTCAAATATCATTGCTTCCAAAAAGGAGGACTATAAAAATACTTTACATCTAACCTATACACTTGTTGTTCTTCCAAATTATTGATGTTTTATATCTTGGAAAAGTGGTAATCAGCATCATGTCACAACCACAATGAAACAAGGGTCATCAGAAGCTGACATATTCCCCTGGCCCCCAAATATTTAAAAGAATAGTTACAGGGGGTATGGTAGGTGAGCTGGCTAAGGTGCCAGGCTAGTGACCCAGCGAGGTTGAGGTGTCAGGATCGAGCCCAACTGTGATCGGGTGTAAAGAACCTTGAAGTCAACTTTGTGTGCAGACTATTTGTGTTGCAGACCTCTAATGTACAGTGCACAACCCACAAATCCGTTGGCATATGACCAGATGGTGGCCAAATGGATACTGGCAAACTCCAGTACAGCAACATGCAGTGAACTTGGACTAAGTACTGTGACTATGTGTCCCAGTGTGCTGTTCAGATTGACATCCAGTGATCGAGGGAAGCAATACCAGTGCCTTGAGCATGTACTAATGTGTGGATATGTGTGCTATATAAATATCCTATATCATGTCATATCATATCATATCATGTCATGGCATGTCATATATCATATCTTATCATATCATATCATATATCATATCATATCATATCACGTACCGTACCGTACCGTACCGTACCGTACCGTACCCCGTACCGTACCGTACCCCGTACCGTACCGTACCGTACCGTACCGTACCGTACCGTACCGTACCGTACCGTACCGTACCGTACCGTACCGTATCTCACTTAAGGTTAAAAGTATAAATTATATCTGTAATCAGCAAAGTCACCATTTCAAGATCTGTATCATATATGTGTCAAGATCTGTTGAAAGATATGAAATGGTTTTTGAGTTGTGCTACCATGGTTTACTGACAGATATTTAGAAGTTTTTTGAGTTCTGCTCCGGAAACGAAACACACCTATAACGTTTGAGAAACTTTTTGTCCTAAATGTTTCCACGGAAACCGAGATAATAATAAATCACAAGAGTCATCAGAAGATGACATATCCCCCCAGCCCCCACATATTTGAAAGGACAAATCATCTGACAGTTACTTAATGACTTTTTAGACTAAGTTTGAATTGTTTCCATGGAAATCAAGAAAAATATAAACGCCATATATCTGTAAACAGAGAGGCACCACTTCAAGATCCTCCATTTGATAACTCACACACACCTGTAAACAGCAAAAGGCACCACTTTACATTCTGACTGTCAAAAAAAATTATGCAGAAAAATACTCAACGGTTTTTGAGTTCTGCTCCAGGAACGAACACACTGCACCATTTGACTAAGACCAAAACGTTTCATAGAAAACCAAAAAAAATGCCAAAAATCTGTCACTAGCAACAGGCACAACCATAGGTTGAGATTACTGTATCTATCAATTTTGGTCTAAAATTATGAAACGTTTTTTGATTTATGCTCCGGAAACGAACTCCACCCTTCCTTTTGAGACAAAGTCTGAATTTTTTCCAGGAAAAAAATGACAAAAATCTGTAAATAGCTAAAGGCACCACCAAAATGTATTTTTGGTATATCTACCACTTTTACTGTATAATATTGAACAGTTTTTGAGTTATGCTCTGGGAAGAAAATCATTATGGACAACCAGACGGACAGACAGAAGAGATGTCGACTATAAAAGGCAACTGAATGATACTTCAATACTTTCTCCTGTCCAACATATCCAAAAAGAGGAGATTTGTTGCATTGAAATAGCTGTTAGAGACAAATTAGGTCTATTATAACCCTCAGGTAACATTATTTCAAAAATGCTTTGCAAAATGTATTTCTGCATTAATGAAGAATCTTTTATAATCAAACAGATACCATGGGATTTCACTCATTTGTCACAAAAGAAGGGGGGCATGTGATAGTTCCAAGCAAAGGCATATTTCGAATATCGAATAAAAACTGGTAACTACACAACTTCCTGTTCAGTAATGGTCAGTTGTTTGCCTTCCTACACTGACACAGCAGAGTCTACTACATTAAAGGAATATGATTTTGATACTCATGACCTCATGTGATTGAGATTTAAAATTGCTTCAACAAACCCACATTTCACACATTAGTCAGTTTTTTAAAAAAATGAAGAAAACTTAAGGAGTTTATTGGTTACTCTTCTCAAAGTGAAAAAAAAAACCCCCAGAAATACAAATCTAATGATTGAGGGTAAGTGAGTCATTAAATTTGATATTGAGACAGAGCCTGGACCAGAAGACTTACTAAACATGGTATGTACCTACATGTCCAGTTGTGACAGCATCTACAAGGTGGTAGAGGATATCAGTGCAAAATGAGGGTGCTTGATTACATGCTGCCAGCATCAGACTAACTTGGATGTGAAGGCTTCTGATTATGCTGATTGTGCAAAGATACACCTCCCCTGTCACAACAAGTCTTTCTACAAGTTGAAAATGGTGTCAATATCATGTTAAATGTCAAATAGGAAATTAACAGCCATGAGACAACATACTTGAGTAGTATATACAATGGGGGTTCTGGCTCACTTTCAAAAAAAGTCTCTACAAAGCCTTATTTACTAAATAAGGCTTTGGTTGGGCCCTTAGCTCTTGCTATTATTACTCCTACTACAAAAAAGTTGGCGGTCTATGTCACGTTTATATCGATGAAACAGTTTAACGTGAACCGCCTATGATCTCTTTGGTGTTCATAATAAAGGCTTGTTGGGCTTTTTGTATCCCCTGTTCTATGTACTTTTTTTTTCTCGTCCTCACTAATAGCAGACTTACGAGATTTGGACCGAATATCTTGTTTCATTCCGTTATATTTTGTGAGTTCAGAGAGGATTGAACGAAACTCCTCTTCTGAGATCTTACTGTCAGAGAGTGCCGTGGAAATACGCCCACTTACTGTGTTGAGCTTTGCTTCGGCCAGAACCCTGATCTCGTCGTGTTTCAATGCCTTACGATGCAGTCTGCGTGATATCAACTTAAGTGCCAACCCTAACACCCCTGCCACCCCAGCTGTTATTTCAATACCTAGCACTATAGGTGTAGCCACGATGGTAGCTAACAATCCAACACCTGCCGCCCCTAGTCCCATGCTGGTTGTCATAAGGGTAGTGTCAGCCCCGTCCAAGATATTGAAAGCTCTATGGTACTTTTTATATAGTGCTTTCCGTGTGTCACGGTCTTGTTCTAGTTGGCGTTTCACGTCACATAACTGCCTCAAGCGGAACCCATCTACGGTTTCCAGCGTCTTCGCTACTTCATCTACGCCTGGGTACAGGCCCATCCTATAATATATATTTTGAAAGATATTTTAATTGGGTTTCAGTTAATACTCTATAAATTAATTTGAAGCTTACAAGGTGTAGATTATTATTTATGGTAATAGGTGAGAGACTAATAGACTTTCCTGTTGTAATAAAAACCCCACTGAGGCTTATTAAGCGGTTTATAGGACCCGTGGTATCCTGTTGTATAACAATACGACAATATTGGCCTTGGTGTTCGTCAAACCAGTGTATTGACACCCCGGGTAAAATTTGGTGTACTCTTGAGGTGTTTTCATTGTCTAAATCATTAAAGAAGACTTCTATGATGAGTGTGAAAGGGGGGAATATATCAAGACTTATGTTAAAAGAATAATTGCTAAATGTTAATTTAATTTTTACTCCAGTCTTTAACCTATTTTTTTCGGTATCAGTAGTTATCATGGTTATCCTCTCCGGAATGAAATCCCCGACCCAGATACCGTTGTTCCTAATCTTAGAGATCCACGCATTTTCGTCTATTGTGATATAAGGTGAGGCGAGTGTTAAGTTGATCAGCCATTTGGGCTCTTTTAAATCTGATAACGACACCCGTCTGTACACGTCTTTGAAGTGCAGGATATATAAGGTGTCTTCCTCACCAGGCTGATCGAATCCCTCCGTATCTCCTAGGTCGTTAAGCGTAGTGTTGGGACGATGACTGGTCATTATTATACTATTACGATATAATTTCCAACTGGTTTTCTGATAATAATTCAGGGGTGAACTTCATACCCATGAAGTGTATGTTGTCAGGCAGGAAGATCTTGGTTAGTGATATCTTGTTTTCCACGATCACGTTGACCCCCTGCAGACTGGTGTTGGAGCCGACACCCACCCGCACGTAAACGTTGCAAACTTGATACTGGTGTCGTTTCCCCCACCCGAGTTTGATCCCCTTCACGATCTCGACATCATTCCCCGATGGTTCCCCTAGGTAGACTTTGATGATCAGTGTTGAGTTTGCCGGTATACTCTCTAGTATACTGACCACGCCTTCGAATTCAGACACCAACTGCAATGTCACGTTTTGTATGGCCGGTTTACTCGATAGCATGTGGGCTGCCATAGTGTCGAGTGGGCTGACGACTACGCTACGTCTCTGAGTTGGGACGTAAGCCACGAGCAGGGTTCCATTGTTCACGACTTTGTTTAGGTGGTTGTCTTTGTTATCCGTGAACACGTAGGGGGAGCCGAGTCTAATATTGAGAAACCAGTCGTTATCGGGTAACAACACCCACTTGTCATCTTCGGTGAAGACGAGCATATATGGCTTGTTTCGGGCGACGGTAGTGCTCTCAACATCGTCTAAGTCAAACAGTTTACCCCCGAACGATGGGTATATTATCCAGTTATTACCGGTGTTGACAAGGGCGTACTTAGTGTTGACTGTTGCTCTTGTGGTATCTACTATATCACTTAGAGTTCCACCGGAGGTGACTTCAACGCTTTTGTAAATGTTGTTTTTCAGTTGAAAGGCGTACGATTTACCATCTACTCCTGAAGCGTCGAAACCGCGCGTGTCTCCGAGGTCAGAGATCCCGATATTGACGCATTTTTTCACTCCGGGGCCTTGTGCGCTGGTCATTTTACATGAAGCGTTAAGCTGAGGTATCCTATATTTACAGGATTATGATTTATATCTAACACCGATATTATCAGCTCAGGTATGTTGCCCTGGGTTAATCTCTTATACTGCCGTGGTGAAAACGACTCGGTTCTACCGTCGTTGTATTTCTCAGTTTTCACCGGCACTGCTCTCAGTATAGTGGAAGGGTGACCTCCTTGAATGTTGTACGTTGTGCTCACCTGACCGAGATGAATGTACAGCTCTCGGTACGGTACTAGGTCGGGTAACTTCGTGCCTGTGACGGTTGTTGTTGGTTTTATTTCGTCAGGAGACATACCGAGTATCCTCGCTAATGGTCGGCCGAGCCTCAAGGGGTTTCTTCCGTTGTTGATTAACACCACTGTACCGTTTGAGTCGTTCATCTTGAGTTCGGCTCCCAGGGGTTTGAAGACCTCGTCGTTTAGAGAGTACACGCTGTAGTAGCCGTCAGTTATCTGGCTGCGAGTTCCACTGACGAACAGCTTATTGTTGCTGGCGTTGATGTTAGTCCATTGCGGTAGGTAGGTGATATCGCAGAGTGCGACTTCGAGTTGGCCTGACGTGTTATCGATCGCGTGCGTCAGCTGAACGGCCTCACCGCTCGTTATTCCTGGAAGTGTTATGTACATATCATAATATATAATTTATATATTATAATATGGACTTAGCACACTTGAAAATCGTGGTGGTAGGTAGTACGGGGTTTAAAGCAACCTTTATTAATATCTTTGAAAACTATATCGTGACCGTTAATAATGCGCAGGCGGTGGTAAACTGGAATCAAAACCCAATGCAGTTTTGGCAGAACCAACTTTGCCGTGTGGTGTGCGACGACAGGGTCGGGTGTGACACTAGACTACGGTATAGACGAACTAAGTAAGGCAGTCATTTTGTTTCATATTTATTATCAAACGAGACGAATATTGAAGGAAATAAGTGCTCCTCTTCCCCAAGATAAAGCGTGGAGTATGACGAATAACCCCTATGATAAACACGCTTATGAACGTGTTTGTGGGGAGTTTGAGATTCCAACGAATAAAGACTTTCGCCTTCCTGGTGTGAACCATGGTCTCGGTATAGTTTACGTGTACTTCTACAGGTCCGGAACATATATAGCCGGTTCTGCAGATGGTACATACAACCCAAACCGTCATACATTTACAGGTCCCACAACGAATGAAAAGATCCATGTCAGCTACATAAAGCAAACCAATCCTGATGCAGCCACAGCCTGGACTAAAATGATCTCAAAAACATCGAAAGAATTCACTCGTGCTGGTACAATACGCTTGAACGACTCGATTCGAACGTACGTGTGGGCGCTGTTGGGTGCGCAGTCGATGACGCGTTCCAACATCCTCGGTAAGGGAACTGCTTACGACGCTCAGAAACAGTTCGTTGCCAACGTTGAGGATGCTATCAATTCTCCAGTTGATCTCCCGCGGGCCATCGACCGTTACCAAAACGTGTTAGAATACGCCAGATCGAAAGTCAATTACGTGTTCGGCGTGGGGCTGTACATGGCTCCGAGTGATATGCAACTGAGAGTAAAAAAAGTGGTGGGTTATAACAATAAAATAGTCATAGCCACGGCGGATCAAAAGTTGGGTATCAACCCCGATATTAACACCCCCTATATCCCACACATCCCACCATGTGAAACGGGTATAGTGGCGCCGCCCCCGGAGTCTAAAGTTCATGTGGGGGTACCCCCCACACACCCCCATATTCAGGCCTCCAATCACATCGATAGTAAAACGGCCCTGGTGGTTGGTGGGGTAGCTTTGGGGCTTATTTGGTTAAAAATTTCTTAGCCGCTACGTACACCAGACCCGCCACGGCGACGATGGCTGCCCACAGGTTTTGACTGAGCCACGTGGCAGTTTTAGCCAGAGCCAGTTTTAACCACGAGACGATGCTACCCAGGATGCCGGGAAGAGCTTCGGCGGCTTTACCATCCAGTTTAGCTAGGCCTTCCCCGAGTTTTTTTATCCAGTCTTTAACACCACTTGAGGTTCCGCCACTTGGGGTTCTGCCGCCGGCAGGCCCCACAGTACCCCCTGTCAGTGACACCACCAGGGTTGATATGATGAAACCCAATGCAGTCAGAATGCTGGCGATGGTGATCCCTTGCTCCCGGAACAATATCCGAATCCTGTCTGCTAACGTGGTGTCTCGGTAGAGGACTTGATTGATGGTTTCCCGCACACGGTTGACCTGGGATCGAAGCTTTTCTTTGTGGCCGGACGCTGTCTCCAACCAGACCTGCCTTTCATCTTCCAAATTACGTATTCGTTCCTCGATGGTGGCTTTCATAGACTTGTCCTCAGTTTCACCGAGTTTTTCCTTTTCATAGTCGATGTGGTCGTCTATCTCACTCATTTTGGCTGTGCTTTTCGCGATCTGTCCACGAATGGTTTGCATCAACAGGTCCAACCCCCGCAGTTCCCGAAAGGTAAGTTTGAAACCCGGGAAGGGCTTGTTCTTGTAGTCGTCCAACACCTTTTTAATATCATAATCTTGCATATCTTGACGGATCTTCGGAGGAAGCTTAGGTCGCGCGCCACCGTAATCTATGAAACCTAGTTCATCGCGGATCAAGTCACTCCCATATCGACTGCCCAGTGTTGATAAAGCAAGCGGTTCTCTCGTGCGTTTATTCGCGAGATCGATCTCCGGGTGAGCCTTCAAACGCAGCGTGCCATTGCTATCGAGGGTAAACCTGGAATAGTTCCTTCCCAACGGCTTGAGTTTGGATTTATTTTCAACTGCGTTGTAATAATCGTCGACGGCGCCCTCCATGAGTGCGTCACCTGAGAATGAGGTCTCCTGCTCGGGCCCTGTATCATCCATAGTATCATACCACGTCTCCATAGGTATATCGTCAGCCATTATTTAGTATTAAAAATATATTTCATTTATATAACAATGTACGGCAGAAAATTAGATCCTTTCAGAAGATTGAGAGAGCCATTAGGAGCCAGAGCCGTGCGCCAGTCGGTGACCATCACCAACAATCCCAGCAAGATAGACCAGAATCAAACTCTGCTGGTTAGATTTCCAAACCTTGGTGAGAATGACCTTATTGTACCAGGCACTGTTCGACTGGTGTTCAATATCACGTTGACCTCCGACAACGACAAACGCGAGCTAGTGCGGAACGTGGGTCGAGCTATCATCAAGAAAACGACCGTCAAGATCAGCGGTAACGAGGTGCTGAGCATCGACGACAGCGACGTGTTTCACTGCTACGGGGATCTCTGGAAAAGCGAGGGAGAACGAGTCAATGATGTGTACCAGGGCATCAGCAAATCAACCCGGTCGTGCATAGGGTATGCCTTCACGCCAGACCAGCTAGACAAGCTATCGGACGGTGAAAAGGCCATCGCTCGAGCATACGGGAATCGATTCTGCGTGCCGCTCGACTTCGAGTTGCTCACGGGACACGCGCCGTTTTACCAGGCCGCGCTGGGTGATAGGCTCGAATACGAGCTCACGTTTAACGACTATAGCAAAGTAGTGAGTACGCCGAACGGTGATGAGGCCAGTTATGCCATAGACAACATCTCTCTGGAGTTCGACATGGTCACTAGCCCGGAGCTGGCCAGGCAGGTTCGAAGCCAGTACTCTGGGAAGATGGCTATCATGTACGATCGCGTACTGAGGCATAGATCAGTCGTGCGAGATAAGAGCGACACTGTGTGGAATATCAACCTGAACGTGCCGGCGCGATCGATGAAAGGTATCCTGGTCGTCCCCGTGGAGGATTACGAGCCATTCCGGAGGGACAGCGAGAAGTTTTTCAACCCCGAGATTGAAAAGGTGGAAGTGACCATCGAGGGCGTGCCCAACCAGCTGTTCAGTCATGGTATGAGACCACACCAGCAGTGGGATGAGATAAAAAAGCTACCAGTGGGGGATTACATAACAAAGGACCTGGACCTCGACTCCGTGCAGATCGGTGAATACCTGACCACCAAGTACGCCCTATGGTTGGACATGCGATCCACGGATGATGATAAACTGCACGGTAGCGGGCGCCGTATAGATAACGGCAGCGAAGGGATAACCATCCAGATTACTAAGAAGGCTCAACCCGCTGGTAAGTTGAAATTATATCTGTACGTTATTATGGACGCACAACTTAATATAGACAATGGGAGATTCGTGCAAGCCATCTACTGATGGGGGGTACCCCCCCACACCCCCCAACAATAAACAGTCGTTGCCCCACCTCCCCACTGACCCACACTGCGCCATAGTGTGCGGGCAGACTGGCTGTGGGAAGACCGTTTTCGTGTTGGATATGTTGGAGGGTTACTACAAGGATGTGTTCGATAACATCGTTATCATGTGCCCTACTCTGAGTATGAATAAAACGTACGCGCGACCTTGGGTGATGACGGACCCGGACGTACACAAAATCGACCCTGGAACACGCCTGCAGGACTGGTTGAAAGCTCTTCACGAGAAATTTAAAGGGGAACCGACGCTGTTTATACTGGACGACTGCAGCGCTAATCGCGAGATAACAAAAAAGAGAGACATGCTATCGTACCTGGCCTTCTCCGGCCGGCATGCAAATCACAGCGTCTGGGTGCTAACGCAGAAGTTCAACTCGGTGTTGAAAGACCTCAGGGAGCAGACGCGATGGGTAGCCTTATTTCACTGCAAGGACAGGGATTCGTTCGAGGAGTGTTTGAGAGAGAACGATGTGATGAGCAAATTAGAACGGGAACGGGTGAAGAAACAGCTCGCTGAAACTAAACACGCTAAGCTCGTGCTCAAGACCGACCAACCAGTAGCATATAGGGTGTGCTAAAGCTAAGCAAAGCTAAGCAAAGCTAAGCTAAAGCTAAGCAAATGCTAAGTAGAGCTATGATATTTGAAGTGTTTGTCGTGTGCAACTTAACCTTCATTTCTCTGTGTTTTGTCTGCATCGGGTATTATATAGTTAAAACTAAATCTTACTTGTTATATTATAAGATGGAGTGTGAGGAATTGCTCGAACAATTGTCTGGGGATGATGACAAGCGAGAGAAACTGGAGGCGTTGGCTGTTGGCGGCAAAGCCAAACATTACTTTGGAGACTACACTCCGGATAAAATTCACAAAATGTCAGCCGAAGAAATCGATAAGCTGTACGCTAGATACGAGTCCCGGCTCGGATCAGAAATGACAAAGACAATAGGATCGGCTATGACCCAGATATACACCGGTATTGTGTCATACTTCCTTCCCATTCCACCAGAGCGCCGACTTTACCTGTGGGAGGACCTCGAGAAAGACCCTTTTATCGAACACGCCGTGAGCTCTATCAGCTGCGAGCTGTACCACAAATATGGCATGTTGTTGGCTCCAGTGACGGCGGCGATTATCACGGCAAAGCATTGTCAATTTGAGAGAAAAAATAATAATAATGGTATAGATGGATGCTGCTCCCGAGGTGATACCCCCCACAGTGAGGGAAACCCCTCCCGAGGTGACGGAAGTGACACAGGAACCCCCAACAGTAACCAGGCAGAAGAATCCTAAGAGAGTAGCTGCCGGTAAAAAACGGTGGTGTAACCAACATAAAATTATCAACCCCCGACTGTTGTTGGCTGTAGGCGCTGCCGTGGTTATAACATGGTTATACGTGGGGGTACCCTCCCACAGTGAGGTGGTACCCCCCAACAGTGAGGTGGTAACCCCCACTGTCGACCCGCATATCATGTTATAATTTAAATATTTTTATATATACATAATGTCTGAGGGGAAAACGTTCGTCAACGACGCATACCACGCCACAGTGGTCGCCAGTCTAGCCGTAGGGTACGCTCGGTTGACTAAAATGGTGCTTAAACAACCAACTATCAAGCTAGATTTCAACCTGCAGGATATGGGTATGCTCATAATGAACCTTGGTATGGCGATGGCCACAAAAGACATCCTAGTAAAACAAGGGATAATACCTGAAAATATAATGAAATAAATATAGGATGGCCACGATAGCTATGATGGTCGGTGGGGCGGTAGTGAATGCCCTTGCATTTTCCGGGAGTAATTTCCTCTTTTCGAAACTACGAGATGACCACGCGGCTGAAATACAGGAAGAAAGGAAGTGGCACGATCTCGCTACTGAGAACTTACAAAAGGCACAGGCCGAGTACGCTAAAAAACGCCTCCAGAGGATCAATTTTATTAACGAACAACTCCAGCGTGAAAACCATGCCGTTCAAACATTCAACGATGTCGATGAAGCAATGAAAGAATACTACCTACTAACTGGTAAACGATTGGAACCGCTCAATAAACCCACACTCGCTCAGTACTACACACCATCCAAGGGGCAAATGAATCGTGAACTGGGCTTCATAGTGTTGGGTATAGCAGCTACTGCGTTGGTTGCGAAGCAATTAAACTAAATACCCATATAAGTATGCTAAACATGAGACCCGCTCCATACCGATGCGAATACATACTTATGGGGAAGACCGAGGCCTGTGGTAGGAAATGCAGGAATCAGGGGTTCTGTTGTTTCCATATGGGAAGTCCTAACTACACGTGTTCTGTGTGTGGTATCGGGGTTAAAGGGCACTACTGTCTATGTAAAGCTCACGGAGCGAACGTAGTCAGACATCAACTCATCTACGAGAATAAAAAGGGCTACATAAAAGAACGTAGGCGACTTCTCAAGATAGACTCCAATTAGACATTGGTTCTCTTAGGTGTAAACACTATGACTACTGTACGTGAGCTTAAGCGGGTCGCAAAACAGAGAGGTGTGACCGGGTATTCTCAAGTGCGGAAGTCAGCATTGTTGAGATTACTAGGTTTAGAAGCTCAAGCGAAACAGCTTGGATACACGGGTACACATGATACCTCGCTGAAAGAAGACTTACGAGAATTGGTCCGAATATTGGACGAAAATCCTCACCTAGTTTTGATTGGCGGCTCTCTTAATACCAAATAAAATATTTACAATACTATATCCAACAGTGCGAGTACTGGATTCACTATATTTTTTATCAACTCCCTTTACTGTGACCCAATTAGACATTGGTTCTCTTAGGTGTAAACACTATGACTACTGTACGCGAGCTTAAGCGGGTCGCAAAACAGAGAGGTGTGATCGGGTATTCTCGAATGCGGAAGTCAGCATTGTTGAGATTACTAGGTTTAGAAGCCCCTACGGTAAAACAATTAAAAGCTCAAGCAAAACAGCTTGGATACACGGGTTATTCAAACCTGGGGAGAGCCGGGTTAACCGCATTGTTATCACATGCCCCCGTAGCAAAACCTCCCACTGTAAAACAACTGAAAGCCGAGGCACACGATTTGGGTTTAGGCGGGTATTCCCGTATGAGAAAACCACAACTTTTAGAACTATTACGACAGAATAGAGCTATTGACCTACAGTTCGTGCGCACTGAGTGCGCTGTAGGCAACTATTTGAGAGGTTGGCGCATGCACGTTGATAGAAACATAGACATTACAGATATCAAGCCTCTGATAGCTGATAAGGTCAACCAGGAACTAAATAACCTAGGAAGTATCAAGTTTCAGATCACAGTGAAAATGTCGCTCGATAAGCAGGATGAGTATGTTCAGCCTTACTTCCGAGGTAAACAAGAGGTCGTCACACATACAGAGACCATTGACGCATCAATCGATACCAGTTTTCAGCAGATACGAGAATACCTAGAACGCTACACACACTTGGGGTCTGGGTGGGCTGTAGATAAAATCGATAATGTCTATCTAGACATAGCTAACTACGTGCCGTTCAGAGGTGGGTCCTACCTAGCCTTGCCCCCCTACTATAGGAACAAACATGCCATAGTAAACGTTAAGAATAGAGGAAACGATTGCCTGAGGTTAGCTATCAGGTCAGCCTTATTTCCAGCTGGCACTAATTCAGATAGGCTTTCTAGCTATCCCCAAGACGATGGGCTCAACTGGGATGGTATAGATGAACCCACCCCCATATCCCAGATCACTAAAGTAGAAAAACAGAATAATCTGGCTATAAATATCTTTGGGCACGAAGGTAACACAACAATAGTACACAGGGTCAGCGGGGTGAAGGATTGCCAAGTTATCAATATATTCATGATCCAGCGAGGTGACAAGTATCACTACACATGGATAAAACACTTTAGCAGGCTGTTGTATGACCAATCGGCACACAGAGGAAAGACCCACTTCTGTGAACGATGCCTACATGGCTTCACACGAGCTGATTTATTAGAATCCCACCGGGATGATTGTCAAGGTGTGGGGCAGACGGCCATACGAGTCGACATGCCTAAGGAAGGTGATAATATCCTAAAATTCGGTAACCACAAGAACCAAATGTCTGTGCCTTATATCATATACGCCGACTTCGAAGCCTTGGTGGTGGGGGATTCCCCCACACCCCCCAGTGGTGCCGCCGGCGAGGCCCCCAGTGGTAGCTTCACCCACAAAACACAAGAGCATAAAGCCTGTGGGTTTGGATACATTGTCGTCCGTTGTGACGGGGAAACGAAAGCTCCGGTAGTGTATAGGGGCCCTGACGCGGCTGAAAGGTTTCTAAAGTGTTTGCAGGAGGAAGAAAAAATTATTAGGAATGCATTGTATAGAATCACTCCCATGCGTATGACCCGAGTCGACAGGCTAGCTCACGTTAGTAGCACTAACTGTCACGTGTGTGACTCACCACTTAACGGTGATTCGGTGAGAGATCACTGCCACATAACTGGTAAGTATAGAGGCGCCGCTCACAGCGCGTGCAACCTCAAGCTTAAAATCAACCCTAAGACAATAAACATCCCCGTTGTCTTTCACAACTTGAGAGGGTACGACTCACACTTGATCATGCAGGCCATCGCGAAAATCGATGGTAATATAACGTGCATCCCCAACAACATGGAGAGATACATCTCCTTCAGCTTAAAAGGACTTAGGTTCATTGACTCGTTTCAGTTCCTCCTGTCGTCACTCGACAGTCTGGTCAAGGCCAACAATACCTTCCCTATCACCGATCGATACACAGACACCGAGACTAGACCCCTGCTTATGAGGAAGGGTGTGTACCCCTATGAGTACATGGATAGTTGGGTCAAGTTCACCGAGACCAGACTACCCCCTATTGACTGCTTTTATAGCAAGCTGAATGAGGCGTCCGTCTCACGAGATGATTACTCGCACGCGACTAACGTATGGAATAAACTGGGTTGTAAGAACCTGGGTGATTATCACGACCTGTACTTGAGGACAGATGTACTGCTGTTAGCCGACGTGTTTGAGACGTTTAGGCGGACGTGTTTCAAGCAGTATAAACTCGACCCCGCATGGTATTACACCAGCCCAGGTCTGTCGTGGGACGCCTTGCTTAAAAAGACCGGAGTTAATTTGGAATTGCTCACAGATTACGACATGCACCTATTCATTGAGAAAGGCTTGCGAGGTGGGATTTCCATGGCATCCAAACGATACGCGAAAGCAAATAATCAATACGTGAAAGGTTACGATCCTAACAAGCCAACCAATCACATTCTCTACCTCGACGCAAACAACCTGTATGGCTGGGCCATGAGCCAGTATCTACCTACAGGGGGATTCGAATGGGTACCCCACGTTGATGTTATGGGGGTTGCACCAGATTCGAACAAAGGGTATATCCTCGAGGTTGACTTAGAGTATACCAAGGAATTACACACATCACACAACAGCTACCCCCTGGCCCCCGAACGTATGAGGGTTAACCCAGACTGGATGTCTGAGTACCAACATAACTTGTTAGGTGGGCGTGTGACAGACGTTGAAAAACTCGTTCCTAACTTAATGAATAAGACCAAGTACATCGTTCACTATCGCAACCTACAGCTGTACCTGTCGTTGGGTATGAGGCTGACCAAAATACACAGGGTGCTCATGTTCGACCAGAGCCCATGGATGGAGCCCTACATCAGAATGAACACAGACCTACGAAAAAAAGCCACCAGTGATTTTGAGAAAAATCTCTACAAGCTCATGAACAACTCGGTGTTTGGTAAGACTATGGAGAACCTGAGGAAACGCGTGACCGTGAAGCTGGTTCGGTCGAGTGAGGAAGACAAGCTCAGGAGATTGATAGTCAGTCCGGCATTCAACCGTAGTAAGATATTCACAGACAACCTGGTTGCCCTACACATGAAGAAAAGCCACATAAAATTCAACCGGCCTGTTTACGTGGGGATGAGCATCCTCGATTTATCCAAACACCTGATGTACGACTTTTACTACAACGAGCTCAAGAAACAGTACGGCGACAGGTGTGAAGTGCTGTACACTGACACGGATTCCCTGCTGTTAGAAATTCGAACCGAGGACGTGTACGAGGACATGAAAAAACACCTCGATTTATACGACACCAGCGACTACCCTAAGACCCATACCATACACAGTACGGTAAATAAAAAGGTCCTAGGTAAGATGAAGGACGAGTGTGCTGGCACGCCCATAGCCGAGTACATAGGTTTGAGACCTAAGATGTACTCCATACTGAAAGCCGACAATAGTGAGATCCGGAAGGCTAAGGGGGTTAAGAAGTATGTGGTGAAACAACACATCAAACACGCCAGATTCAAGGAAGCCCTGTTCAAGACCCGTACCTTTAGGCATAAAATGAACACACTTAGAAGTGATAGACATAAGATATACGGACTGACTATAAACAAGACGTCCCTGTCGCCTATGGACACGAAACGTTGGAAGTAATGATGGAAGCTATTGATGGGATAAACACATACGCGTATGGACATGAAAAAATTTGAGGCTATTTACTACAGCCCGCGTGGGTACTGGAAAGGAGCTAGCGCAGTAGATAAGCTAGCTAAAATAGCGCGAGTACCCCCGGAGGAAGCCAAAGCGTGGCTTGAAAAACAAGCCCTGTGGCAGATCTATTTGCCGGCACCACGCTACGTGCCTAGAAGGAGGTTCGGTATTAACATACCTAATAGCGTTCACCAGGCAGACCTACTGTTCCTACCCCACGACAAGAGGTACAAGTATGCCTTAACCGTAGTGGACGTAGCCAGTCGTTACAAGGAAGCCGAACCCTTGACCACGAAAGATTCGGCCCAGGTAGCCAGAGGATTCGAACGCATATACAAACGCAGTCCGCTGACGTGGCCAACAGAGCTGCAAGTTGACCCCGGACGGGAGTTCATGGGTGCCGTGTCACAACTGCTAGCCAAACATGATACAAAGGTCAGGTGTGGCACGGCCGGAGCCCATCGCAGCCAAGCCATAGTTGAGAGATTTAATAGGACTTTGGCTGAGCGCTTGTTCGGCCATCAGTATGCTAGGGAGATGGCCACCCCTGGAAAACGATCGACTGAATGGGTCACGAGGTTACCCAAGGTGGTGTCGGCAATCAACCATGAAGTCACCCGTCTCACCGGTAAGAAACCGGCAGACGCTATCAAACTAAAATCAATAGTTGCAGAGTCGGCCACTCCATTGCGTGGGAAGGAGAAACAGATACCAGATAGGGCCCTAGTGAGGTATTTATACCAGCCGGGGGAACACGAGGGTGATAGCCGTAAGCGGGCCACCGATCCTATATGGTCAGTCAAAACTTACAACATAGATAAAGTGGATATGAAAGCCGACGAACCTAACTTATACTACTTGAGGGATGGGCCGGGTAGGGGGTTTGTAAGAGAAGAATTATTGATCGTACCGTACGGCACGGTGTTACCTCCAACACACGTTAAGTAGTAGGAGTAATAATAGCAAGAGCTAAGGGCCCAACCAAAGCCTTATTTAGTAAATAAGGCTTTGTAGAGACTTTTTTTTAAAGTGAGCCAGAACCCCCATTGTATATACTACTACTTGTTTGAAAGTCATAAATGAAAAAAGTGTTTTTTCACAAGAAAACTATGTCTATTCATATGCAAAAAGGGTCAAACAGAAAGAATGAATCATATGCAACATTGTTTACTTCAATTAAAAAGGTTTGAGACATGTTGTGCCAACAACAGTGAACACATTTCATACTCACAATACTCACATCTTGTGACTTTACACTGAAAAGATAAACTCAGACACCCAAATAGTGGCAGAGGTGACTTTATCCTAATTTGTTGTCAAATTTATCGGTTCTATGAATTTAGAAACCAGGTAACAATGACTCGACAATGTGGGCTCTTGTCACTGATAGACCACAAAACAAAGCTGTGTTCAAATCTGGGCCACTAAACAATCCATTCCATTTAAAGTAACTATAGCTTCACGCCCAGTACTATGAAATCTGTCACTATTTGCCAACTGGTATCCATGGTAAAATATCAACAGGAAAGCATAAAAGTATGAATTATTAAAGTGTGTACTTGCCTTTACAGGTTGCTTAAAACTGAAGTGTTTTCCCACTAACTTCCACAGCAACATTATGTTTCATTGAAAAATATCCTTTCTTAACAGGCTGTTAACATGTTGCTGAAAAGTTATCACCATATTTTAGCAGTATTTACGAAAATATTCCGCGCAATAAGATTAGTCATGGTACTTACTGAGCTATTCACCAATATGGCCTGTCAGTTCATGGCAGTACAAATAGGTGTTTCCTCACAATTTACTCTATCGCCATTTCAGAATTCCTTGTCTCATTTGTGAATTAATGTATGTTTGTATCATGATACAGTAACCTCTGATATTTGATTGTGTGACTAGTTGATTGATTTTTGCGCTAGACTGATAGGGAATGGAGCAATTAATCACTTTTGTTAACATGCACTATTATGTATGGTATAGATTGTTATTATGTTGATTGTGTGATATTGCCCTGACTAAGGTGAAAACATTTATGCAGTTCATAACTTTTTCTTTAATTTTCCTCTTATGTTACATCGCACAAGATTCTTGAGCTGTCCTCTAGTGTTGTGAAAAAACACTGCAAACAAAACAGAAATTGTTAATTCAATGCCCCGAACTGTGCACACTGATACTGATATACTGGCGATAACCGTTAGAAAGCAATTACTATTTGACAGCCATATCGGCATGGAATGACCATCTCAATTTTGCTGTGTCCACTGTCAACAATGGTCACCCGAAGTATCAATCTGAAACATTCTAAACAACCTTGAACTTGGGGTCAAATCATGGATGGGTGGAGTCAATACAATGTGCAGATTGTGGACCAAAAGAAATGTCAGTAAAGTTCAGCGTCTTTCATCTGATCTTTAATGAAAGCTATCACAAGTCACCCTGAAGAAATTGAGCCCAGACAGAACAGCCCATTTACACAAAACACTGTATTCTCCTCTTCCATTATATGCCGGGAGGATAATAATGAATAGTTTTTCTCTGATGATACATCTGTATATCCGAAATGGGATCCCAAACTTTCGACTCCAGAAAACCGTTAGCAAAACCCACTCAAACCCATCAATTCATCGAGCAAATGACGTTAGTGCCACATCAGGTTTTGCATGTGCAATCGTTCATGTGATCTTTGCATCGAAGTTTTCCTCACTTGCACATGTTTGCATTGGCCTCAAGAAGTGAAACAAGAGTCATCAGAAGATGACATATCCATCCGGCCCCCACATGTTTGAAAGGACAAATAATCTGAGAGTTACTCATTGTTTTTATAGACTAAGTTTGAATTGTTTCCATGGAAATCATGAAAATTATAAATGCCATAGATCTGTAACCAGCAAAGTCACAATTTCAAGACATGTCTGATATATCTACCAAGATCTGCTGAAAGATTTGAAATGGTTTTCGAGTTGAGCCCTGGGAACAAAGCCCACCCCTCCATTTTGAGAGAAGTTTGAGAGTTCTGCTCTGGAAATAAAACACACCTTTCACTTTTCAGGCAAGGTCCAAAATGTTTCCATGATCACAAGATCCTATACATAGCAAAAGGCACCACTATAGGTTCTGATTGATATATCTACCAAGTTTTGCAGAAAAAACACTGAACGGTTTTTCAGTTCTGCTCCGGAAACGAATACCATCCCCCCATTTCGAGACTAAGTCTGAAACGTTTCCATGGAAACCGAGAAAATAATACATCACAAGATCCTGTACATGGCAAAAGGCATCACTTCAGGTTCTGACTGATATATCTACCAAGTTTTGCAGAAAAATACCGCAGGGTTTTTGAGTTCTGCTCCGGAAACGAAGCCCACCCAATCATGAAACTAACACCAAAATGTTCCACGTAAAAAAAAAAATATATAAATGCCAAAAATCTGTAAATAGCAAAAGGCACAACCATTGGCTGAGATATTACCATATCTATCAAGTTTGGTCTAAAAATATTGAATGGTTTCTGAGTTATGTTTCGGAAACAAAATGATTACGGATGGACGGACAGACAAGGCGTCAACTATATCACCCCACATTACATGACGGGGGGATAAAAAACACCTTTAAACCACAGTTCTAACGATATTTTAAATGGCACGACTGTGCAACATGAATGTGCCGTTGGCATGTGAAAAGCGAGATCAGTTATTGACGTCGCAAGAGCAATGGGATGCAGATATCGTACTGTGTATGACTTGAGAGGTCATCTACAAAAAAACTGGCACCGCTTCTGATTGCAAAAGGTCAGGTTGTCCATGTGTGACGACACAAGCAGAAGACCGTCAGATCATCCTATGTCACCTACGTGACAGATTTCTGCTGGCTACACGAACCAGGGCTGAGATGTTAAAAGGTCGACTGTCCTCACGAACCATTTGAAATCATATGCAGGCAGCCAGTCTCCATTCTCAACCTCCATATTGTGACTTGACATTCTGTATACCCATGTTTTGGAAAGGAGGTGTAGCCTAATGGAACTGATTGTGGCACTGTCAGTGTATCGAGTACATCACTCAGTTCTCAGCGATGAAATAATAACAATTTAATCACCTTACCATCTCTTGTTCTTTCATAGTGCCCTAAAGAAAGAATATTTCTTTTTTGACTCAGCATGCTTAAAAACTTCTCTCCACACATTCTGCAGAAGTCATCAGACTAGAAAAGAAGCAACTAAATATTAGAAATTAGTTGTAATTACTGCATGGATACAAAATTTCAAGAACACAAAATTCTTACACAAAATCATCAAATCACAAATGTCAGATGATTCGGTCAGCACTGAAGGCTGTACACAATGCATGTCAAGAACAGGCCCAGCAAAAAGAAGATGCGTTTCATTTCCTACCAGTCCCAGAGTTGCTTAGGGCTGGATGAAGCTCTCCTGGGGCTGCTGGCTGCAGGTCCAAGGTACACTCTGACTGTCTGCCTGACATGCCAAGAAAGTGGCCAAAGTGGGCTGGGATGAGAGAGAAAATGAATGAAATGTTGAGTCAAGAGGGCATTGCACATGGTAAAAGGGATGCGGTGGGGTCTCTGCACAAGACAAAGCAACCAAGAGGGTACAGAGAGGGTCCTAAAGCGCCGAGAGTGCGGAAAGTGGTGACTGAAAAGAGAGAGAGAGTGAATGAAATATTTGGTCTACAGAAGACTGCACAGGCTCCAAGTGATCAGGGGAATGGCCTGCACCAGCCACAATCAACCATGAGGGGCCAGGTAGGGGCAAGACTTCAACCGGAGCTTAAGACCTTTTCAGAGTTAAAATATTTAAATATTTAAACTCAAACAGGGTCTTAAGTTCCGACTGGTCCTTTTCTGAAAAGGTAGGGCAACATGAAGATCCTTTTCATGTCCTACCAGTCTCTTGGGGTGCCTGGGGCTGGATGGATCTCCCCTGAGCAGCTGCCACCACCTGTCATCTGCCCGCTGACTGTTCGCCATGAAGCGCCGAGAGTGCGGAAAGGGGTGACTGAAAAGAGAGGGAGAGTGAATGAAATATTTGGTCTACAGAGGTCTGTACAGGCTCCAAGTGATCAGGGGAATGGTCTGCACCAGCCACAATCAACCATGAGGGGCCAGGTAGGGGGCAAGACTTCAACCAGAGCTTAAGACCTTGTCGGAGCTTAAGACCTGGTAGACGAGGTCTTAAGCTCCGACAGGGTCTTAAGTTCCGACTGGTCCTTTTCTGAAATGGTAGGGCAAAATGAAGATGCTTTTCATGTCCTACCAGTCTCTTGGGGTGCCTGGGGCTGGATGGATCTCCCCTGAGCAGCTGCCACAACCTGTCATCTGCCCGCTGACTGTTCGCCATGAAGCGCCGAGAGTGCGGAAAGTGGTGACTGAAAAGAGAGAGAGAGTGAATGAAATATTTGGTCTACAGAGGTCTGTACAGGCTCCAAGTGATCAGGGGAATGGTCTGCACCAGCCACAATCAACCATGAGGGGCCAGGTAGGGGGCAAGACTTCAACCGGGACTTAAGACCTTTTCAGAGTTAAAATATTTAAATATTTAAACTCAAACAGGGTCTTAAGTTCCGACTGGTCCTTTTCTGAAAAGGTAGGGCAACATGAAGATCCTTTTCATGTCCTACCAGTCTCTAAAGGTGCCTGGGGCTGGATGGAGCTCCCCTGAGGAGCTGCCACAACCTGTCATCTGCCCACTGACTGTTCGCCATGAAGCGCCGAGAGTGCGGAAAGTGGTGACTGAAATGGGAGAGAGAGTGAATGAAATATTTGGTCTACAGAAGACTGTATAGGCTCCAAGTGATCAGGGATTACCAAGATTGTCAAGAAGGGATAAAAATAATTCCATAAATACTACGAAATTGTTGATATTTAAGTGATTTCCAGTTATGAAAGAAATATAAATGACATTTAAGAGTTAATAAGTGTGCTGTCTTTAACAACAACCTCTACACAATGGTATTCTAGAGAGAACTGGCCTCTTGCACACATATTAACTGGTGAAGGTTTTGGTATAGTGGTTATTTTTTATGCTTTATATTTAATTTGGCTTCATACCAGAAACTATTAAATTTACACTTTAAAAGAATTTATCTGTCTATTTCAGATACAAGACCAAAATTGCAGAAGAATGAGTTGTCATTCTAGGAAAAATTGGGGATATATATATTTCCTTTTATTTTTCAAAATGTGAACTAGCACATAGCGTGACTAGCATTGCTTCGGCCTGGGTAACCTGCCTTACATCAGTGCACTATCAGAGTTGACCCACTTTTGACATGCGTGGAAATAGCCTAATTAGGTGTGGCAATATGCATCGCATAAGTATTACGTCGGCTGACAATATATTTTACTGTGTATGGAAGGATTGCAATGAAAAGTTAGGACTGGGCTGAGACATGGCATAGTCTAATGTCAGCCAGTGGATGTTTTCGAGATGGCTTTGGAAATCGCTTCAGCTCAGCCAATGCTACCTGCAGGAAGCTGCGTCTAAAAAAATCAAAAGCACATCATATTGAATAAACGGCACATATACTAAATACTTACACATATCTCATATGCATCTTGTGGTTGAGACATTGCATAACGCAAAGAGGCCTGTCATTGAGACATGTATTCTATCCTTAGTTCAACAGAAACCATTGTTGCCCATATGTGACGTAGCACATAAGCCCCGCCCACTAATGATTATTCGTGTTCAATCGGGACTTAAGACCTGTCGGGGTTTAAGGGCCGCACAAATGTACACAGCAAGATTTTTAAGATTGCGCGTTTTTTTAGAGGAGAACAGTTCGACAACTTTCCACAGGGATACAGAATTCATGTACGAAGGTAAATATTCTTGTCTAGACTGTAATAAAGCATCCCACTTGAACAGATAATGAAATTCATCTCCCACTGCATGAGAATTACTTAAAGAGCACAGACGATAGGAACTTTTAACCAACGACCAATTTCTATAGGGAGGTGATGATTACTCGTTCTGAATCTTAAAATCGGGAAATAGATATGTCTTGGCAGAAAGAGATATCTCTCAAATTCTATATTATTTTTTAGAATACGATAAAAAGACGATTTTGAACTCTTTATCATGGAGGTATGCCATTTCTGTAAAAATCGGTCTTTGAGGATCTGTTCAATCTTAAAGGAGAGAAACGTAGTTGTACAGAGAAATGGATTATCAAATATTTCGGATAAACCACAGTCATAAAGTGTCTTTCTTACAAACTCAATCCAGGGAAATAAACTGATTTCAGAACGAGCTAGTAGCATAATAGAATATATGTTGTATGGTAGTTTAGCCTGGTGGGTGTTTATTACCATTTTGTGACAAAAAATGAAAAGTGTTTTGTTTAGCTTAATATACAACGGGTATCGACCAAATTCTGCGTATATCATGTAATTTGGAGTTGAATTTCGAAGACCTGCAGCAAGCTTCACAAACTTAATGTGTATTCTTTCAATTAAGTTGATGTTTTCGAACCTCCAAACTTCACATCCATATAACAAAATTAGTTCAATCATTACATCGAAAGCTGAAAGGGTGCATTCAAGTGGTAAGTTTCTATTAAGTGATTTTTTCAAAACAGAAAACATAACCTTCGTACCCGCAGATGCAAGTGCTTTAATTGCGTGAATAAATCTTCTATTACGATGAAGGGAAATACCAAGGTAACAAGAGGAGTCTACTACCTCAAGAGGCACGCCGCCATCGTAAAGGTTTAACTTAGATGACTTTGCAGGATCACTACCAAAAACAACGACTTTAGTTTTGGATAAATTGAGAGATAGCTTCCATTCATTACAGTAACAATAAAATGCATTGAGAGATTATTTTAAGATCATAAGGATCATAACTGAACAAGACGGTATCAACAGCGTACAATAGTATCACAAGTTGAAGCCAAAGAGTTACACAGAAATCTGAAACGTACTGCAATTTTACACCCTGATACCCACTATTTACTAAGTATGATTCAAGATCATTTATAAAAAAGGCGAACAACAAAGGGGAGATATTCTCTCCTTGTCTCACACCAGAGTTACTTGGGAAAAATACGAGATCCTGTTGTCGAGGAGTATGGTTGATTTAATATCTTTGTACATGTTTTTAATAAGTGCAAGGAACCTGCCTGAGACTCCGTTATTAAGCATTTTATGTCATAAACCAGCTCTCCAAACAGAATCAAATGCTTTAGAAAAGTCAATAAACACACAACATAGTTTTTGTTTGGCATTTTTGAGAAGGTTGAATAATAATGACATTATGAAGATATTATCCATGTTTGAATAATGTTTCCGAAAATCGGCTTGATCGGGTGTTATAATATATGTCGAAATTGGAACATATATGGGATTGAATCGATCTTGATACAATAATAATGGATGTTTTGAGAAGGCATCACCACATGGATTTAATTCAAAGAAAAGCTGTTCGTTCAGTTATCCCCCTTGTTAGGTGACTGGAGTATGACATGAAAATTTTAGGTTTACAATTCTGAGTCGAGTGTATGATTCGACCGTGAAAACCCTGACCATACGCAGATGCAAGATAACTATCGGAAAAAATGATCTACAGTGATTTATCGGCCTGCCTGAAAAACGTCAAGATTTATAATGACAGCCCATGCACGTGTAGAAGGCTCCCACGTTGTGCAGGTGCTTCCTATGCATCGTTTTGTGTGTTGTTATAACTGAAATGATGCTGCATACACAAGATGTATGTCATTGTAACGTTCCTGAATGGGTATTTTTCTACCAGACTTCGAAGTTCAGGTTCCCCTACATTTTTGAAGTGTATATTCACTTACATGGTGCTTGTGATTAAATTGAGAATGCATAGGTACTGACTTGAGCTGAAACGAATTCAAGTAACCTAGATTATAGGGTCATTTGTACATTGAGTCTACCTCTGAGACAGGAAAGGGAGGTGGAGGCCAATATGAATGTCTTCGCAAACAGATAAGACGAAAATATTGAAAACTATAATAGGACAAAATATTGAATAATGAGATTGAATCTGTTTGGACTGTCATCTTCATTAAATTACAAATGTGACCATATATGGTCTTAGGATCTTTATATATGTCTGTTTATGGTACCTTTTGTGTACCTCTGATTATGGTAGGTTTATTGTGACATGTGAGTTAAAATCTTCGCAATGTTTCAGCCATATTGTGACTAAAAACAGTCCAAACTTAAATACTTTATAATATTAAATATGTCTCCCAAGGACAGTAAAACAGCTAGAGTATCACAGTGAGAGATTTGAAACCAGCACGTAACTCAATATCATGTACTATTTATGAACTTAAACACAACACGCACTGTATATCAACAGCAATGACGGTTGATCACCATACTAGGGGGACGTACAGTACGTTATCTACCTGCTTGTAACATACTTGAATAAACATGTTTCAGACATCTGTACATGACCATGGTGAGAGACCCTCTTCGAAGGTTCGTCAGCGAGTGGCAACACGTAAGAAGAGGAGCAACCTGGCTAAATGTTCGGTATACTTGCAATGGACATGCTGCAACAAACGAAGAACTTCCTCGGTGCTTTACGAGAAACTGGATAAACGTTTCACTTCAAGACTTCATCGGCTGTTTTACAAATCTGGGAATAAACAGACAAACCCGGATGTTAGCCGACCTGAGGAAAGTTGGTTGTTATAACAGTTCCGCTTCAGGTCTCACATACGAAGAAAGACATTATCGCATGCTTGCAAGTGCGAAAGAAAACATACGTGGCATGGCTTTTTTCGGTTTGACGGCTTATCAAGAATTATCTCAGATATTGTTTGAGCACACATTCAACTTGAATTTCGTAACAAAATTTGAGGATGTTCCAGCCAATAAAACATGGAGTGGCAAGGCAAATCTGTCGAATGCAAATCGTGACGAAATACTTCATATAAACAGGTTTGACGTCATGCTTTACCAGTATGCCAAGGATTTGTTTTTCCAAAGATTACAAATGTTGGCTGAGAGAACAGAGGACACATCGCTCCGAAGACTGATTGAGGCTAGAATAGATAAATATTAAACACCAACGTGACAATCATGCCATTACCCACAGTTTCAAGTATGCCCAGTAAGCAGTTACAAACAAAACCACACTGTTCTTTACTAACATTAAGAAAAGCTCAGGTCCTGAATCAGCCTTGACTGTAACATGACATTGAAGACTAAATCATTGTACACATGCTGACGTCGTTTCAGAAAAAAAGAACCTTGTCAACATACATGTCAATAGTTGCGTCCGTGTATGGGACATTGAATTTCAGTGAAACAAAAATGTGATATTTTGTTACTCGGAAATGGGTGAAAACTCATAGGAAGGCATTTCCGAATTTGCACCAGATAGAATTAGTGAGACATCAATCGTTGGGGAAATCTGCATGTTGTCTTGAATCATGAACAATCACATGCAGGTAATCAACAGTATATATTTGTGTTACACACTGACTTAAGGGCAGTTGAGTAGCCTACTGGTTAAAGTGTTCGCGCGTCATGCCGAAGACGCGGGTTTGCTTCCCCACATGGGCATAATGTGTGAAGCCCATTTCTTTTGTTCCCCATCGTGATATTGCTGGAATATTGCTAAAAACGGGCTCAGGGAACATAAACATCGAGTGTAAATTAACCCATGGTCCCCTCGTGACCAGTGAACATCTTGAAGTCTCAGCTTTGGTGAGGTATAATGCCACGTGTTATTGCACACAACATTCAGTACTACATGTGCAGACCATCCAGAGACCGACAGGTCGATGATGTTGTTCTAGTTGTATCTCCGGATACTCCTCGTGGTTTTTGGCCTCTAGGTAGAATACTGAAGGCCTATCCTGGAAAGGATGGTCACGTGCGCGTTCTTGATTCTAAGGTTGGCTCTACTATCTTCAAAAGACCTATCACAAATCTCTGCCCTCTTGAATAGAGTTGAATTGAATGCTGATTTTGTGATGATGCTTGGAACAGCGGATGTACATGCTCCTAGATAGTTTTACTTATGTTTCTCCCTTTTAGCCAGTTTTAATGTTAGACACGGGCCTATCATGGAGGGGGCATGTTGTGAAGACATTTTTGGGTTTTCACTTAAAACTGCTCTTCCAAACGCACCTGGGGCAAACTGGTGGTGTTCGCACGAATACTCCCGGAGATGGGTATGGGTGCACGTGAAATGCGACGTAGTTTTGGGTGGTCAAGGATACACCGGTCATTCGTGCCCCATTCGTTCGTTGCTATTCGTTCGCTGAGTCTATAAGGTCCCATTCGCTTGTAGTCATGAGGAATGATTGCCATCTTAGTTTTATAGGTTCAGTTGGTTATTGTGGCGTTAGATTGTATAAGTGGTCATACAACACACAGGGATATTTAGCGGGTTTCATTTCATATTTCAATTTTCATCACTTTAGGAGAATCACGTTTAGTTTCTTGTAAATCATCCAGTTTCCTCACGTGTAGTAGTAATCACGTGTAGTTCGTTATTTAGGCCAAAGGTAAGTTTCAAAATTTAGTTCAATAGTTTTTCAGTTTCATCAGAGACCATCTCTGGTTTCATTTATTAGACAGCTCTGCAGGTGTTTATTTACACTGCGCAGCAATGCTATAGCAGTATTGTATAGATAACAGTGTTTTATTGCCGAGAGGCATTTAGGCACGGGTACACGGATGGTAACTTCTTTATTATACAACACGACGTTTCTGGACTGCTTCTTGTCCCTTCTTCAGGTGAATGAAGCGTCGTGATATACAAGAAGGACGTTTCCAAAGTTTCCATCCATATACTCGTGTTTTACATTATTATTATACACGACATCTCAGTGCAGAACATCATTATACTCACCATCCATCACACGTGGTTGTCCAGATCATTGTACATAATGTTCTACACGTCACTGTACATATTTTACAGATTAAGATAAAATGCTGCAGAGCAAGGTAGGGTGCTCCTGACACAGTTAGGAAGCTTGTAAGGCTTGCCATCAGCTCTAGTAGTGAAAACGTTCGGTCGTCACGTTTATGTCCCGGCTTCCATTCCCCGCATAGGTACAATGCGTGGAGCCCATTTCTGGTGTCCCCCTCCGTCTTATGGCTGGTATATTCCTAAAAGCGGCATAAAACCGCACTCGCTTATCAGCTCTGGTACCCCATTCACGCACACCAGACGATGCTCCCATGAAGACCTTCCTAGTCAAATCCACCAAGAATATGGAGGCTCCTTAATGCTGCAGCCTTCTGTACCAAGAGATAAGTAGGTACCAAGCCAAGGGCACTGAGAACAATGGGGAGTCGGACAACTTAATAATGTAAGCGAGCCATTTCAAAGCCGAGGCCCAGATATTTTGAAACGTTTTCTGAATCCTGTCAATATTTCTATAAAAAAAGGAACAGAAAATTCACTGTAAATAATATTTCCGGAAAAAAGAAGGTCACAAAGGAGGAAACAAGTCGGAATGACATTTTGTGGTTTACTAGTAACTTCATCATACCACGCTGGTCTGCTCACAAGTGTCAGTACCATACATGTACTTATGAAGTTCTCCCACGTTAGACAACTTAGGATGAAATTTCCTGAAATACCACCCACCCATTCTTCAACTGCATACTGTGTCGGGATTGTACGGGCGTGTGGATATACAATCAAATCCCGATGAGTCGAACTCCGGCGTCTCGAATATTACGCATAACTCGAAGTACCTGTCGGTCCGGAACATTCCCTATTTAACTTTTCATCATTTTACTTCCGGTTCCACGATTTCGTTTCACAAATACACACGATGACTCGAGAAGGAAATTTTGTCGCTTGAGATTCAAACAGTCGTCTTGTATAAACAAACCGACGTCAGTGAGAAGTTAACTGGTGTAGATAACTGATCCAGGTCACAAATCAGCCCGACTCACACCTTTCCGCCATAGACGGGTGAGTTCAAAAGAGAGATTAGTGATTTTACGGTCCACTTCAGGAATGCAGCTCTTGATCATCTGCTCAACACAAGCGTTGATCTGCGCAACTGGGAACCGATGACATATGTCAGCCAAGTCAGCGAGTCTGACCACCCGATCCTGTTAGTCGCCCCTTACGACAAGCACAGTCACCTTTTATGGCAAGCATGGGTTGCTGAAGGTCTATTCTCCCCGGGACCTTCACGGGTCAATATAATATGACATATATTATTAGTTATTGTCACTTGGGCATATAGGAGATTACCGTTTGTGTGATGCAGGTTTTAGTCATGGTCACTTCTCAGAATCTTCTCCTGACGGGGGAAATATCAGGAATATATTATAAAGATAGAGGAAAAAACACTCCCTCTGAGACCTCCCGCACTCGCTAGCTGGGAAAACAAAGCAAATATAGAACTCATTTGTTTTGAATAAACGTAATCTATAAAAGGATATTACATGCCAACGGAGACGTCGGCAGGGATGTTACCACTGGATTGTGTGAGTGGTTTGGGGGTATGAACGGTTTTAGAATATTGATGAATCATATTTACACCATGTGATATTTATCGTTTTAAGTGCTAGGTTTCAAACGGACCGTGGATAATTGTTATAACTGTATTTTTCGGCAAATAATATTTTGATATGATTTGAATAAACTAAATCAACATTATTGAGAACTATGCAAGAAATAATGAAACTTGTAAATAGACGAATTCTTAAGAGAATACCTTAACGGAACTATAACTAACCCTATTGGTAGATGCGTGTTCAGGACCCAAAGTATATCTCGTTTGTAATGGATCCACATCTGACATCTTTTGATGTATACCACTTGTGACACAATGTTTCCTTCTCAAAATCAACAATACTTGACTCTGCTATGGAACTATGTCACAGTGAGAGTAGAGTCTGTGATTTTTAGCGACAGAAACTTTGCGATGTGATGCACATGGTATACGCCTATAACATACCTTTTGAACTTTTACCTCGAGAACGTTTGTACCCGAACGATTCCGAATGCTATTTTCCGAACGACAGCTTACGGGTGATGCAAATGGAATACGCTATGTGTCAACAGTGAGTAAACGGCCGCTGAAAACAGCGTTTTTGTCAATATTCAAGGACGTCAGCTTACGGAAATATAGACTAGTGGTAATCATGTCATCAGAAATCGCTAAGCGTATATACTGCAGATCAAAATCTGTGTTTTTTGAGGGATCAGTGTCAGTGACCAGGGAATCTTGCAAGTCCCTTCAAACCCTAAACGTTCGGTTGTCTCGCGTTTGATTAGACGGTCGTAGGTTGCTCAAAGGTCACCTGACGTGACCTCTTACTTGGGTTTGTTACACTCAGGAGAGACGTGTAACGAATAATACTGAGACTAAGTTTACTTAGACTGATCAGAAGAAGAGATTGCAGCTGAGTTAAAAGATGAAGGTGTTTTGAAACCCCTTGCAAGGAGACAAGATTCAGGCACTGTGAAGACTACACTAATCTGTCTACTTTTGAAATGACGACTATTCCAAGTAAATTAAAGCGAAGTATGCTAAGTTTGGCAACGTACTTACCTCGGTTCGGTTTGCAAAAACAATTTGATAAAGGGGTGGGGAGAGCAGCACTGCATCCCCAGTCTGGATCCACCTTTGGGCTGCTGCTGGGTTATGGAGTGTGCATAAGCTCCACTCAGTGTTATGTCGTCTTCATCAACATTGTCACTGAGTAGGCCATATGCACAGTGCGTTTCATAGCAAGCGCCTGTATACGCAAGCTCTTTTATTTTAAATGCATTGCATATTTTTCTTTATTTTAAGTTTATAGTTATTTTTTACGTGCAGATACACTTTGAACAAACCACTGGGTTCATTTCATTTATTCATTCGTTCATTTTTGAATATACTAATTTATGTGAATGTATTGTAATGTGTACGTGTACAGCGTTATCAAAAATAAATTTTACATACACTGTCTCATGGTTTTTGTCCTGCAATTGGATGTTTCGGGTGCACTTACCTCAGTATTGCAAGTATGATTACACATCGTCCACTGACATACCACTTCTGTTTCTAAATTGAACTTGTATAATGTATTATTTTTGTGATTACGGGTAAATTTGCCTCCAATCACGAGAGACTGCTGGGATGGTGTAAATCCAGCTAGCGTCCGTGCAGGAAGCAAACGCACTGTGTGTCGTCATTATTATGGTGGCTGGTTTGGGCCATCGCTTTCCCGCCCATACATTATGGTGATCTTCTTGCAGTTGTTGCCAATCAATAGCCGTTTTTAAATATTGTTTTGTCCTCTTTGATACTGTCGTTTTTTATTACATGTTAGTTGTACCTAATCTGTCATACCCTAGTACTCACTGTTCATCATCAGCAGAGATTTCATTTTATAGTTTTATTGGTCTGTAGTGTGACAAATCATTATTCGCGCCACCAAATGGCTGAGATGCTCAATTTCAACCTGTACATATTTGCAGCTGCTGACATGTTAGAGGACGATGCGTATAGAAATATTTCAATATAGTGAAAGGTCTGTATTCATTTGAATTCATGATGAATTCATTTAAAAACGTAGTGTCGACGTCTGTTGGTATGTGTAGCAATGCCGGCAACAAAATCCATTCATTTGGCAAAGGCCATTATATGCAAGCTCTTTCATTTTAAATGCATTTTGTATATTTTGTTTTCAGCGTAATATTTATGACTAAATGAATTACGAATGGGAGTGAGTGAATGAGTTTAATTTTACGCGTTCTGGCGGCGTTCTGTAAATAATCGAGCCTAGACAATCCAGTAATCAACAGCATCAACATCGATCTGCGCAGTTGGGAACCGATGGGATGTGTCCATTTACCCGAATCTTCACGGGTAAAGTATGGATGGGAACAAATATATAAATGTGCATGTATGGAAGTGTATGTATGAGTGTGTATGTATGTTTACAGACACACCACTAAGTAATTTGTGTCATTACACTGGAAGTGAGTTTATTTATTTTATATCGTATTTCGGAGGTGTACGGTTGCATGGACACGTCAGCCATTTTTGTGCTGCTTCGGTCAGTTTGTTCAATATGTTAAGGTAATTTCGAGGGTTTAGGGTAAGGGATATCATCCAATAAAGTGGATAGATGTCCAGTGTAACACGTGTACTATTTTTGTTTGTTTTTTTCTTTCTCATGTTTAATACTCTCTTCACACGACAACGTCGTAGAGTACACGATGAAATAAATGGTTTGATGTGAAAATTTGAGTTATTAGAAATTGGCCTGGTAGTTGCACTAAACCATTAAACCACTTTCACAATCTCTATTGTCTCAGTAATGAGTCGATGGTTAACTCCCCGTCGTGGGGACACCAGCCATTCTCATGTCACACTCATTCCCTCGTAAGATCCACATTTCCTTTTCAATGTTCCCTACACACTATACCGAACACATTTACCCGATGATATGTTTAAAACACGTCAACCATGCACATTGTGAATTCGACGTTTGACGTTTGACGCTTGACACCTTATAAATGTAATGCAACCATTTTCTATTCGCGGTATATTGGCTCATTCCACACCCTACGGTATCTCATAGATAACGGAATGGGACATGTGTGTGAAATGACGTAAGACCTCACCTTTGATTAATGATCTTAGTCATAAATCTGCAGGCTGATAATCGGAATTCCTGTCAGAACGTAAGGAATTACCAACAAATCCACATTATAGGTCAAAATGCACGCACCAGATCCATTACAACTGTTGTCAACATTTTGAAAACATATTCGAAAATTTGAAGTGTCAATATCCAGCTCGTAAAACATGACGAAAATATGATCGTGTGCTTGAGAAAACCTGAAAGAAGAGTAATCTCCCTTTGAATGAAAATGCTGATGTTGAAATATTTTACGTGCAGATACACTTTGATCAAACCACTTGTTTCATTCAATCATTCATTCATTTTTGAATATACAGATCTTCGTGAATGTATTGTCATTTGTAGGTGTATAAAATTACCAAAAATATTTTTTACATACACTGTCTCGTCGTTTTAGTCCGGCAACATGATGTTTCAATACACTTACATGTACCTCAGTATTGCAAATATGATTGCAAATCGTCCACTGACATACCGCTTCAGTTGTATTTTTTTGTTTCTATATTTAAGCCTTGTAAGATTCCAAGTCAATTTAAACTTAGCAGATTTGTATAATGTATTTTTTGTGTGTGTGATTACGGCTAAATTTGCCTCCAATCACGAGAGGCTGAAGGGATGGTGTAAATCCAGCTAGCGTCCATGCAGGAAGCAAGCGAACTCTAAGTCCTCATTATGGTGATCTTCTTGCAGTTGTTGCCAATCCATAGCCGTTTTTCATATTGTATTGTCCTCTTTGATACTATCGTTTTTTGATTACATGGTAGCTGTACCTTATCTGTCATACCCTAGTATTCACTGTTCATCATCACCAGCTGCTCTGCAGAGCTTTTAATATATAGTTTTATTGATCTGTAGCATGACAAATCATTATTCGCGCCACCATATGGCTGAGATGCTGCCAATAAATATTAACTACGGTATATATTAACTCACTCACTCACAGAAACGCAATTTTCACTTGTACATATTTGCAGCTGCTGCCATGTCAGAGAACGATGCAAATGAATGATATAGGAATATTTTAATATACATGAAGTATAGACAGTTCAAGAGATATAGTGAAAGAAGTCTTTACAGCTGGATTCATTTAAAAAAAGGTAGTTTCTGTTGGTATGTGTAGAATTGTCGGCAAAAAATTCCATGTTTAATACACCATTTGGATGAAGAGATTAATTGTATGATTACATGAGATATGAAATAGGAATGTGTTCCCTTTTGAGCTGAGAGGTTTCCACCTATTCAGTTGTTAATGTCAACACATGCCTGAACCTTTGAGGAAGGCACCTGTATCATGTAGATACTGATTCACGCACGTCTATAACTCAAAAGGTCCATTCAGCGTGTGCGAAAAGGGATCAATTAAAACTGTCACATCCACGAATGTAAAAGGAAATTAGTTAATTCCAAAATGCCACATGCCACAAGTGGACATGTAGTATGGGAGAAGAATATTGATTCATATCAGCACAAACTGCTTCCATGAGCAGTAAGACTCCTACCACACATTTTAATTTAGAAAGATCAGGGTAAGGGAGTATGACAAACATTGTTTCCCGTTGGGTCCAGCTTACAGCGTTCACAGATACAGCTACTCAATTTATATACGCTTCAAAGTGAAACTTTCCGAATAAATCTAGATATTTGGAAACTTAGTGTTACGAATTTTGATCGCAATAACCGTTTGGAAATCGATGATTTTGCACACAGATTGAAAACAGTGAAAAATTGCAAAAAATCAACTGCCGTCGTTTTGGGCCACTTACCCAAAGGCATGGTATGCGCGTGCAAAAGTCACAACAAGCACTATAAAAAAGAACAGGGTTCTTGAATTTTCTTCACTTTAGTTAAAACTCTCAGCAACAGACTGAACGAACGTTAGAGGGACAACGCCATCGGATGATTGTAAGCAGGCGAGTCCAGATCAGAGGACTGATGCGAGGTTGTTACTCTCTCCTCTAGCACAAAGTTAACCAAGGCCATGGAACCGCTGGGAGCAGCACAGCTCAGCACATGACATTCCCAGGTCCGGTAGGCCACGTAACCCGCGTGTCACCACTCTTACGCAAGACTGTTCGTCCGGTTGCGCCACCTACGCCAAAGGACGACAACCGCTGCTTCCACTTTATCACCAGTACCGTGATTGCGCATGATCTTGGACCAAACTGTTCGGAACCGTCTACGATATGCAGGTATGCGACCTAGACGCTCTGTTCGAAGCGTGATTTTGTCCAGACAGCATAGCCAGATTGCGATGGTGTCGAGCGCACGGGGTATTCCCTCAGGGACGACGGAAACACGTATGGTCCAGCGATGAATCCCGGCAGATGCTCCGCAGACAGGATGCAAGTGTATGTGTCTACTGCCAAAGATGTGAACGCTTTGCAGCAAATTGCGTAAAGGAAATGGACAGATGACAGATGTAGCCATCTCATATACTCACAGCCGCTCGATATATCGACCAGATTGTCCTTGCTCAAGTGGATCGTCTTGCCGACCCCGAGAGGGATCTGATCCAAAAGGGCAACGCCAGACCAGGGCAATAACAACACCAATGTCCTCCCCTAGTCTTCCATATCCCGCATCTGAAACCCATTTGAACGTCTGTGGAATCAGATCGAACTGCACCCGTTCTGCAACTCAGGGCCTAGCGTTAAAATACACGTAAGCTAATATTAATGTATGGCACTTACGACAATCTTAGCGCTAAGAGGACTTCGAAAATCAAGGCCCAGTGCTTCAGATATTGAACTTTTTCGGAGCCTTTTATATTATCTATGATACTTTCAACAGCCACGAGAAGATCTGGTTCTTTGGCAACCCAAGCTAACGGGAACGGGCGGTAAGGCTGGCTGAGTTGGTATATTGTTGAATGAAAGAAGGGTTAAACAATTTAATTCAATTCAATGCTTTATTGTTTTCAAGGCCATATGACCCATAATACATCGTTACATGTTGTATACAATAATTGCTAACATGCGTATCAGAGGTATTATGTGAAACACGTTATACAGATATTTTCCCAACAGCAAGTGGGCAGGTATAATCAGTAGAAATCAATAATGATTTTAAATTATCAATATTTTTGCTATGAGTGGAGATATATGGAGCATCGGTACGAATTCCTTTGTACGAAGGACAATGATATATAATATGACATTCATCTTCGGTAACGTAGCTAAGAGAACACATAAAATCATTATCTTGATAATCGCTTAGGCCTTTTCTAATACACTGTATGCCTCATAGATTAAAACAGCAACTAAATAAGAGATGCGCTTTTAATATTTTTAACATTGTATATCCACAATTGAATGTTTTATCAAGGAATAAAAATTGTAATGACGCTTTTTCAGATAGCTCAGAATGCCAATCTTGCCTGACGCAGTCAATCACTCTTTCTTTAGAAGCATTTAATAACATATCAATATCCCCTGCCCCTTGTTCAATCCATACATGACCAAACCAGTAAGTAAATAATAGTTGCATTATATTAGTTGCCCAATTAGACCGTTTTCTATTACAGGATTGTTTCATAATAAGATACGATTGGTGAGGATATCTACATGACGGCATGGAGATTAATTTCAACCAATATCTAATACAGTTCTTATATGAGTTCACGTATAATGGATATCTCCCACATTCGCCATACAGAGCAATATTTGAAAATGATTTACTAACATTTAATAAATATCTACAAAATGATCGGTGAACAATTTCTAATTGCTTCATTTCTTTGAGTCCCCATATTTCGCTACAATTTTCGCATCGAACATCTTAAAGGCATCTGTAATGTCCATATTAAACCTGCGAATAAGACATTTCAATACAAGCTTAGGGGTGATGCCTAAATACTTACATGCATTTACAACTTCTATTTATTCTTCATTACAAGTCCACTTTTCATACAGTGAAAATTTCTCCCGTTTCTGGAGACAATCACTTTTGTTTTGTCGATATTGATCTCCATGCCCCATTTCAAACAATAATTATGTAGGAAATCTAGTTGTTTTTGCAACTTCAGAGGGGCATCAGCAACTAATACTAGATCGTCTGCAAATAGTAGTGATAACACATTATACATTTACCTCTGATACAAATACACCATTGTCAAAAGCTTGACTCATATATCCCGGGGTTAAACAACAAACAAAGAATGCCTTTGAGAGATGAAGATGCCATGGGCAATATCACTTTATCGTGGAGACTTGACGTCATGGGCAATGCTATGACGTCAGGTGTCGTCTGTGATGTTCCGTTCTACATGCAGCGACGGCGGGTAGTCAGTCTGTTTGAAAGTAGATTTGGCGTCAGTTTCCTCAATTTGACGACTTCGGTAATAAACTGAATAATTATTATATTCGTGCTCATAACGGTACTCGGGGCTGAATATTGTTATAGCCTTCCCTCGGGAAATATTCAACATCAAGGCACTCGTGTCGTAAACATAGTATGTCATGGGCATTAATATAATATCCTGTACATGTTGTTCTGATGTTACACACGCATCTGTTACCTGTTACTGATAAACACGCAAGATAACCCTGCGCACGGCGCGCTGTACGTGTTAACGTGCAGCTGCCGGCATACCTACAGGTTATCCGAAAACAATGCGTATTTCAATTAATATACAGGGAATATAGACATAGCGATATGGTCGAAAGAGTCCACATATACGATTTCATACAAACCTTTTGTGTATGTATGTGCAAGTATTATATCAGAAAGAATCAGCATACATTTGGCTTCATTTCTGTGTGTTTGCTACGTCATTGAAATATATATGTATACGAAAAGAAATATGAGCATATTGTCTCATGATATATTCATAATGAAATATAATGGTGAGAAGTTTCTGCTGATTCGATTATCAATGTCAAAACATTTCACTGCATGATAACTTTTCAGGTTTGCATCTGTGTCATGAAGATATTCTGGATTAAGTATTTGGCTAATAATGTCCGCGAGCGTCTTCGAATCGATTGAAACTTAAGCTGTCACATCCGCGAATGTTACAGGTAAGTAGTTAATTTCAACGTGACAACAACTCTGTCATAAACACATGCATATGTAGCATGGATGCACAATATAGATGCATGGATGCATATCAGATCAAGCTGTTTCAGAAAGACATCATGAAGATATTCACTCATATCGGTATATATAATCTCCGTTAGCGTCTGCGTGAGAGTAAATCCAATTTAATTCTTTATTGCATGAAAGGTCACTCATAAGAGATTCATATTAATGATGGCAGACATAATCAAGGTCTAATAGAAACGAAAATGTGTTGTAATTCTTTTGAAGTGTTATTTCTAGGTAGACAATGTTCAGGCATCTTAGATGTAACGACAGTAAGATGGGAATTCTCTACATTCACTATAAAATAAAGCACTAAATTTTGGCATTCACAAATCAAAATTGAGAAACGTTGTACAGGCAAGCAAATACGTGTTGTTTATGGAATAATACTTTTTAAAGCCATATATTTAGAGTCTGATATAAATAAATACAATCGGTTGTATTTGAGAATCACATGAGTTGAAATACATGTACATACTCGGTGGAATAATACCGAGGATAGGAACAGAGTGTTGATGTAAAGGGGCGTTAAAGATTCATTCAGATTCAGCGTGTGAATCAACTTTGACTTGAGCTGTCACATCCTCGGATGTTGAAGAAAGGTAGTCAGTGAGTGTGTGAGTTTAGTTTTACGCCGCACTCAGCAATATTCCTGCTATAGGGCGGCGTTTTGTAAGTAATCGATCATCCAGATATCCAGTGATCAATAGGATTAGCATCGATTTGCGCAATTGGGAACCGATGTGTTATGTGTCAACCAAGTCAGCGAACCTGCCCACCCGATCCCGTTAGTCGCCTCTTACGACAAGCATGGTTGCCTTTTATGGCATGCATGGGTTTCTGAAGACCTAATCTAACCGGACCTTCACGGGTCAAAGGTAGTTAATGGATAGTGATAACTAATCCCTTGCCTTAAACACGTATGTGTAGCATGTGAACGACAGCTGGGTGTAGGATATAGATGCATATCAGTTCAAGCTGCTTCGACGAGCAACAACAGCAGAATGTACTGAAATCAGAATCTCTGCGACACATTTGACGGATCAGGATGAGGAAGTTGTACAATCATTTCTGTCCCTTGCCCGGAAAACGCACGACAACGAAGCATCGAACCTTTCTAGCATTCTTGATCATGACAGCTTCAGTTATAACAGCATTTCATATCAGTGTAGTGAGCGTTTATGATCTAGGAACGCAGGTGAAAAGGTCATGGTCAAACATACAACGCACAAATGTCCAATACAGTTCTCAACCGGGTGAACACGAAGCGTACAACTCTACACAGCCCACCAGGAATGATTTCCAGAACCAGAATTTGATGCGAAGATTTAATATCAGCCCATCTGGAAGTGATGTCCTTGTGTTCATCCGCATCCAAAAGACGGGGAGCTCTACACTATCATTTCATCTGATTAAAGACATCGACATTAGCCCATGGTGTAAGGGCGATAATAACACAAGTAACAACTGTTACAAGCTGTGGAGACATAATGTCCTTTTCCAAACACACAACACACACTGGCCGTGTAGACTCCACGCAGACTGGACGTATCTTCATGATTGTGCTGCCTGGGTAATGGACTTGCGTCACAACCGACAAACAGAACGAAGGTATAAGTCCTTTATCATAATTGGGTAAGTTTCCCATCATTACAGCGGAAGCTGTCAAAACCGGTGTCTGTCTAATCTGGAAAGTTGTCAACACCGGCGTAAAATCTAAGTCCCTTCTGTGGCTTTTACATTTATCATCAGTTTTACAGTCCAGCACATGTCTCAAACGGGTGATTTCTTCCGTCCTAAATGAGTGCCGGATTAGACAGCTTCCACTGTATAAAGGAAACTGGTATATCATGTGAGTGAGTTGAGTTTTACGCCGCTCTCAGCAGTATTCCAGCTATGTGACGGCGGTCTGTAAATAATAAAGTCTGGACCAGACAATCCAGTGTTCAACAACATGAGCACCGATCTGCGCATTGGGAAACGATGACATATGTCAATCAAGTCAGCGAACCTGACTACCCGATCCCGTTAGTTGCTGAGTGCGATGAAAACTGTCCTGTATAAATAAAACATGAAGGCATGGAGCTTGACATTTCTATTCTTGGTGCATGTTCTCTACCATCAATGTACTTCTGTTATGACTTCAGTGATTGTTTAATAGAAATTATTCCTTAACGCCAGAGGGTGTGGTAAACAAAGTTTTATTTGGTAACGACTGCTGTTTGTGTACAAACATATTTTAAGGAAGTGCCTTGGCACCTTTACCTTGTGGGTTAAGGTTCCCGGTTAATCCAAGATCGTTGGATATGGTTGGTTTTAGGCTGGGTTCATTAGAAACCCACCCATGGCCAGTGTGATAAATCTAAAACCACCTTACCCGCTGTTGAAAATAAGTTTCAGGAACTGGCAGTTTTGCATTTCGCATGGCTTCCTTCCTGATCAAACCGTCAATGTTCCTGGCCTCAACTAAGCCTAGGGACTAGTTATTGTGACTGAAAGATTGTAGGTTGGCTCAGTTCTTACAAAACGATTTGCTTCTTGAAGACCAACATTCCAATTGCCATGCTCGTTACATCTTCACAGCTTGACCTAGATATTACTGTAACTTAGTACTTAACTTTGTGTGTAACTTTGTTCAAACGTCCAGCATTGAGAGACATCTTCATTTCACATTGTAAGCGGTTCTCGGTAACAGTGCTAGTTAACAATCAGTGCAATTATATTACACAGTCGCCAAGGTTCCAAAATAAGCATCAGCTGGAGATCCAGTGTGAAAGCATGACCCTTAAGCAACTCATAATGTACTTCTGATAAGAGAGATGTACGTCTTATGTGGTCTTAGAGATCTTTCAAGACTTCCGCCACTATGGTGGGTAGGCTTGCGCTGCTCGTAAGGATTCCAGATCATATGTGAATTTTAAGCTTCTAAATACAGAAGGTTCAGACCATTGGTTGAATATATAAAATCAAACGGTTTTTCCGATACCTTAGTGTTATGAAAACAAAACATGACCTTCTTATGGATCTACATAAAGCACAATTTTATAAATACTAAACACAGTTTTACAAAAAACATCAATGTCAGATATCTTTGTCACAACAGCGAGAAAGATGGGGTAAATATTAGATTTTCAAGAACACAACTAAAATTATTTAATGCATGCACTAGCATTCATCTGTTATGTATCGATTCATATACAAGATACATCGTACCACATGGTTCGTATACATAGTTTGACGTAATATTTAGGAATAGAAAAGTTATATATTGAGAACAATCCCTGTACTAATGGGATCTTTAAGGTTATTGTTGACTTGTTTATGAGTTTGACATTGGTCGTAAAAGAAGGTAATCAACATATGACACAATTCACTACTAGAGACTGGAAGCAATGCTCATGTTTCAATAGGGTTTAACAGGTACGTGAGATAGAACACTTCAGCAAGCTCGGCCACGTCGGTACGTATTGCGTCAGGTTTTAAAACACAAGTAAAAGAATGTGTATTCTTCTGAAAATACTTTCAGGTACATGTACATCACGATGGTAAGAGACCCTTTACGAAGATTCATCAGCGAATGGAAACATGTGGCTCGTGGAACAGCGTGGTCCCAGGCACTTGTATGTAATGGTCATTCGGCAACAGAGAAGGAAGTTCCTCGTTGTTATCGCGGTAAAAATTGGGCATTCGTCACCTTGGACGATTTCATGGACTGTCCATCAAATCTCGCAATAAACAGACAAACCCGGATGTTAGCCAACCTGAGCGTTGTTGGGTGTTACAATGCTTCCGCTTCCGGTCTCTCATACGATGAAAGACATTATCGCATGCTTGCAAGTGCAAAGGAGAACCTGCGGAACATGGCTTACTTTGGTTTGACGGATTATCAAGAGTTATCACAGATCTTGTTTGAACACACCTTCAATCTGAAATTCGTTACGAAATTCGAGAACAGTCCATCCAATCAAACACATAGTGGCAGGCATATTCTACGTGATGTTCATCGTGAAAAGATAGTGTATCTTAACAGGTTTGACTTTCTGCTATATCAGTACGCGAAGGACTTATTCTTCCAAAGATTGCGGGAACAAGGACTCTTGGCTAATAGATTCGACAGAGGTAATTAGAACACAGGGTTCTGAAAAGTCAATACATAACTGACATATCGACGTTTAGAAATACGGACGTTTCCGAAAGACAGAGCTGACAAATCTGGGAATCGAAGCTAAGACAATGGGATAATGTCTTCACAGCATTTTGCAACACCGGGTGTCACGAAGATTCATGTGCGTGTACAAATACCCCGTATAACTGTCTGTGACACAATGTACCTAAAAGTACTTAAAAATAAAGTTCTTAAAGTTAAACTTCTTAGTACAGTGCGGTATTCAAGGAGGAAGGACTGTGAAGAGACATGTTATTTTGTCATTGCGATGATGAGGTTTAAACGGGCGAGGAAAATTGTGGTCTGACGATTGATTATCGCCATACAGCTGGAATATTGCTGAGTGCGGTGTAAAACTAAACTCACTCACTCACTCAATGTTTGGGGAGGTATTGTTATAGTGACGCGTGTGGTGTATGATTGTTACATTACATGCCTGGATGTGTTAAGTCTGGCGGGATCGTGACGAAATCCTTCGTCACTTGGTAAAGTGTGGCGAGGTATATAAGTGTAGAGCGTAGAAGTGCAACGTGGGTTCACTGAGGGTTAGCGAAGGATTGTCGTTCCGCCACAGCATTTAAATGGAAGGACGTATTGTGACGAAAGGTCACTCCAGCATCGGGGGACACCACTGTGTGTCCATGAATTAGGATGAATACTGACTGCCATACTGTAGGCATTGCTGAAGTATCGCCTTTGTAACATGAAGATTGGACAGCTGGGAAAAAGAACAATGTACAGCCACCTTGAGGCGTGCACGAATTGGAGATACATTATTATTGGTGGATGGAAGTAACATGAAGGGAAGTAACACTGAGTTTGTTTTCCGGTACAAGGAAGTGGGCCCACATTCGAAAGTAAAGCAACCATGTATCATTCAAGTATAGCCAGGTATTGTTAACAAAATAAATTCAATGTGTTTCTTGAAACAAAAGACTGATGAAAATATTTAAGATGAAAACGCAATCAAAAGTCAGGGTTGAAACCCCGCGAAACTGTCAGATTCAGACCTCCTGAATATTAATGAGGCATTCAAGCATTTCACAGGATATTCACTGATGTAAATGTGTGTTGGAAGTTACAGTTATAGCTTCCATTTGCAATGACTCTGAGAAAACATTGACTGTGGGGAAAGGGAACAAATAGACCGATCCAGTCCGGGCCGATAAGCCCCGCCCACTTCGGATTTTTTTTACGTTTAGGGGGACAACCTCTGACAATGGCGTCACCGCCGGCGAAACTTATGTACATTCAGAGCGGTGTTGATGAATTCTGCTTGTGGTCCTGTTTCGAGTGGAGAGATCACACAACAATTCTAACAATAGTTTTAATGCTGACAAAACAAGTATCACAGTGTATGGTTAAAAGTCTTACTTTGTTAATCACATAACAGTTCCAATTGCTCCTGTTCCATCTCCTTCCTCTGAATGTGATCACATATATCCAAATAATTGTCATAAACTATGCCGACAGGGCACTTTCAAGTAGACAAAATGAAGACAGCCGACCTGGCCAACCTCTTCACTCCCGACCTGGGAACTGATCACCTTTCTTTGTGTTACCCTGCTTAACCAAGTCAAACCTAAGCTGTAGTTATATAATCTTATTGTATTTTCCTTACCTCACCTTAATTACCGTATATTACCGCGTATAAGCCCACTTTTGAGGACAAAAAAAGCAGTCTGTAGACGGGGTTCGGCTTATCAATGAGATATAATTTTACGAAAGTATTTTTCAGGTCGTCAGGTCCCTGTCAGGATGAGCGGACAGATTAGCGGTACACCTGCCTGACTTGAAGTTAACAATGATTACAGCTTTATACACCTATTTACACACAATAAATCCACCCAAAGAGAAGACATAATCCTGTCCGATCGTCATTTGCAAAATGACATGTGCCACTACAACAGCTGTTTCCGGTGACGTCACATACGGTGAAGAGTAAAATTGCTCACCACGGTTTTGACACTACACACACGGAACACAAGTAAATAGTTATATAATCTTATTGTATTTTCCTTACCTCACTTTAATTACCGGTACATACAATGAAAAGTGGTCAGTGGTAAGCAGACCTTCTTAGCTTCATAACTTCAGATTTTATAAACATATTTACAGATATATGTATAGTATAACATATAAGCTATTCTCACTACATACTCATAACAGTACTCTGGTATCCGTAGTTTATAAATGACATTTAAAGAGGAAAGATTTGCGTATATCATTTAATGTATCTTATTTGACAGACTGTAATTAGCGAGTGAAAATGAGTTACATGCCCGATGAAAAATCGTCTCGGCCAGCGGCTGTATGTAGGAAGCGTATTTTCTTTCGAAATGATTAATCTACCTGGCACTTCACGTCCGTCTAAGATACTAACAGGGAAGTGAAACTGAAGTATGTTGTTTCATTTTTTTATTCCTACATTCCCATCGGAATTTTATGATAACCTTGAACACAACCACATTTTCAAGCTGCTGGTCGTTTCGGTATCTATAAATAGATTGTCAACACTGAGCGAGGAGCCTTCCGTTCGATCTTTTATCCGATGTTCAAATTTAGTTCAATCATTTATGTGAAATCATGAGTTTATACCTTTGAGTAACAAAGCATAAAAACTATGTCCATGTATCTGGACATACCCAGAAGCAAATATTCAGCAGCTAATCTTCAACAAAATTTCAGTAAAATGTCCCTCTTCAAATCTGTACACCATCCTAAAATGACACTGAATATATGGAAACATATTTTTTAATCATCCTTCAATCTATTTTTCTGTGTGTACTTTGTTGTGAAATCCTAATGAACTTCATAAATTGCCAGATTTTATGCTCAGGTATATAACACCACTATAACACAAAGAAGATCCAAGATACACTCTGCACCTGTACACTGACCCCTCTCCCACAAACAATCTGTGGAAATCTCTGAACAGAGAATCCACAGTTACCAAAACAATTAACTAGGTTTCTTCAAAGATAATTACTAATGGACATAAGGTGCAAAGAATATCTCAAATGTTCATAGCGTTTGTGAATAAAATTACACCTGGACATCATTGCTTCTTAAACAATGATGATAGTAATATTTGTTTTATCATATCAGAGAACATATCTCTAGAGGACATAACACGAAATCTGATCTATTCCTTTTCTGGAGTACTTACGTATACTAATGTCATCAAAAACATATTAAAGTTGTTTCAAAATGTGGTAAAAGTCTTTCCTTTAGGGAAATGCCCTAAAGCATTCACATCCTGCAAACCAGTGTGCAATTTAATATGAAGCTAATTTTCCAAATAACAATGTATCAACAAACCTTGAACAATTTGTCCATCTTAATAAACAACGCTTTGGCTCAGTCATGAAACATTGGTAACCTCCCCAAAAGGTGATTTCTAAGAAGCATTACATGAAATTTGGGTTAAATGTATGTTTCAATATTCATTCCAGGTACATGAGTAGTCAACTGTGAGCTTGTAAGTTATTCTGTTCCAAGACTGAATAATGCCAGACCAGGGTGTGGCCAAAACGTAGCATTTGTTGTCTTTTTTTCAAACTCTCTAGATGTTGAAATAACGTTAATTTTCAGACGAATCTCACTAGCGAATATATTAATTTAAAAAAAGAAAACATCGTAGAGCAGGAGCCAAGAAACTAAGTTCATGCCATGTTATTGCTCTGCCATGACTTGCCGATAGTGTTGTCTAAGCATGCCTGGTTCTGCTTTCAAACCACATGAATCTGATATGTCAGTTAGGTATGATTAATTATAATTGATTATAGTATTGTTTATTTTGGTACCTTTCTACCTTTCTACTAAAAGATGCAAGACTCTTAAAAGATCTCTTGCTATCATTTCCAGTGAAGTAATAAAAATGACAGTGTACCGATGTACCTCTCATGAAAACAAATCATATTGTAACAGGAATTAAAAACAAATAATAATCTCTTAATTAAGAAATACAATTTTATTTAATTTCCTCCAATATTCCAGAAAATCACTATTCTTCTCTCATGTTTTCGTCCCGACCCACATCTGTATATAGAAATTCCAAAATATTTTAGGCATGGTTTTATAGACACTCATTTGAAATGCTTTACATATTTGGGATATTGCGTGATCGGCATCTGCTTACACTGTCCCTTTGATTAAAAAATATTACTCCTCAAATATTTTGCGCTATTAACAGATAGTGTACTGCACACTAGCCATTCAGATTGTGCTTGACATCATAAAATTTGTGACAAATGTAAGAATATGTAAGACCGAAGGCAACAATATCCATCACTTTTAATTTGTACTTTAATGTAACATGTTTTGCAATTCTGGTCGTCCCTAACCGAAATTAGATCGCTGTCAGATTTGTTTACATTGTGTCACGGCCTTCTCGCCCGTCTCGTTTCAGCTTTATGGTCTACCAAATCAATGCCCAGTACTGACTAAACCGTTAAGCAAAAACAGTGTTGTAGTTACAAAAAATACATCCGTGTTTATAATACTTGCGAAGCCTTAAACTGTTAGTTGTTGTCCTCTAATTGGTAATGTGTTTGCACACGTGCGAAAGTGTGGAAATTCATGCAAATTCTCAACTTTGAGCAGACGTAGGTTTCGAGAACGATGGTGCCGACAATTAACTGATCGTGAGGCCCATCGCATTGCTTGATCCACCTCAATTTTCTTGTCTTCACCAAAATGGTTCTGTTGAGGGTACTGATCAAATCGCAGCAATATATAATAGATATTGCGAGTGTGAGTGGCATAATTCGAAGCACATCGCTTCGGAGGCTTCGTTTGACCCCGGAAATACGTCTGACAAATCCACAATGCGCGCCCGACCTGTTGATTGGCCGAAATCGACGCATGCGCCAGCTTTTATTGACAGACTGGATCGGTCTATTACTGGCTTCCTCACAAATATTGAGAATATGCAATGTTAATGTGTTGTGGCTGAAACAGAACACTGATGGCCATAGCTGGCGATGTTCTATATGTAGAAAAACAAACGCTCTGAGTATAGGTAGCTTCTGGGACGGGCAGAGGCTTTGTCTCTGTGCTTTCCGCATGATGTTGTATCTGTTTTGCATTGATGTGCCTGCCCACTTGGCTCTCAAAATGCTTGATGTTTTTGAGACGACTTTGTATAATTGGTACAATTTATACAGAGACTTAATGTCACGTGCATTATTAGATGGGCCAGTTATTTTGGGAGTGTCGGCTACACTGTGGAAACGGATGAGAGCAAATTGAGTAGAAAGAGAAAATACCGCACGGGTTCCAGTCAGGGCATTCCCACCTATTGGGGTTTTGTCTGACAGAGACACTAAAATGCTGTTTTATTCAGAACAGAACCACTGAAACATTACTACCCATAGTACGTGCCCATGTTGAAGTTGGCACTCAGATCATTACAGATGAATTCAAGTCATATCCTTGGTTAAAGAGAAATAGCTATGAGCACCAAACAGTTTGTCACAAACACAATCATGTAGATCCTCATGTATTCAAATTATCCAAAACGCATGTGTATGTACGAGTTGCTATAAACCATTTAATGTACTTTTGTAGAAATTTTACTATGTTTATGCATATGTTTTAAAGCAGCAAATAGACTGTCAGCGTAATTCAGATGTTGCACTCAATAATTGGGTCATGTGACGCTGAAACACTGAATGCATTTCAATTAAAAACACCAGTGCGACCTACTTTCTTGAAGAAACAGAACCGCTGAAACCGTTGTAAAAGGTTCATAATATGTTGACTAAATTATATATATCCGTGTTGTGTTATTATTTTGGAAACTACTTCTGATAAGCGAATTTTCGGATATCTGAATCACGGGCCATATGTACAAAGAAACGTACAAAGAAACGAACATAGTAGGCATCAGACATAATGTTTATTGATTACACATAAATACATATCAGTCCGTGTAAATTACAATGTATCATACCTGTTCATGCTGGCTTGGAAAATCAGTTGTAGCCTTTTGCACTGGCTGTGTAGAAAAGCGAGAGGACTTTACTTTAAGTAACAGTTCGAGGTTCTCACTGTCGCCTGCACACTCGTGATAGCTAATCAGCTTATCAAGGCAAACACGAGCTTCCTTGTGAGACACGGGTGGGGGAGGTGGCACCTGGTCAACTTCATCATCATCATCATCATCATCATCCTCGCTGTCCGAACACACTGCTTGTGGGATGTCAGTGTGATGGTCGACATTGACAAGATCATCGGCAGTAAGAGTCACAGATGCAACGTGTGCATATGATTTTGATTTGTCTTTTAGAATGTCGCTAATTGTTGACTTGACAATGGTGTGGCCGAATTCTGTACCAAAATGTCAACTAGGGGTTTCTAGGCTTGCTGAGGGATTCTGCTCCTTGTATCTACAAATTTCTCTCTTTTCCCTCGCTGAAATGGCATGCCGTTTACGTTTGTTTGGTTAACTTGCCATTTGGATCGACTGACAATCAAATGTTTCTCAGAGTAATTATAGTGACCTACAAATTGACATGCCTCAAAATTAACTCAGTGTCACCTTGCTACTCAGAGGTAGTTAATCTTCTCATGCTTCAAAGACTGCCGACGTCTTTCATGTTATGGCACACGAAGCATCCGGATATACGAGACAAACATGTACATTAATTGGTGTTTTGTATGTGAAAATAACCGTACGGTTACGGAAACAGTAGAAGCTGTCTAAACCGGCACTCATTGGGACTGCAGGAATAATCCGGTTTAGACAGTGTGCCGGATTGTAGAGCTGATGATACACGAGATTTGGGAAACATTAACACATTCCTCTGTATTCATTGCCAACTCGCTGCGGGTCTGAGAATGTCAACAACCAATTATATTATTTCCGATCAATTCGATAATTCAAATTAAGTCTTTTCTTATCCTTGGATAAACTCCACCAAAGACATATTTAAAGAGGACCAGGTTTTGCAGCCCTGTAGAAGTGATATTCGGTATTCTCCGAAAGGTTTCTACTGTTCCATTCTATAAAGATCACCATGTTTTGAATAGTATTTATTATACTCACAGATAACATTTGTAAACCTTGTAATTTGATCCAGTAGTCAACAACATGAGCATCGATCTGCGTAATTGAGAACCGATGACATGTGCCAACCAAGTCAGCGAGTTTGACCACGCGATGTCGCCTGTTACGACATGCATAGTCGCCTTTTATGGCAAGCATGGGTTGCTGAAGGCATATTCTACTCCGGACCTTCACGGGCCAGTATTTATGGGCAGGTATGTGATGCAGAAACCAAAGTGTTCTTTATAAAGCGAATTTGAACTACAGCCTCAAACAAATGTACTTAATACGAGTGAACTGGTCACTCTAGATTTACATTACGATATATACAACCATTAAAACAGGCAAAGCTAATTATAAATGCAAGTAAAATATAGAGCCAGATAGCAGAACAGAACAGTTTATTCTCGAAAAAGACCCACCTACGGTGGTACATGAGAAAACATTATGGATGGAAATGTATCTTCAATCAAGATGGCGGATAAAACATCTCATAAATTAAAGTGCAGTAACCACAATTTGAGCATGCTAGAAAGAGTATTCAGAAACTTAGAGAGATTTTTAATGTGTTTTGTTTTCTGTACTGAGAATAGTTTTTTTTAGTTTGAATGCATTTGGCCATTTATAGAAGTATTCTGGGATGTACATCACCCGCTGTTGGAGAAGAGCTTCGCATTTAAAAAGATAATGGAATTCGTCCCCAACAGACGGAGAATCACAAAGTTTACAAAGTCTATTTTCTTTTGGAGTATTGGACCAGCGTCCTGTTTCGATGGGTAGATTATGGTTAGACAGCTTGAAATTAAGAATCGGTATATATATTTCTTTAGGGAGAAACAGATAGTTGTCAAATAATATAGTGTCTTTAACAGTTTGATAGAATTTACCTTTGGAACTGGCGGACAGTTCAAAATGCCAATATTGTAGATACTGGTCTTTTAATGTTAATTCTATTTTTGATACCAAGTATTCAGTTGAGCAAAGAAAAGGGTTTTTGTATGTTTCTGAAAGTCCACAATTATCTAAAATATCTTTAACACGTGTAAACCATTGCAATTGGTTTACAACGTTCGGTAACGATGATGTTACAAAGTTCTATAACATAGTTGACAGTTTCATATTGAGTGGGTTTATAGCTATTTTATGCCAGAGTGAGATAATTCTTTTATATATTTTAATGTATAGAGGATATCTTCCAAATTCTCCATATACCATATAGTTGGGAGTTGAGTTTCTAAGACCACTGGCGTATTTTAGAAATTTCAAATGTGTTTTTTCAATTAACAATAAGCTTTCATAACCCCATATTTCTGAACCATACATTAATATGGGAGCTATCATTGTGTCGAAAGCTGACATCAGACAGTCCAAAGGTAGATTCAAATTACGTGCTCCTTTTAAAAGAGAAAACATTGCTTTAGTTGCATTTTCTACAAGACTTTTGATTGCATTTAGAAATCGTCCATTACGGTGAAGCTTGATACCAAGGTAAGTATAGCTATCAACAATTTCGATTGGTTCGCCCCCGTAAGTAAAATGTAGTTTCTTTTCGAGTTTTGGGGAAGGGCCACTACCGAATACAACGATTTTAGTTTTAGAGAGATTTACTTTTAACCTCCACTGACTACAGTAGTCGTAAAATGAATTCAGAGACAACTGCAAATCATTGGGATTGTCATTTACCAAGACAGCATCATCGGCATATAGTAAAATTATAAATTTTATCCAAACAGTGATGTTCTTTTCAGCAGATTGTTCAAAATTAATACCTGTACATCCTTGACTATAAAGGTGTGATTCGATGTCATTTATGAATAGTGAGAATAATAAAGGGGAAAGATTTTCACCCTGTCGCACCCCTGTGTTGCATGGGAAGTACGAAGTTATATGGTTATCAAACATAACAGCCGATTTTATGTTATGGTACATGTATTTTTAACAAGGGTTAGTATTTTACCATTTATGCCATATTTTAGTAATTTATACCATAGTCCGGCTCTCCACACTGTGTCAAAGGCTTTTGTGTAATCAAAGAAAACATAATACAATTTTATTTTTGACAACTTAAGGATTTCAAATATCATGTGTATTGCAAATAAATTGTCAGAAGCCGAGAAACCTTTTCGAAACCCAGACTGTGATGGAGAGAGAATACTATTTATCTCAACAAAATGTGTACGCCTCGTGTTTAAGATACTTGTGAAGAGTTTTCCAAAGCAACTTAGTATAGTTATGGGTCTGTATGAATTGGGATCCTTTGGGTCACCTTTCTTCTTATAAATAGGTTTGATTGCACCTTTTAGCCAACAGTCTGGGACGATTCCAGAATCTAAAATCAGATTAAAGAAACTAGTTAGGAGTGGTATTAATTTTTCAGACGCATCGATTAAGAAATTATTTTCTACTAAGTCTATTCCCGAGGCTTTGTTACGCTTCAAGTTTTTAATGGCAGAGGCAATTTCATCACTTGTGATTACATCATTAAGAATATGTGTATCAAATATAGGATCATCAGTATCCTCATTATCAAGAGGGATATGATCATTACATTTCGTTTCATTAACTGTTTTAAAATACTCGTAAAAATTTTCTACGCTAGGTGATATGTCTGTTTTTACATTTTCTTGCCTGTTTAGAATCTTCCAGTAATCTTTTGGAGAATGTTTTCTTTTACTACGAAATTGTTCAGCTGTTTCTTTAGAGAATGATTTAATATGTTTATCCATGCATTTTTTATAAGCACGGGACGATTCATAAAATCTTTCTTTGTTAAATGGAGTTCTAAATTTCTTAAACACTTTGTTAGCTTTATGGAATTTTCTACGCATCTTCCTACATTCAGGGTTGAACCAAGGTTTGTCCTTTCTGCCTGTTTTCGTCTTAGGGGAGTTAGCATAAGTCTTCCTAATAGCAAATGTTTCACGTTCCGCATCAACTAATACCAGCGCCAAGTCAGAGGCGATGTCATTTACAATATCTGGGTGAGCCCCTTCCTCACACGCCAACTCAGTGCGTCTATGTATATCTGTTAATTTTTCGGAATTCACATTGTGGCAAAAGGTATTCGACTTTTCAATATCATAATGTTTTGGCCTATTTCTTTGTGGGCTTTTCTCCGTTACTGGGTTACTGGCAGGTTTCGGTGTATTGCTACAGCTGTGAAGTGCGAAGTGAATATGACAATGTACATCTGAGTAAAGAGGTGAGAATTCAAAAACTTCGAAATCTTTGTACAATGATAGACAGGGAGAGGATGTAACAATATAATCAATTACAGACTTGTTTTTACAAGTTGCCTTGCCTGTTTCCTTATCTTTATCTATTCGCCCATTACAAATAAACATGTTTAAATTTCCACACAATTCTATCAATCTATATCCAAAATTATTTGCTGTGCCATTGTCTTCAGTAATTCTATCATATGGGAGGTGTAAGTTATCTAGAACATTTTCTGGGTTTATGTCGTTTTTCATTTCGTCTAAGTCCATATCAAATTCATCGACAATATGTTTATCTGTCGACAAATAATCCTTCATATTACTGGTCCGAGCATTAAAATCACCCATAAGGGTGGCATAATCACTAATTGAAAGGTAATATAATAGTGACTGTTCTATTTCGTTAAAAGCATATTAATTATTTACATATTAAGATCCTTCAGGTGGAAGATATACAATGCCAATATAGATATCTTGATCAATGTGAAACACTTGCCTGTCAAGTTTTATCCATAAGATGAATTTATAGTCATTTTCTAAAACTGTGACATGTTTTTCATATTTATGTTTTACAGCAACTCCTATTCCACCAGACTTTCTGACTGCATTTAGTCTGTGTTTTAAGCATATTCTATATCCTTCTAATTTTATATCATCAAAGCAGTCTGTTTTAGTTTCTTGAAACCCTATTATGTCATGATCTTCCAAGAGCTTAACAAATTCATCATACTGAAGTCTTTTTCTAAGGCCACATACATTCAAACTTAAAAAGTTCATAATAGTGTTATAATTTTCATCATCATCATCATCATCATCATCATCAGTATCATCATTATCTACAACAACAACCCTGTCAACATTATCTGTATCATATGCACTATTAACAGTATTTACATCTTTGGCACCATTACAATCATCATCATCATCATCATCATCATCATCATCATCAATATTGCTAACATCGACGGCATCACCAACATCAACATAAGCATCAACAGCAATTACTTTAGCACTACTGACACATAGGGCAACATTATTGTTGATATCATTATCATCATCATATATCATATACAATAATCATTTCAGCATTATTACTAGCTGGAGTAGTCTTATAGACCACATCATCACCTTCATCACAGTCATCACCATCATCATCATCATCACCTGCTATATCATCAACATCATCAAGAGCATCATCATCATCATCATCATCTTCAAGAACTATTTCAACATTAACAGATGGAGCAATATTGTTGATATCACCATCATCAACTTTTTCAACAACAAAATTACCAACTGTATCATCATCAGCAGCAGCAGCACCATCATCATCATCACCTGTTATATCATCAACATCATCATCAAGAGCATCATCATCATTGTCATCATCATCATCACCTGTTATATCATCAACATCATCATCAAGAGCATCGTCATCATTATCATCATCATCATCATCTTCAAGAACTATTTCAACATCAACAGATGAAGCAATATTGTTGACATCACCATCATTATCAACTTTTTCAACAACAAAGTTACCAACTTTATCATCATCATCATCATTATCATCTTCCACATCTGTCTTAATGAAAGGGCTGTTGTTTATAGTATCAAATTTGTACATATTTACAGAGGTCGATATATTTACATTTGGACGCTCCTGGTCTTTCTCAACATGAGTATATACACTTGATGGCAAAAAAGGTTTTGTAGCATGATGTGAAAGTGGAGATTTGGATGTAGTGGAAGCAGATGTTATGAGAGGAATTTTATTGATTGTTGCTTTGTTATCAGTTGTTATTGTTGGCTCAGTGTTTATGGTGTTTTGCATGTCATCAGAAGTACCTGTGTATGTGATTGGATCCTCTAAATATCTATCAATACCATGAATGTGTGCATTTGTATGCAAAAGAGAATTTATAGCATTAGGTGATCCATTGTTCAAAGTGTTCTGCATATCATTAGGAGGGTATATGTGTTTGTTTAAGTTATTTGGGGAATTTGTAGCATGTGCTAAAGTTAAAGGTTTGCATGCAGTAGGAGCTGGTGTGGAAAGAAAATAATTGCTTATTACTTTGCTATCAATTGTTACAGTTGATCCATTGTTCTTAGTGTGTTGCATATCAGAAGGGATATTTGGGTAAGTGTTTAGGTCAACTAGATATCTATCATCCTGATTATTTGCATTGGGTGACAAAAAAGATTTTATATCATGAGGTGATGTTAAAATTGTGCATGTAGGAGAAGTTGCTGTTGTAGGAGGAATATGATTATTTATGTTGATCTATTTTTCATTGTTCATAGTGTTCTGCATATCAAGAGGAATGTTTGAGCAAGTGTTTACATCATGCATATGTGCATTTGATGACAAAGGATGATATACAGCATGAGTTGGAGGTAAAGATTTACATGTGGTATAAGTTGATTTTGTTGGAGGAATATGATTTTTTGTTGCTTTGTTATCAATTGTTATTGTTGATCCATTGTTCATAGAGTTCTGCATATCAACAGAAATGACTGTGTGTGTATTTGGGTCATCTACATCAAAATCAACATCATAAATATATACATTTGATTTCAAAGAGGAATTTGTAACATAAGGTTTGTATATTGGTAACATTGATGTATTGAATGGAATGTCATTGTTAGCTATACTATTACCACTTCTTGTTGTTGGTCCATTGTTCATATTAAGACTATCACACTTTTTAAATGGATTAACTAGTTGTTCATCACAGAAAGATTGGAGTGATGGTTGTATTACCTTTCTATCACTGTGCTTATCTACATGTACAACTTTCCTGGGATATTTATCACTTTGTTGGGACTGATTTGTATTTTAAGTCTTGCAGAATAAATCAGAAGTATTATTGTCAGAGCTGTGGTTACAGTTTTTGTTGCATGTGTCCTTGTCAGTTAATGGTTTGTAACACTTAGAGTTACATCCATGGACAGTATGCGAATATTGACCACCGTGCCTGTCCTAGGGTATTCTGTGGGTAGGAGTGCCCGATGAAGTTGGGAGTCTATAAGGGGGCGGGGTTGACACATGTTGGAGCTTTCTGTCTACATAGAGTTTATCTATGACAATATACGCCTGTTTGCCTTGTCTCTTCGCGTCTCTCAGTCGAGGTATGAGTACATCCCGTCGATACTTGCCGATTTCATCCGGAAACTGCTCCATAATACTGAACGGTTTACCTTTCAATCGTGCAGCTGATTTTACTGTGTCCCTCTCTCGTGTGTAAATAAACTTGGCAATCATAGCTCGCGGTCTGGTGGCACCACCTTGTTGTTTTTTTGTTACCGATCCTATGACCCGCTTGAACTTCATATGATCACAGTCAAGTTGAAGATGTTCCTTGATGAATTGTTTCAACACATTCTCACAATGTTCCAAAGTTGGCTGGGGTTCTGTTTCAGGGATTCCAGTAAAAATTAGATTATCACGCATGGATCTGCATCTGAGATCTACTGTGTATTCTCTAAGGATAAGGCGATCTTCTCTCAAGCGTGAAATATCAGAGGACCATGCATTGACCTGGCTACCTGGTGATTGTAGGTCCGCTTCCATGTTTACTTTGTCAACGTTCCACTGATCGAAGCTATCACTCATGAATCGTGAGCCTGCCTCAACTTCAGCTAATTTAGTTGTTATGTCATCAATTTCCTTGACTTTGAGGTGAAGCTTGGACATGTTTACTTTGATTGTGTTAACATCATGTTCAATAGCATCCAACTTTGCAAGTCTGGCATCCATCTGTTCCAATTTAGCTAAGATGACTGCCGTGTCGGGGTTATGCTGGGTTTGTTGTGGGTGGGGGTAAGGGTGTTGATACTGACCTTGATTACGCATATACATTGGAGTGAAAGGTGGCGATGTATAGACCGTATCCAGGGACTTTCTCACAGCTTCACCGACGTTCATATCTGCTTGGCGTTTGCTTGCCGGTGTTTGTCCTGTATTCGTGTCAGACTCGTTCGCACTTGTCGAGGACGATGACTTCTTTTTTCTTTTGTTATCTTTTTCGGGTTTTGATGTTTTAGGCATGTTAAACGTACCTTGGTGTCACGTGATGTGTCATTTTGCGGGATAATATTGTGTAATCAAAGCCTTATAAGAGCTATAGTGATGAGCACATGAAAACGCAAACCATCTCCCGCCATCTTGATCACGTGTGGTCTCCCCATTAGCAAGTCACCCCATTAGCAAGACACTTTGAAACAACAATGTCACAGCTGAGTGCACTCATTAAAGATGTCATTAAACCTTCTTGAAAATGGGCTTGTCTTACTATAAACCCATCCAGAAGAAAGGAAATAGAACAAGGACTCACATATATTTGACCAATCCTTTATAATAATAATTGGTAATGATCTGACACATATTCAGTTACATGTACAGGTCATAATTCAGTCCATTTATCACACAGCAGCAGACGTAAGTCCATCTTTATAAGCTTGGCAGCAGCATCCAAGAACTGGAGTGGAGTCTTGCTCCCTGGGAAAGCTGATCCTTGAGTCTGGAGAGCCGGTTATCAATGTCCTTATACACTCGTTTCCTTGCTGGTGGAGCTGCACCTAGGTTAACTTTGACAGCTTGATCTTCTCAGATTTCTCTGTCTTCTTGATGATTTCGATTAACTGATAGTGATTTGGATGGCGATAGGTCAGGGAAGCGTTAAGGCGATTGTGCAACCTTCCAAGCTGTTGTTTCTTCACGGGCCTGATGTCTGGTGATGGTGCCACAACGAAAGAGGGAATCTGGCATCAAAATCTACCCAATGTTTGACTATGTAGTCGTTGAAGTCGTCAGCGTTCCGCACATCGGGTGACTGGTTTAGGGACTCAATCCATGAATCCTGCACTTGGTGGACAGGTAGCAGAGGCAAGGCAGCAGCTCGTCTGATCCACTGTTTAACAAGGATGTCAGCAGTTTTTGAATCTGGACCTTCATCTGGACAAACAGGCGTTGCTACGTTGTAGTCCGGCGATCAGGAAGCAAGGCATAGACAAGAAGATAGGTAATGCTCCCTTTAAGTGCATGAGGAATGTAGAGCTGATTCGAGAGATTAGGACAGGCAGAGAAAGTGCCATCCATGTAAACAACTGACGCTGACTGGAGGACCAGCGGCGTTTGTGTGCATGTATCCATGCCGACATTTACGCACGCACACGCAGAGTGCATTCACACAAGTACGCACATATCAGCAAAAGACAACAATTAGACACTTGATGCATACAATTCGAAAACATGCAAGTGTTACAATCATCTTGAAATAACACTTCCCCATCACATGCGCATGCGTACTAGTATATTATTGCGCTAGCACGTTTCCGTACGTGGATTTACACAGGAACAGGATGGGAGGCGGATGAAGTTGTAGTTGCAGTCGCTAGGCTGTACCTGTTATTTACTGGATAACATTCCTCGTCCAAAATGCGTAAGTTGTCTTAACTTAATTTTATTTTTTCACATGCCGAGCTGACATCCGTGATATGTTGTGTTGTCTTCTGTCTTGTTTCGAGATCACAGGGATTGATAACTGAGGTGACTATGTCATTTCGGTGATAGTGTTGGAAAGATTGAAATGTCCATGTCGCTATATCATCCTTATCGCAATCAATTATATTTTGACTTTAATTCGGAATGCTTACCGTGAAATATAGCTGTTTTACCTAGAACACTAAGTTATGAGAAACCTGAACTGAGGAAATAATAATCAGTTTGCCGGCTTCATGTTTCAGTTAATAGACTGTACATCTCCTCTTACTCAGAAAAACCGTTTCGGTGAAGTCACAAAAGCTATGCGTTATATTTTGGATTTAGTCTTTCATAATTCCACAAGGAATGGTGCATGTGATTTTATTGATCATTTTCTATTTACTCTATATTTTTGTAACAGCTGTACGTGCAGTGAGACGTGAATAGAATGTATGTCCGTTATATGCAATCGTGTTACAGGTCTGCCCTGTGTGTATTGCCAATACATAGCAATAAGCGAAACGACCTGGTTATGTTGACATACAGCGTGCTTATACCTTTCTAGCGCCATTGTACTGTACAGGTTGTTGAATGTAAAGAAGAGGGGTATAGAGGCGTTGAAAGATTACTTTCAGCTTTTGACAACGTCATACATTGTCTGAATGAATTGTTGCCTCGCGTCATCACGTTCTACTGCACCTTTTCACTAATGTACCAGTGCACAAATTCAGCATAGACCAATGAAAACAGTTTTACATGTTTACTTCAAAAGCTGATTTAATGACACTTGTTAGTCAGCTATTTCAGAATGTCTGAATATGCAGTAATCCCTATTAAATATGCAATAGGGAAACAATCTACTTAGATGTGACTATCATTTGGAAAACAGGTAATGACTTCATATAACAACTGTGACATTGTGACATTGTGACATTGTGACATGATGCAGTATCATTACCGGAACGACCATGTCAAAGCCATTTTCTTCTCTGCCTTAAGCTTGCATCATATGATAATGCAAATCATTTAGTATGTATGACCTGAAGACCTAGGTACCTACCTATTTCTGTCCGTCCGTCCGTCCGTCTGTCTGTCGTTTTTTCAGAAACAACTTACAACATAGGTATACTCAAAGTTTTAAAAGATAAGAGTATTTCCTTAAGTCTGCATAATACACATGTAGTTTAATTCGAATCTGAAAGGAATAAACGTTTGCAATAAACGTTTACGGCAGTATTGATCTTTAAATTACAACATATACAAATGTAAATCAATTCAATCACTTTATTCGTCATGGCAAATAAATATGCATACAAAAAGATAAGAACAAGAATAATTTAACAAACTCACAAGCGATCCCATTTAGTTGACAGCATTAATTCATTTTCAGTCAGTATAAAAAGTTGTATAGTTCATACAAACGGAATCGGAATGTACATACGTGTACATGTGGGGAATTTATCTCTTAAAAAAATCCGAAATTACAGTCTGTTTGGCGTTCGGGCATGGCATCACAGCAGAATTGCTCAAAAAGTTTCTTAATGTACCAGGCTGGTTGGAAAAAGTGTCAGTGTCACGTGCTTCCACAAATCTGATAAGGGTGTCGAGGGCGGTCCAGCTAGGGTAGGGGTGGGTGGTTCAATTTCATCAGATTCAGTGTCACTCTCGGGATCGCTGTCGTTGTTAGGTTTCTCCGGTGCCGGTTTTCTCGTGTCAAGAACTTCATCCACGATAGAATCTTCAGAGCCCGGGTCACAGGTACCAAGGTCCTCGTCCACACTAGCATAGCCCATCAGGGTGATGGGTCGGCCGACAAGATCGCTGAGGGGAATGTCATCTTCACCTTCACTTGTGCCATCAATAAAGCACCGCTTACACTAGCACTGCCATCCCTAACCATTTTGAACCATTTCAAAAGTGCTTCCTCAACGTCATCAAATTTAGCAGTACGCATTCTCTTACGAGAAGGTGAATGCTTGACTGAACAAATGCCTCTTTGATTTTATCAGCATTTTTAATCCATGTAGAAAGTGTATTTCTGGGTGTGCCAAATTCAGTTGTAATTTCTGCTTTGGATTTTCCACCCGACTCCACAGCTATGACAGCCTCGTATTTTGTCTCTATTGTCTTCACAGATAATTTTCGCTTTTTAGGTGTAACATGCGATCCAGTTATCAACCGGGGCTGATCGGGTCCTTCGCTGAATTGCTCTGCCATGTTACTAACCGTACTGGTAAAAGAAATTGATCCTACACCTTAAATACTAAACCAAAAACAAAACATCAATTTAGATAATCCAACTCCGTTGGTGCATGTGATTTTATTGATCATTTTCTATTTACTCTATATTTTTGTAACAGCTGTACGTGCAGTGAGACGTGAATAGAATGTATGTCCGTTATATGCAATCGTGTTACAGGTCTGTCCTCTGCGTATTGCCAATATATAGCAATAAGCGAAACGACCTGGTTATGTTGACATACAGCGTGCTTATACCTTTCTAGCGCCATTGTGCTGTACAGGTTGTTGAATGTAAAGAAGAGGGGTATAGAGGCGTTGAAAGATTACTTTCAGCTTTTGACAACGTCATACATTGTCTGAATGAATTGTTGCCTCGCGTCATCACGTTCTACTGCACCTTTTCACTAATGTACCAGTGCACAAACTCAGTATTGACCAATGAAAACAGTTTTACATGTTTACTTCAAAAGCTGATTTAATGACATTTGTTAGTCAGCTATTTCAGAATGTCTGGATATGCAGTAATCCCTATCAAATATGCAATAGGGAAACAATCTACTTAGATGTGACTATCATTTGGAAAACAGGTAATGACTTCATATAACAACTGTGACATTGTCACATGATGCAGTATCATTACCGGAACGACCATGTCAAAGCCATTTTCTTCTCTACATTAAGCTTGCATCATATAATATTGCAAATCATTTAGTATGTATGACCTGAAGACCTAGGTACCTACCTATTTCTGTCCGTCCGTCCGTCTGTCTGTCGTTTTTTCAGAAACAACTTACAACATAGGTATACTCAAAGTTTTAAAAGATAAGAGTATTTCCTTAAGTCTGCATAATACACATGTAGTTTAATTCGAATCTGAAAGGAATAAACGTTTGCAATAAACGTTTACGGCAGTATTGATCTTTAAATTACAACATATACAAATGTAAATCAATTCAATCACTTTATTCGTCATGGCAAATAAATATGCATACAAAAAGATAAGAACAAGAATAATAAACAAACTCACAAGCGATCCCATTTAGTTGACAGCTCTAATTCATTTTCAGTCAGTATAAAAAGTTGTATAGTTCATACAAACGGAATCGGAATGTACATACGTGTACATGTGGGGAATTTATCTCTTTAAAAAATCCGAAATTACAGTCTGTTTGGCGTTCGGGCATGGCATCACAGCAGAATTGCTCAAAAAGTTTCTTAATGTACCAGGCTGGTTGGAAAAAGTGTCAGTGTCACGTGCTTCCACAAATCTGATAAGGGTGTCGAGGGCGGTCCAGCTAGGGTAGGGGTGGGTGGTTCAATTTCATCAGATTCAGTGTCACTCTCGGGATCGCTGTCGTTGTTAGGTTTCTCCGGTGCGGGTTTTCTCGTGTCAAGAACTTCATCCACGATAGAATCTTCAGAGCCCGGGTCACAGGTACCAAGGTCCTCGTCCACACTAGCATAGCCCATCAGGGTGATGGGTCGGCCGACAAGATCGCTGAGGGGAATGTCATCTTCACCTTCACTTGTGCCATAAATAAAGCACAGCTTACATTAGCACTGCTATCCCTAACCATTTTGAACCATTTCAAAAGTGCTTCCTCAACGTCATCAAATTTAGCAGTACGCATTCTCTTACGAGAAGGTGAATGTTTGACTGAACAAATGCCTCTTTGATTTTATCAGCATTTTTAATCCATGTAGAAAGTGTATTTCTGGGTGTGCCAAATTCAGTTGCAATTTCTGCTTTGGATTTTCCATCCGACTCCACAGCTATGACAGCCTCATATTTTGTCTCTATTGTCTTCACAGATAATTTTCGCTTTTTAGGTGTAACATGCGATCCAGTTATCCCCCGGGGCTGATCGGGTCCTTCGCTGAATTGCTCTGCCATGTTACTAACCGTACTGGTAAAAAAAAATTGATCCTACACCTTAAATACTAAACCAAAAACAAAACATCAATTTAGATAATCCAACTCCGTTTTCCTCACTTCTCAATTTGTATTTTCAAGGAAATCACATGACTGCTAACATAGACTGTCACATGACAACAACATGCGCCATTGTTTGTTTAGAGATATCCTGTCGGTCCGTGATCAACGTGTCACTGGTAACAACTTAATTATAGTTAATTGTTTGAGTAAAGTTCAGTTGGTAAGTGTGCTGACAATATGTGTATAGATGCGTAGTCCGTAGATGAGTCCGTTAATCGTTACTTTTGGTCTTTAGGTAGCACGTTTATGAGGATGACTTCCGATTGCGCGACTGAAGTTTTCAGTTGCGACAACCAGCTTTGACAGTTCGAGACAAAAGGGTAAATTTGTACTTGTTAGAGCCTTTGGTGGACCCTAAAATGAGTTCGACACAACCGGGAATTCGACACATCTAGTTCGACACATCAGGGTAAAAATAATGATAAATATAAGGAAATCGGCAGGGACCGAGATGTCAGTTCGACACATCCGAGAATTCGACTCAACCGAGTTCGAGACAATGGGGTTCGACTGTAGTTTAATTCGAATCTGAAAGGAATACTATTTTTACCCCGCTTTTCCAAGAACATATGCATATTCCAAACAATCAGTATGTGAAGCAGACGTTTGACTATCCCGTTGTATCTCGTACACGAATAATTCTTTTATGTCGTAGTTAGCATGCACATTCTTGTTTTCACTAAGAGTCTTGTTTTCAGTAAGAGTCGACAGTTTCATAAACCCAACGGAAATAGGAATTTGGCACGCACAAAAGAAATAATCAATTAATAATTTAGCAATCACACGACAAAAAAACTTGACTCCACATAACCAAAAACAAAAAAATTCCGAAATACAGGAAACACAAAATACAGGAAAAAAGACGTTTATCGGCCCATTAGCAATTTGTCGGCCCATTTGCGATTTATCGGCCTAATAGCGACTTATCGGCCTAATGGTATACAGTAGTTTTTTACTTTTCTTGTAACAAATCAGTAGCACATAATTATATTGCATTTTAGGTGCATGTCGGAAATTAGATCAGTTCTATTTTCACAAAAGGACTGAGTGCGTTTGGTTGTACGTCGCGTTTAGCAACATTCCAGCAATATCAAGGCGGATGACACCAGAAATGGGATTCACACATTGTACCCATGTCGGGATTCAAATCCGAATCTTCAGCGTAACGATATAAGATTTAACCACCAGGCTACTACACCGCCCCCTAAAAAAAGAACCCATCAAGCTAATCGATAATGAGAGTTAAACATACCGTGTTGGAAAATCAGAGGTGTATATAACGAAATTATATGCATATGTGTATGTAAAGCGTAAAAATGAGTTTTAGCATATGGAGAATTTGATCATAGCCAAGCTCTTGCCGATGTGGATAAACGTAAAATAAACCAACGGAATCATCTGATAGGAACGGTATATCGGGCAGACAAAACAGAATGTCACTGGGATTTAATAGATGATTTCATCAATAACACTACAGGTCTTAATATGAACACAATTGTTGTAGGTGATTTAATACTGATCTTTTTACAGAAGCAAGTTATAAAATACATGTAATACGATTATTAACCCAGAATTGACGCAAGACAACACCAGTCCCTTTATATGAAGCTTTTAATTTATCATTAAACAGTAAAGTATTTCCTGATATCTGAAAGGTTTCCGAAGCGTCTGTTGTTCCAATCCACACAATGGACAGTATAAATGAATACTCTCCGTCAGTGGAACAAACAAGTTGTGTGGCAATGATATTCGAAAAATGCATCGTTTAGTTGCTATCTAATTAGTTTAGGTATAAGATGCAAACAAGCTTACGAATCCGGTTTTGTGCCAGGAAAATCAACAGTAAATCAACTAACGTACCGATAGGACTTTATACCTGGTGCTTTAGAAAGCAGTAAGGAAACTGGGGATGTACTTTGTGACGCAAATAATGGTTTTGACAAGGTTTGACCTAAAGATATCATACATATGCTAAGACGTTATGGCATCGGCAGTACGTTTGAGAGGCGCAGTGATTTTGACAATAGAGCTCAGCGATTTGTTGTAAATGGTTACACGTCTAATCAACGATCAGTTAGCCGGGGTTCTTTAAGGCTCTCAAAATACCTTTATTGGTTATAGTTTATATCAACGACATCGTTGAAAGAAATAACAACAATATCCGTACTTTTGCAGATGACACATGACTTCATGCCCCAATAGGCGTTTCGGATGAAATGCCTTGTGTCCTCTATAATGAACTACAGGTAGCAAATGTACTGGACATTGCTAGTTTCCATGTTAGTATGATGATGTACTTCCAGTTGCTGGAGATCCATAGCTCATTCACTTTTGCGTTTCATACGTTGTTACAGTTAAAAAATTGCCGTGACAAGCGATGTAAGAAACACCCTGTGAACCAGCAAAACAGAACAAAGACAAGTCTAAAACATTCAAATTTTGTATTATTTAAGCACCGAGAGCACGTTATACAAAGTCACAAGTCAATTTCACAATACGATTTCAAATACAATACAAGTTAGACAAAATCTAAGGCAATGGGTCACAAAATATATGGCAAACTCACCAAAGTCTTAGAGTGAGAGGGAAACAGCTATGCAGAATGTAACACAGCGAGCGGTCTGGCAGCGCTGACAAGGTGTTGATGGATGCCGAAAGATATATACTGTAGTGAATGTGCGCCCATGTCCCTTACAACACGGTAACTAGCTTTTATATATATATATTCAGTCAATTCCTGAGAGTTCGAGCACATACGACCATCGCCATTCAAGTGGAATGCTCTCGAATAGTGTCCCGGAAGTCACCAAATAGAAAGCCAAGGGCAGATAACTTTCGGAAGGCCTGCTGCCAGAATGCTAAAAGTACTGACCATCTGTTATGGTGCTGACCCAATAATAATTATTTCTTAATTAATAACAAAATATACAGAAAATCCACACTCGTAACAAAGTTAATTATACTAATATAAGAAATAACATGTATTTTCATGCCAATGGATATGATATTTGGCATATAGAAATTGATGTGTATGTATAAGACACAATATCATGAATCAACTTCTTTTTTATTGTCTATTTAAATTTGCATAATATATAGCGACAAAAGGTTGACAATTTAAACAAATCAGACACATTTTTAATTCGAAAAAAAACCCCTTATGATTTCAGAGCTTATCCATGCCCCTTCGTCGGGTGATGTCATTCACAAAGGGTCCCTGCGTGAATTAAGGTTTTTTAAAGAACTGGTGAATGAGCGAATGCTTTCACTCCCAAAAGACAGATCCCCCGCAAGACAAACTCAGTGGGAACACTTATCAGCTGCACTATGCTGTTCATCCCTATTTGATCAATGAGCTGACTCAGAGTCACCCCAGGATAGAGTAACACACTCTTGTACCCTTCTCAAATCACATTACTAATTCTTTTACTGACCCATGGCTGAACTCAACTGAACCTTATTTCTCTCAAGGCTACATTCATAGTAAAATGTGGGTTTACAGAGGTAAATACATAAATTAAGTAATGGTGACATAAAGTCTATTTGAATTTGCATAACATAGAGCGACAAAAGGTTGACAATTTAATCAAGTCAGACACATTTTACTTTGAAAAAAACCTTATCGTTTGAAATACCAATGGTCTCTTCATGTTCAGTGTTAGAAGTAGTTTCTTTCTAAGACCATTGAAAAAACTACAATTAAACAAGTAGTGATATTCATCTCTAAAATATTTAAAACATATACTGTACATTTTCTATCAAAGATATCGATTTTGTACCATCTACAGGTCTCAATCGGTATTCGATGACATGATAATCGAAACAATGTTAAAGCGCTTTTATGTTTATCAGGTAAATGTTAGATGTTAGGTAGATAAGAATTCACTATCAATGTCAAGTTTAATAGATTTATAAAATCTAACATTAGATGATACTTCTAAATCATAGCAAAACTTAAATTTGCAAAACCCCATTTTCAGGTCCTCATATTAAGAATAAATGGAATCACATTACCATCAGATAACTGCATTTGGCAGAAGATAGATGAATCAAAATATCCAGCTTTTGATAACATATATTTCATAGCTTTAAGATCCTTCTCACATAGTGATTTTCTTGCTGATGGGAACATACATCTCTTGCTAAATACGATATCCAGGTATTCAGTGTCAAAAACAAGTCCACCACATGAGATAGAGGTAAAATATTGTTCCATGTCGTTCAGATATAAAACAAAAGAGCGAGGAGATGATTTCCTCCTTGTCTAACACCTGTAAGATACTTGGATTACTCTGATGTGTGTCCTTTACATGTTGTCGCTTCTGGTGTAACGTATACATCTGGTTGCCTTTTTAGTTGTGTGATTCTTAATGCATTGCTTCGATGTACATGCCAAATTCCAAATTCTGTCGTGCTTAAACTACCGACTCTCCTTGAAGTGACAAACTGGCTTAAACTACCGACTCTCCTTGAAGTGACAAACTGGCCACTGTTTTCATGAGTTTATACCTGAATGTGTGCACCAGTCTGTACGTGAAGCAATGTAAGAAGACTACATGACACGAGGTACAAATTCTCAATGCCTCAATGCTCGGATTTGTCAATATGTAAAGCAATATTTCAATACACCGTGTGAGTGACTTAATACCGCTGTAAATCGACTCGTTAACACGACAACATTTACCGTTTATTTATAGTTCCTGCAAATACAGTACCTTTAAACAATAAAGAATGTTCAGCAAAGTCTTGTTTCCAACAGCTGACTGAAGTAAAGGGTTCTTTTTACACTGGTGCGTCTAAACTTGTGAGGGGTAGTATATAAAAATAGGCAACGGTTCCGAAAGGAACAAAAGACTAATTTGGTTGAACGAAGCACTTTATGACATGCATAACAAATGGCAGGTCCTCAGCATAAACAAGCCTTAACATTTGTTAAACGTAAACTTTTCACGGGGAAGAAGAAGAAGAAAAATAGTGTATTCAAGTGTCTGGCGATACCGAAGTGATATGCATACAAGGAACAATCAACGTTAAGGACTATGACATACCAATAGGCACGTACTTTACAAGCAGATCTGCTGTTGCAACAGTCGATCGTTACAGAAAATGTATGCAGGGGAATATTATCCTAGTGTGAAAATATCAGCAACTTGTTGGGAATAATAAATACATGCCATCTTGTAATTTCTACATAACTATGTGTCAAATGTAGCTCATGTACCGCCGTTGGTGGTTCACTGTGAGTAATAAGGCGAAGATAACGCAGAAATGAGGTATGGAAACCAAAGTGGGCCTCCTCATACAGCGAGCACGAACTACAATGTGAAAAATATGCTATCAAAGTAAAGCGGAAATTGGACATTGACATTCAGAGTCAATCATTTAACGATCAAACTAATTCTAAATGCATGTGAAACATCTTTGAGGGCCAGATGGTCCCAACAATACATTACAACATCTTCAGCAGATATATACATATACAAAATATTACAAGACACCAGCTGCGCTTGTCTTCGTTTGTCGATATTTACACCCGCACACGCTTGCGCGCATTCACACATGTACACAAATATCAGCGCCTTTACAAACTTACATTTCTAATGCATACAATTCATCCCGATGTTATCCTGAAGTAACAATTCCCCAGTCAACTTCACCTCGAGCAGCTGCACTACTCACAAAGATAAAACCCCACACGTGTTTTTCTCTAAGTTTCCATGTAGGAATGTAAACAGTTAGCGCTGGGTGGCAAGTTGCATTTGCGGTAGCCACGTGTTATCTGCTACGTGCTGAATCATATCTGTTATCTGAAATGGGTACGTTGTGTTAGATTTTAACTCTTTCGCGTGTCAATGCAAGTTTCTGTGTTGTGTTGTGTTATGTTGTGCTTTGCGTTGATATCAAGGAAGGCATGGTCACATGTCCGTGTCGATATGTTATTTTGTTATTATCAGTTAATTCAGAATGCTTACCGTGAAATGCAGCTGTTTTATCAAGAACAGTTTATAAGTTATGGGAAATTTGAACCCAAGACAAGATTGTCAGCTAATTGTCTTTATATCACCCGAACTTCAGACAAGCCACAGACATATTTCCGTATCGGTGAAATTATCAAAACCACACGTTATACGTGATTATACTACATCTATCTCCTGTGTGCTGCCAGCACATAACAATCATCACGAGGAAGCGTGCAGGTTGTGAAATGTTAAGCGGGAAGGATGGATGTATTGAAATATTGCTTTACATATTGACAAATCCGAGCATTGAGAATTTGTACCTCGTGTCATGTAGTCTTCTTACATTGCTTCACGTACAGACTGGTGCACACATTCAGGTATAAACTCATGAAAACAGTGGCCAGTTTGTCACTTCAAGGAGAGTCGGTAGTTTAAGCACGACAGAATTTGGAATTTGGCATGTACATCGAAGCAATACATTAAGAATCACACAACTAAAAAGGCAACCAGATGTATACGTTACAACAGAAGCGACAACACCCTTTCCACATTCCAAAATATTTCAGTCGTTTTCTAAATGATATAATAAATATTTGAAATGTCATTTGAAAAGAAAATTCTGAATGAAAAGTTATTTATTATACATGATCATAGTGGTGTACATACAAAACTATGACGAAAAGATTAATATTGTTCAGATCAGTGGTTTTGTATATTTCAACATTCGGCAATTTTTGAAAGCACTGAAACTGCAATTATTGCCGCATTACACTAAAATCAATGCATATAAGGTAGTAACTGCGATCACTTTGTTATGTTGGCCTCTTTGATTTTGTCTGAGCAATACATCTCTTGTCACCAACAGAGAGAGAATAAATCATAGTTACACAATTAATAACACTGAAAGCTGGGAGGTGGACTTGTGACTGAAGTTACTATTGACATTTGAGCCATTTCTCATTATATTTACTAGATACATATACTGGAGAGGGTGACACTGTTTCAAAAGGAGATGCCCCAGGCCACTCAATGAGGTGTTAGTGAGGCGGTAGCTGATTCAGGCGTGCTGGGTCTAGTGTGGATTCACACCCGTTTTGACCGAGTTCAGACTGTTGAGCTGTTATGCGCAGGTATGCCTCGCCTGTTTGCTTAATAGGTCCCGCTCAGTACATGTAACCGCAGGCTGAGGACGTTGTTATCAAAAGATCTGCTCTCAGTAAGGTGACTCGCCCTCGAGATAAATTTTATCCTAAGTATGACTATCAGCCTGTCGGCTTTCAAAGTATATATGCATATCACTAACAGTAATTTCCCCTTACTCAGGCCGTCCATACACATATGATACTCACAGTAGACATTGTCAGCTGTATCGACTCTCGCGATATCACATAAGGAGAGAATATATCGTTTGACAACAACTGATGACGTGCTACAGGCAGCACGTCATGTCGAGTAAGAACGTTTGTCTGTGTCAACTTGACCACTTTTGTATATTCTTTGTTGGATCGGTGGAGTGGCCTAGTGGTTAAATGGTTTGGTCGATACGCCGAAAAACCGGGTTCCAATTCCCATGTGAGTACGAAATGTGAAACCCAATTCCGTTATATTTCTGGAATACTGCTCAAAGGGCGCAAAACCCACACACTTATTTTGTGTGAATGTCATCTGTCTACGTCATACGTTGTTTGTAGACAAGTTTAGCTATTAGGATGATTACTGAGGGAGTGAGTGAGCTTTGTTTTACGCCGCACTTCAGCTATAGGGGTCAGCTGTAAATATTCGAGTCTGGATTGCTTGTCGTAAGAGGCGACTGTCGGGATCGATTGGTCAGACTGGCTGACTTGGTTGACACATGTCATCGGTTCCCAATTACGCAGATCGATGATCATGTCGTTGATCACTGGATTGTCTGGTCGAGACTCGATTATTTACAGACCGCCGCCATATAGCTGGAATATTGCTGAGTGCGGCGTAAAACTAAACACACTCACTCGAGTCTGGACCAGACAGTATAGTCATTGTCATCAAGAGCATGACCATCGATCTACGTAACTCGAATACGATGACATGTGACCATCTGATCCGTTTAGTCGACCTTTCCGAAAAGTATGGGTTACTGTCAACTTACTGAAGATCAGTTCTAACCACCATCGTCACGGATCATGTTAAAATAAGTAATTACCATCGTCACGGATCATGCTAAAATAAGTAATTACCATCGTCACGGATCTTGTTAAGATGAGTAATTACCATCGTTACGGATCGTGTTAAGATGAGTAATTACCATCGTTACGGATCGTGTTAAGATGAGTAATTACCATCGTCACGGATCATGTTAAAATAAGTAATTACCATCGTCACGGATCATGTTAAAATAAGTAATTACCATCGTCACGGATCATGTTAAAATAAGTAATTACCATCGTCACGGATCTTGTTAAGATGAGTAATTACCATCGTTACGGATCGTGTTAAGATGAGTAATTACCATCGTCACGGATCTTGTTAAGATGAGTAATTACCATCGTCACGGATCGTGTTAAGGTGAGTAATTACCATCGTCACGGATGGTGTTAAGGTGAGTAATTACCATCGTCATGGATCGTGTTAAGGTGAGTAATTACCATCGTCACGGATCGTGTTAAGGTGAGTAATTACCATCGTCACGGATCGTGTTAAGATGAGTAATTACCATCGTCACGGATCGTGTTATGATGAGTAATTACCATCGTCACGGATCTTGTTAAGATGAGTAATTACCATCGTTAGGCACTTAGTAACTAAACGAATGCTCAAATTAAACAAAAGTGTTAACGTTAGCAAATCCATGAAAGCTGTTGACATCAATGTTAGTATGCCAGATCATTTGTTATCAAGTCTTACGCCATATCATGCACAGTAAACATACCAAGTTTGCTTTTGTCCCCGAGTCGGCGTGAGAATACTCCAACACGATAAAGGAGTTATCGGAGAGCTGATCACGTGGTTAACACCCCGTATCCTTTGGTATCGACTTCCTAAATTGTGGTAGCGTCTCATGGGTAATTTTGGTTGAAATTAGGCTTGCTAAGAGGAGCATTTAGTTAATGTCAGAACGGGTGGGGCACCTTGGTAGTAGGAAAGACGTATGCAGTCGGGTCTTTCTTGTTGGTTCAAGACCTCGTTCTTATCAATAAAAACCATTATTACACTCTACCTGAATGGGAAAAAAAGTTGTTTTTTTCATTACAACCAAGCATTGATACTCTTAGTAACACTGCAATGAATAATGAACAATACACCTATTTTTCCTTTTTGTTTGTTTGTTCCACGTCGCGCAATGCAACATCGCAGCTACATGTCGGTGGTCTGTAAATAATCGAGTATGGGCGAAACAATCCAGTGATCAATAGGATGAGCACCATTCTACGGAACTGATATGCGATGATATGTGTCAACCTTGTCAGGGAGCCTGAGTACCGGATCCCCCTTGCTACCACCATGGATTCTTGAAGACCAGTCCTAACCTGGCTAGTTATTCGTTGCCCCAGCAACTTCTCACATTGGATACGATGAAATTTAATCATTCTTTTGGCTAGAAACGCTTCGAAAAAACGGGCGCTTATCGAGTCTTGCCTCTGTGAGACTTTAAAGGTAATACTTATTTACTGCTTTCCTCTTCTTACTCTTCAGGCAACAAGAAAAGGGTGGTCATGGCTCTTGGCATATGCATGATATCAGTAGCGATTATTTTATACGCATACCTTTCAAGGCGAAATGTCGTGGTGCATACAAGCAGCCGGCCGGACATTGCTGGTAATATTATTCTTATTATTGTTGTTATCAATGTTATTCTTCCTTTGTCATTCCTGCATTAAGAAAATTTGAATAAACTGACCTGATTATAGATTACGGTTAAAAGATACAACATGCGTCTAGAAACTTCGTAATTAGAGCAGTAAGAATTTTCTTTGTTTTTCTTTTAGTTCAAAACGTCGACGGGGCCTATAGCAAACTATTGGAGCTTTACCAGAAGAAACTTCAAGGTACGTCTGTAATAGCCAAACGGGGTGTGCGTTTGCATATTTAGTTGAAAAGCAAGTATCCTAATGTTTGACTGTACGGCTGGAAGGAGCACAGCGTGTGGAAGCACCTTGAATATGAGACGAAACAGCATTGTAGCACCTTACTCATGAAGCACATTTAGCATGCTACGTAGCAGAATAGTGCGTGATGCCATTTTCAGTATGAGTGGAAACAGCTCAGCGTGTGATACACGTCTAGTGTACGATGACGCAGTATAGTTTTCTAAAACACCTAAATAGATGACAAGGCAGAAAAGTGTGTGAAAGCACCTTAAATATGAGCTGAAGTAATATGAAGGCACCTTAGATATGCGATGAAGGAGCATATAATGGCATATATTTATTTAATATACGAAAAGGCAGCATACTGTGTGATGGCACCTTACATGTGAGATAAAGTAGCATAGTGTGCATGGCATATTTCGTATGAGATGAAGCGGTGTAGAATGTGATGGTACATTGTTTGTAGTATAAGAGGAAGCAGTATGATGACACCTTAAATATGAGGTGAAACAGCATAGTTTGCTATGGCATGTGAAGTATGGGATCATGCAAAAGAGTGTGTGATGGCACATTTAGTGAGTGAGTGAGTGAGTTATATATTCCAGCTATATGGCGGCGGTCTGTACATAATCGAGTCTGGACCAGACAATCCGGTGATCAACAATATGGGAGCCGATGACATGTGTCAAGCAAGTCAGCAACACCCGATCTCGTTAGTCGCCTCTTACGACAAGCATAGGCAAGCATAGGTTGCTGAAAGCCTATTCTGCCCCACATCTTCATAGGTAGTAGTTTTGTCTGAACAAGCTCGTGTTTGCATTCAGAAATTCCGACCATTTTGAACCGGTAGCGTGGTGTTGTGGGGAGGGACCTGGGAATGTTTCGGCATAGTCGCCTTTTATGGCAAGCATGGTTTTGCTGAAGGCCTATTCAACCCCGGGACCTTCACGGGTAGATGGCACATTTGATGTGAGAGGAAGCAGTATGGTGGCACCCTCGATGTCAATTGAAACAACAATGTATTTGACGGCATATTTAGCATGTGCTAAAACACGATAGTGTTTGACGACACCTCAAATATGAGATGAAGCATCATGTTGTTTGACAGTATATTCAGTTTGAGATGAAGCAACATGCTGTGTGGTGGCACATTTGGTATGCAAAAAGCAGTGTGGTGGGTTACTGCATATATTGTGTGGAGCAGAAATAGTTCTTATGCGCACCTTAAAGATCACTTATACTCGAGGGGGTACAATTGCATAAATTATTTATTGACATCGCTGTAAATGAAAGACCGTCATTAAAACTATTCATTTCGACATGCAATTACCTTAAATCGACCTTTTAGTTAACAGTGCACAATTCAACGAAATTTCAACCAGTCAGAGGGACGCGCCTCCGTGACGTAATATAAGGTATAGCTTGATGTGTGTTGCTGTAGTATTCATCTACATTTCCGAGGGTCGAGTATTTTATTTATAGGTTTGTCTAAACATGCAATCGTGACAATTGTTTTAAAAAGTGAAAGCTCAAAGTTTTCACAATCTACTGCTACTTACTCTTGTCACCAGCTTTGTTTAGTTTCCGAGATACAACTTGTTTTCATAGACGACTCTGTCAAGATTGCTTGTTGTCACAATACTAATAAATCGTTCTTGTAGTTCTGTTACAAACAGTGTTTCACACAAAATCGTTTCGGTCATGATTCAAAGGCATATTTAAGTACGAGTAGGAAGCAGTTTTGAACCATAATCTGTCTAACTGATTCTCAAACTGACGTAAGGCCGTAACGCCACAATTATGAAAACAATGGCGGCTTCTTGTCGTGAACATCCGCCTGTCTGAGTATAAATGCAAGGATAGTTTTGACCGAGTTGCAAAATCTAAAGTACTTTCTACTATTAGTAAAATATGTATTTGACTGATGGGCAATAGGATTTTGGATGACATTGATTACAACATAACAATTTCACCCTTGGAACCGAGGTGGACAATATTGTCACTTCGACCAAATATCGCTTCCAAGATAAGAAATCGTTATGTTAGTTGTGTCATGCAAAATCATTTTGGTCATCAATGTTTTAGTACAACTAGTAAGTAGTTTTGATTTTTTAACTCAATGGAAACACTTCGAAATATACCGAGACTAATGAGTTAAGCGCCAGTCTGTTTCAAAAACTATATATGAAGCTGTGGAAATGTTAGGCTGAACTAATTGGGAAGCGCAATCCATATTTGAAGAAGGTTCATCTGGTAACTGTTTTAGGAATGTCATAAAACATTGTATTTACAGTTAAAAGGATATATTGTTACAGATAGGATGACACTGCTTTTTAACTCAAAGTAACTGTTTCTGTTGTGCTTATACAAGACTATTAAATTTAGGTTTCACTTGTTACAAGTGACAATCATGTGACCACATAACAGTCATTTCTGACTTCCACTTTTCAAAAGACGGTAACCTTTTGAGGAAAACAAAATGCGTGTTTTCTAAAAGGGCATGCATCCTGTTGAAAGTAAAATATAATTTTCATTATGGTTTTGCTTTTAAACTGAAAGTACTAAATCAAATTATGATAGCTCGTGTTTTTAATACGCACAGGTTTCCACAACGCTCGCTTCGCACTCACAAACAACATATTTAGCACAAATTGAGGTGTCCGGTGGAACTGAGTATTTTCAATACTTGACAATACCATGTAGTGCTGCCGTAATGCATTATCACCAAAGACCTGGACTTGGTATTGCCATCCATCAAAGTGTTCTCTTGGTGAAATGAAAATAAGTTATTTTACAATTTCCTTGTTGTGATTGAATCATTTAAAACTTGACAACTAATTTTCCAGTTCAATACCTTGTGAAAAGTCAGAAATATCTCATAACAGAAATGATGTCAAACATTCATGTACTCAGAATACTGTATCCTTTGTGCAATAGTGTTTATAGTCTTGTATGATATGGGTGTCTGGAGCCCGCCATTATAAAATTGCGACTGACATTATTTGCTTTATTAATTTAAGCTGTTGCTGATGGTCTTACGTATTGGCAATTTTGTTTGGCATGTTTCTATGAAGTTTACCCATGGTTGTATATATTGGGCGGTGTCATAAGTGGTATTCCAGCAAGTCGACACCAAAGGGATACAGGAGTGTTTTACTTCAGTTGATCCAGAGGATTAGACAGATTGGTCTATGAGCCATCGCCTTCTGGGCATGAGCTAAAGGCAAGTAATTAGACACCTATATGAACAGAACAGTAGCACAAAAAGAAGAGTTGACGTAAGGGTTGAAATGGTGTCTTTGGCAAAGAAACGTTTTCGAAGACATAACACTGTTTTTTTCGGTAAAGATGTGTTCTATATTTACAGATTTGCAGAAGTCCAATCTGTGGTCGACCATCCCAGACACTCCTACATGCACAAAAGAGATGCACCCATGTAAGGCTACATACGGAGTCTTTAAACACACCAGTGCAAATATTTTCAAAGAGGAAGAATAACATTCCCCAGTCCGTCATTCAGAATCTAATTGGCGTCACATCTAGGCGTCTTGAATCTGTATTCAGTGCTCTTGCTCATGCTGGCCACAACAGATACTGACATGATGAAGTTGGTGTATCCCAGTATCGCTTGTGTTGTGTGAGTCAATTCACAGTTAGCTGTGTCTCGGAAATCTGTAATGTTACCCAGTTACGACGTTAACCCTACTGCTATGATTTTAACATTCACTTTCTTTAATAGCACATAGGACAAACTATTGAACAAAGCTATTAACCTGTTAGAATATTGTTTACAATAGAATGGTGATATTCGGAACATGCAATATTCATAACTTCGTTCGCCTAAACCAGAAACAAGAGACAAAACGCTCTCCAAAGCCAAAGTACGTCCCCTCAACGATTCCAGATCGGAAATATACTCAACAAGTAGACATATTAATGCCAGGTATGAGAGTCTAGCCAGGTGTTAACGGTAAACCCCACATGCAAGAATGTGTATGTATGTAAACCTAAACACCCATGCAGCGTGTCATTCGTAACTTTCGTGGAAGTTCAAGTGATATCAGTGAATCATGTATGTCAGTGTTTGTGATATCCCCGATATCCCATGACCGATATACTTGTGGATCAGGGTGGCATTTTGTGCATTTATTCACTCTTTCCACTTACCTAGCATGCACGTTTGTCAATAACGTAACCAAGATTGGGCGCAACAGTATTCAAATTCCACGTGATATTTTTTTAATTTGCTATTCAGCTAAATTATGTACCGACCCAGACTGTCATCAGGATATTCCAGACCAGCCTGCAGTCAGACTCGAGAACCTTCTCAACTCGATGCACTCAGATGATTTGGAAAAAGTAAAACGAATCAGTCAGTTGAAGGAACTGCAAGTACAACCCACAGGAAAACAGATTCTGTTCCTCACTGGATCATCATCTAACCATTTTATGGAATCCCAAGCAATGCTAAAGAACTTCCACGAAACCATCCCAGCAGTATTTAGTAATTATTCACTTAGATACTTTGATCTGGGATTAAGACAAGCAGAACGCGCACAGGTAAGTCAACTTGAACATTATAAGGATCGATGACCACCTAGAATAATGCTTCTCTTCGACACGATATATTAAATACATACCAGGAACCGAGGTGGACCCCTGTATTCCTGCTATAATGACACCATTGTACCAGCAGCCTTGCAGGCATGTTGTTATCAATGGGGCATGGGTATAAAATGAATGCGAAAGTAGATGACAGGCGCGCACTATTTCAAATACAAATACAGCCCTGTGGATTATGATCATTGACTATGTTTTGCTTTTTTTGTTTATTTAAGGGTTTCATTTAATATGTTTTTAGCGTACTAGACCCTTTCACTATACTTTCATATTTCTGACCTGTCTTGCATTAGGTTGCAGGCACGCATGCACGCACGCACTTACGTACGCACACACACACGTCATAATCACAAGTGGGCTTGTTAAGAAGAAAAGGTTCTTTTGAGACTTCATTTCGTGCTCTGTGTTTAGGGTATAAAATGCTCAGTTCAAAAGTAATTATGTAATATGTCAGTGATGTATGAGTTCGCATGTAAAGACACAGTCCTACATTACGTGATACTTTGTTATGCAACATTCTTCATATTTTCGTGTTTGTTTGTTTACACTTCCTCGCCACTCGTGTCTGGGGGAAGTGACCCGCTGTATGAATAAGTAGTTCCTAAGACTGTATTTGCACAAAACAGATTGAAGATCTTCACAAATAGCTGATTTTCGGGGCTTGTTAGCCATGGGAGCACAGAATATGAGCGTTATGAGATTGTCACAACAATTGTGTCGCATAAAGATCCAAATAGTTGATTTTCGGGGCTTGTTAGCCATGGGAGCACAGAATATGCGTTTTATGAGATTGTCACAACAACTGTGTTGCATGAAGAGCCAAATAACCGGAGTTTACTTTTGTCGATGTAGCAACCAATCATGCTCCAGAATCCTAAATTTGCAACAGTGGATTCAGACGGAGATCTCGTATCTAGTCTCTGCACAGTGCGGGCAAAGTACGGTAACCGCTGTGTGTTTTCTGCCAATCGAAATTGTTGCCCTGTAATGCCAAGCATTAGTTCAGAACTATTGAAACTGGTTTTCAGAATAACTGTTTAAGGTTTACAAGTAAAGATGTTGTCATGATTCTATTAAAATACTATGACTTTCATCGCATCATACTTTGAGTCCACACTAAACCTTACGTATTTCTATGACTGAATGTCTAACCAACATCTGACATCTTTCGACGCGTGAAGTTCCCGGGGTAGAACAGAATTTTAGCAATAATGCTTGCCAAACATGGCGACTATCCTTGTCGTAAGAAGCGACTAACGGGATCGGGTGGTCAGGCTCGCTGACTTTGCTGACACATGTCATCGGTTCCCATTTGCACAGATAGATGCTCGTGCTGTTGATCACTGGATTGTCTGGTCCAGACTCGATTATTTACAGACCGCCTCCATATAGCTGGAATATTGCTGAGTGCGGCGTAAAACTAAACTCACTCACTCACTCACTGTGACATCTTTCACAATCTGCCCGTGTTCCAGGTTGAGAAGCACTGCAAATGTGATCTCAAAATCTTCCCATTGCAAAAGTTGGACAAGTGGATGAGACAGATGACTTGTTACATTTGGAAACCCATAATAATACAGGTGAATTATTACTTGTGTTCCTGGAACGTACATGGTATCACTATGAAAAGTTTTTCACTATTGTTTCATCTCTTCAAGTTAGACTGTTACGGTCTCTTATTGAATAATGAATGCATTGATTTCAACAACAAGTTTTCATTACTGAAGATCCTTTCCTTAAGAAAAGTTACAACTTTTAATGCAACAAAAACAGCTTTACTGGAGAATTGTTCCATTCCCTACCACCCACCCTTCCCCCTAAGTAAATAAAATAAATAAATAGAATGAATGAATGCATACATGCATACATACAGCACCATAGGTATACCAGCCTTGATGATATGTTGAAATGCGGCCAAAAGTCACTGGTTAAACCATGTGCTCGCGAAATGCGAAACACGTATGGATAAGAACAACTTGTACAACTTCAACAGCTAGTTCTTTTTATTAATATCTCTGACCTGAGATGAGTCTGGTGATTTTCAGGCGAACATAAAGTATGCTGACATTGTGGTGTGGATGGACACCTCAATCCGGCTACCGACGGAAGGGCTGAAGAACGCTCTGATGGACGAACCCCTACATTTATTGACACAAGGATGATGAACTACTTCAATACTACAGCGTGCATGTACGCGCCATTCACCATGATGGAAGCCAATTTCATGATGTTTCACAATGAAGAGTTTGTGAGAGATGCCATAATTGCACCTTGGATGGCATGTGCTGTAAATCGTAATTGTATGTGTCCTGATGGATCCATTCTATATTGTAATTATAGCCAGAATAAGTATGGCATTTGCCATAGGTATGACCAAGCTGCAATCAGTTTAATTGCAATGCAACTGTTTGGAAAACATGTCGAGAGTCTACGAGCAAAGAATCTTAAGAGCAAAATTAAAAGAGGCGATATTTTTGCATATTTCAAATATTTAGATTCACAGGTGAAACAAAAAGCTGCCTGACAAGTGAATTTGCCAGGAAGCATCCATACTGAACCCCCAAATCACACAAACTGCCATGAGTGAAAGTTTTGGGGCTATTTTTGCTCAATTGAAAATCCTCTTGATAATTGCTGTTTTTGCTGAAGTGGGCTTATGTGTCTAGTGTCCATGCATGTCCTGTCTTTGCAAGTGCTGACTGCTCTTGTTGAGACAAATGCCTGCTTATGCATACCTACCTTGCTTTTGCGTGGCGAACGAATACTCCTGCACGAAAAGTTAAGATAAGCCCAGTACAAATCCATTTTTCGGACCCCGAGCATGTGAATTATCTTCAACGGGTCATGCGTTAGTTAACTTTCTCCATTATACTTCCATACATCCCTGATATACTATTGTTTATTTGTTGATGCTATTGTTTACATGCATAAAATATTCCCTTGACTTCTCTCTGCATGATATCTTCCGCTACCCGTTGTTGCGACATATATTCCGTACATTACGTGCTGATCGTTCTACTTGTGAATGTAAAAATCTTATTTCAAAAGGTTCTGACGAAATACTAATAACATAATATTGTATCCAGGAACTAAATCAGTGTATACTTAGAAAGGCTATGAACGCGACGTGACCCTATGTCTTGGGGACAGTCAAGTAGGTTTACAGCTTTGGTCAATGTGAACATTCAGCTTGGTGCTCATAATCAATCTAGGAATCAAACATAGCAGCAGTTATATCTCCTGTCCCCCAGCCTGTTTAAGCAGTTAGGCAAGCAGCAGATGTTGGGGGAAGGCGGCCCACCAAGCACCACTGACGTTGTTATGTGAAAAGTACCACGGAACAGTGTTAGCAGTGATGAAAATGTAAAGATAACTTACTTCATCATGGCTTGTCTTATTTACCTGTTTGGGGTACATTCACAACACCTTAAATAATAATGCAAATGTCAGTGAAAAGGACTGCATTTTCACGAGTTCATGATTTATTTACAGTCACCATTGGGTCATGGGTCGAAATAAGTTCCTGCACAAGTTAGGCAAGTTTTAATGATGTCAGGGCTGCTGTCTTGTCCTTACTTTCCACTGGCTGAAGACGTGCAACGTCTTGATTGGATTCTGAATTTAGTTTTGGAAAGTGTGAAGTTTGGTCACTTGCTGTCTATCTCCCAACCTGGCAAGGTAGTTGGAAAATCACGGAAGGAGGATGTTGACTTTGGTGGATTTCAGGTTAGTTACACTTGGGTTTATATGAAAGTATGCTTAATTGTTGAAAGGGTCACTCAGAAGTTATTGAACCTGAATTTAAACACTTGGTGGAGGGATACTTTGACTCTGGGTTTGAAGTTGTTGGTGGCAATAATTCCACTTTCAGTAAGTGAGCGAGTTTAGTTTTACGCCACACTCAGCAATATTTCAATATAATAATATTTTGTTTTGATATATGTTCTATCGTGATAAAAAGGTTAGGGTAGTATCACTGCATAGGTTTTCTGCCTTGGCAAGAGCTAAGGAAGACATGGATCAGACACAGGCCCACGTGCCATTGCTAGGATTGAAGATTTTCTTTTCAAAATATGAAAAAGAATTATATGACCCCTGACATGAAACGCTTCACAATACAATATATCTAGACAAGGCCGGAGACTTCGGTGTAGCCCCGCCTGCCTGCTTTGCCGATCGCTTCGCTACCATCGCATACAATCGATTAAGACTTCATCTAAACATATAATCATAGGTGATTGTCCTATCGATCACCACTCATAACATCTATCAGTTCTTTGTTGTTATTTCTACAAGTCGATTGAAAGCCGATTTGACCCTCACCCAAACGATCTTGACACAAATGGCGGACGATAGCAAGGACCATAAGGCTGCATAAAGGGGGTGCGGCGTAAAACAAAACTCACTCACACCCTCCCCATCAAACACACACACACATACACAGAGAGAGAGAGAGATCGAGAGAGAGAGAGAGAGAGCGATAGAGAGAGAGAGAGAGAGATCGAGAGATCTGTTATAAAATAGTATATGGCCGCTTGTGATCACCATGTTTCTTTGAAATGTCCTCCAGTGTCCTCCAACGTAATCTGCCTGAACTGCACGTCATATTCGACAAAGAACTACCCTTTTTGTCCGCGCTCTTGTGAAAGGAATTATCAAGTCCCAGAGCACTCACGCTGACGCTCTGTCATCGCGGCAACTGTTGCGTTAAGCAAGCATCTGAGTCTTTGTGAACTGTCAGCTAATTCACCTAAAAACGTTGAAATATCTCCTTCATCACCTATTGGAAACTGTTTCCCCTTTTCATGACAAAATCTGTGACATTTCTCACTCAGTTTGTCCATTGCAGTTTTAAAGTTGATAAAACCCGCCGTGATAAGAATTGATCCGACGCGCGTTTAGATAAATTCTCCGAGTATATAATCTTCATTTTAAAATCTTCATAAGCTCTGTCAGGTCTCCGGCACATCGTCAGAAGCGATCTGGGAAATTTGAGACGAGTGCATGTTAACAGGCGCCATGTAAGCTGGAACCATGGTTGCGCCCTCCATATGGGGGGTGGTTGATCGTTGTTACTCCTAAATGCACTGCTAATAATTCAAGTCGTGACATTTAATATGGTCGTAGACACTTTCCTGATCCCAGGTGCCCGCTACTTTTAGACAACTACAAACCCCCAAACATAGCTGGATGAATCAATAACCATTTATAGCTGAGCAGGTGAAGAAATGCAGTACGGTGCTCCGTTCGAATTGTCTACAGCGTTTTACTACCCGAGCAGATATGTTATCTGACCTATTTTTTTCTTGATTTTTTCTAAATCAAAATGACTTTGTTTCATTGTATTTGGTTACTTCAGTGAGAGAAGCGCACATAAACACAAAGTGAGAGACTGTTGATGAAATCATGTGCGGTGGGATTGAAAAGTAATGAACAATGTTAACGCTGTATGTGTAGTATCCTACATATGCGTCATTAACACGGAAGTAAAAATACCTACTTCAGCATCCGACCCATATCGACAATACATCATGTGGATATTCAACACCGAACACAAACTGAGAAGACACTTTTCAAAAGTATTTACAATTTATCATCAGAAAATCTCTTAATATTAAAACAGTCTTAAACAAAATGTAACGCTGAGCTTTTCACGCCTTTTGTGTATTCATTAGTAACATCTTGATCACAGTCTACATCTGTGCCTATACGAGTGTGAAGATCCCCCGCACATACTCGTACTAGACTTTAAGTCTATTATAAAAATAAATTTTCTTGAAATAAAATAAGACAATTTTCACAAAGTAGATCGGTTTTGTTGTAATATGCGGGTTGATGTGGGTGAGTATGTGGGCACGCATATATAGCAGATCAATATCAACTTTAAAAAGAGAGTCTAGTAAAGTTTGAAAAAACACATTTTTTAAAACCACAATATGTACTTCGGGAGATGTTTTACCACTACTCCACGTAAGCGTTTTCCACGTGTCTGTTGCGTTAATACTGTATTTATTCAGACAGACTCTTGTGCAAGGATATTTTGTATCAGTTCAGCAGGAGGAAATGCCAGTGCAACGAAGATCATTTAAAAGCTTAGGCAACCTTCAAAGACGTGTCAATACTTGTGCCCACCACGTCCACGAATAACAGATCTCCCACGCCTTGTCACGAGGTCTAGCCAGCCATATAGCTGGAATATTGCTGAGTGCGGCGTAAAACTAAACTCACTCAGTCACGAGGTCTAGCATCTGGAGAGTGAGTGAGTGAGTTTTAGTTTTACGCCGCAGCATCTGGAGAATCCCCGCCACATATCTCCTGTAATAATGAATTAAGGTCAAATGGATAAGGTGACGACCTTTAAGTGTTTCTTAACTGAACCGTGAGTTACCCTGAGTAGACATCGCCAAGGCTGTAACTCCAGGCGGGGAGACAATATAGACCGGTGAAATCCGTTAAGGCAGTCATGCAGAAACCAGTGTGCGTTTCGTTATAAGGCGAACCATACCTTCAAATTAATGTGTAAAAACGCGTTAAAAAACATGTTCAACAGATGTATACACATAGAAGATAAGACAAGAAGTGTAAGACACCTGCAGTGTTTGTCTGCATTTATCCATGCCGACATTTACACACGCACACACAGTAGGTATTCACACACGTAGCGCACACAGCGCTAGCACCTCCTTTACAAGACAACATTTACACACTTTCACTTTCAATGAATACAATTCCTTCCGAGGTCAGTAGTACAATCGTACTGAAATGGGACTTCCCCTGTACATCCTCACCTCGTCCACCCGCATGACTCACAACGGTGAAAAAAGAACCCACTCGTGTTCATTACTGCACAAGCACGTTTCCGTACAACGATTTACAGTGGGCGCGGCGTGGCAGGTTGCAGCTGCCGTGCCGGGTTTTATTTGCCGTTTCCAGGATCATATCTGTTATCCAAAATGGGTAAGTTGTGTTAAACATAAACTTCAGTTTTCAGTTCTTTCACATGTCAAAGCGAATCTCCTTGATGCGTTGTGTTGCTTTGCGTTTTGTTCTGAGATGCCAGGGGCTGATAATTCAGGTGACCCTGTTATCACTGCGTATTGATATGTCCATGTCGCTACCACATGTTTATCGTAATCAAGTAACATTTAACTTTAATTCGGGGTTCTTACCGTGAAAATGTAGATGTTTTATCTAGAACATTGAGTTATGAGGAATTTGAATCACCGAAAGATTAATCAAATTTCCGGCTTCTCCGTTAAGTTAATTGTCTCCCCTGCCTCCGATAAACCCATGTCGGTGAAATTATCAAGGCTTCATGTTATATGCGGTCGTGCTGCATATTTGCTGTGTGTCTATTGCCAAGATATAACCATCACAGCGGGTAAGCGACCTGACTATGTTGACAGACAGCGTGCTGACACACTTTTTTCGTCGCTATTGTACCATACAGGATATAGATGGGGGCATTCAACCATAGCTTTCAGTGTAGACACTACCCATCACGGAGAAGCTGCGTTTCTACCTCGTGTCACATTACAATCATCTATTTACGAACTGGTGCACACATTCAGGCGTAAATTAATGAAAACTCTGGGTCCAATATGTCGACAGTTTGATGAACACATCGGAAATGAGAATTTGAGATGTATAATTGAGCAGCACGTTATGGATCACAAACCAAAGTTGAGTAGTACACGCATGCAATGCGTGCGTTTCCCGATGTTTCCTAACTTTGGACGCATACCGAATAAGCAACTGCACTTTTGAAACTTATGTTCGGCGTATAATGCTGCATGCAAGCACTTGTCCATATCTGCCTTGACCGGATTTGGAAAGATGTCCATGTTTGAATAGCAACTTAATACAAACGAATAAACAAATAGAGAAATATTAAGTGATTCCTAAAATTGACTAACGGACACATTTCATAATGAATGGAATATTATGAGTAATAGCTTTATTTCAAATTGACATTACTAGCTTATATGCTACAAGCGAGCACTATTTTAAGCACCTGAGGTACGTTCAAATGTACCTGTCTCACTGTCCATCAATCGTACCTACGTAATGGGTATAACAAATTGCCTGATGTTGAGTTTGGTTTGCATTTTCTGTTTTTAAATAATAATGTAATTAATGGACATGCTTTTAAAATAAAACGCATTTGCGCTTTGTACTTAAAATGCATGTATGCATCAATGCAGACTTGATGTCGTGACTATATGGCTGGAATAATGTTACGTAAAGCCCAACTGCATTCAATCACTGCTTGGATGATGTTGATTTATTTGACTCGACTTACGTCCTCCTTACCCGTTGAGGATCATAGTCTCAACAGTTGACCTTCGCGCTTGCCAGAAGCATTGTGCATCAAGCATATTTTAGCAAATGTCCAAGTTTAAGATCAAAACGTAAATGGGATCATACGTGTGTTAATGTATAAGATAAGGCAATTCCAAACGGAACGTAATTTTGATACAGTGGAACTAAGCACGTTATGACATATATTCAAATTGCTGGTCCTCAACATCAAGTCTTAACATGTTATGAACTTATACATATTTGCGAAGACTGAGTAATATAGCTATTGTCTCTTCTCAGTTACCCCGTACATTACCAGCACATTTACTGTTACAATCGTCACAGGAAATTCACACTAGGAAATATAGTCACAGTGCGATAAGTTACAGGAAGTTCTTACAAGGAAATATATTCACAGTGCAATAACTGTGACCATGGCAATTTCTCGGCCATATAGTGACGGGAAATAGTGTACAGACACATTAAGTATACGTAGTGAAATGACCATCCCCGACGCACTGTAAAATAACTTGAGTACCACAAAAGAGTTAAAACTACCTGGCATAATGTTTTTAGGTAGAAAACTATTTTAGGCAATAAAATATAAAAATGGGTTACAGATGACAATCACGTGCACCTGAAGACAGATCACCATAGAAAGGACGATTGAGACTGACAGTGAAGTAAAAAAAGAAATGTCGATCGTTGTGTAATAATCACAGACTATCTGGGAGTGAGTGAGTGTAGTTTTACGCCGCACTCAACAATATTCCAGCTATATGGCGACGGTCTGTAAATAGTCGAGTTTGGACCAGACAATTCGGTGATCAACAGCATGAGCATCGTTCTGCGCAACTGGGAACCGATGACATGTGTCAACCAATCGATCCCGTTAGTCGCCTCTTACGACAAACATAGTCGCCTCTTATGGCAAGCATGGCTTGCTGAATGCCTATTCTACCCTGGATCTTCATGGGTTGTTGTGTCTGAACAGTCGTTACAGGCAAGCTCGTGTTTACAGGTGAGTACCATTTGGGGCCGGTAGCGAGATGTTGGGGGGTGGGGGTGGGGGGACCTGGGAATATTTCGTCAACGTGTATGGCATAAGGGATGACGTTGAGCAACCAGTTGCTATTAATTGTATCAAGGAAGAACCAAAGAACCACACGACATTGCCTACCAACACAGTAACTCTGATGCCTCGTAGAGCAACACTAACAAACGACTTTCTGCACAGCGCCCAAAAAACATCCTTCTCATGCCTTAACCAGCATGTTCTCCAAATATGACTCCGACAGAACACTCATGGTACTACCTGGATCGACAAATCATATGACTACGAACGCCACCTGTTACTGCTCAACAATGTCTCCTACTTAAGCGATAACGGATCGTGTTTTTCGCCTTTATTGAAATCAGTGGTTGTGGCACTCACTGTTGATTCAATAATTGATGATATTTTGCAGAAGAAACGACTTGTTGAATTGTGTAAAAGTTCACCCTACGATAGCACGTATCTGTCAGTGTCAGTCAAACAGTACTTTTGACTTTGATTGAAATTAAATTACGTACATTTGCAGTAGAATTGAATAGTACTCTATTGGAATTAAACATATGTTCATTTATATATCTTTTCCGTTTCTATTCAAGCTGGTCTAACACTGTATAATTTCTTTTTTGCGCACAAAGTTTAAATAGCCCGAACACGTACTGTGATGAAACACCATGATTAATCTGTAATCTTTGTAGAATATATAGTGTACATGATGCTGTCAGAGTCAATGAGGAATGCGATTGTGCAGATGCTTCTGTATTTCTCGAACCACCAAATAATGTCTGATAACAGACGTGAGGATGGTGGATGAACTACTCTGTGTGTGTGTTTGTGTTTGTGTGTGTATGTGTGTGTTTGTGTTTGTATGTGCGCGCGCGCGTGTATGTGTGATTGTGTGTGTATAAACTTGAAAAATCATTTCTGACAACATCAGGTCGTCCTTACTCATACATATTTGTGCCCTCGAACACAGAAGTCCGTCAGTGGGTCAACAAAACTTTATTCGGCATCTAAATATGCAATCACATGATATTGGCAACGGCCAAGCAGCGACGTCAGCCATAGGCGATCGTCAGCCTACCTGCGAAGCCGCTGCCCGAGGATCAATTCCCGTTACATTCCGATTTCATTGCCTATATACTACTGACTGTCAGACTGCCCTGTATCGTTTTACGATACATGTATGGCCAGCCTGCGGTATCCAGCACCTTATAAACAATGTAAACTTCCGTGGCCAGCCGGGCATTCTCGAAGATTAATAACTGTACCGATGGCCATGGTACCGAAGCCGCTGATATTTCATTTAGACCGACAGCACTGCGATTTAGGTTTAGATGACACAACTTAGCTTAACTCTGAGAATAAACAAACATGTCTATATTCCCTGATAAAGCATATGCCTATGCATATGATAATCACAACAGACAGCTGTGCTTTTATGACTATATATATTGCCAATCGATATTTCACTCTATGGACTCCTACGTTAGCAGATAGAAAGAACATGAAACGTTTGATGACAACTGATAACGATTAACATATAATGCCACACAGGAATCCGGATGAGAATTTGTGTCAAAATGACCTCTTTTGTTGATTTTGTGTGAATAGAGTGTGTCTAGTGTCTACCACATTTTGTTTGTGGTTGATTGTGGACACGTTTTGGTATCAAGATTAATAGTGAGCGGGGTTAGCTATCCGCCGCAGTGTTCTAGCTATCTGGTAGACTAACAGCTAGTATCTGAAATGAATATATTTTACTGAAAAAACGGTCATAGTGACAAAAGAAAATAATATAATGAAATGGAGCCCTGAGACTTTCTTCATTTCCTGAAGCTATGGGAATCTAGACTTGCCACATTTTCTAAACTTGCGTGGGCTTTCTTTGGTATATATACTTCAGGATCTGTATCACAGACTAGCTGTCTGGCTAAGGTTTGGAAAGGATTGAGTTTGAACCTGACACTCCAGTGAACAAAATTATGAGCCTCGATCCACGCAAATGAGATGCGATAACATGGTGGTTTTCAAGGTCCATGCCATGCCATGTTCGGTAAATATATTTTAGTTGAGATAAGAAGTTCTCACTTGTCACTTGAGTGGGCGTATAAATACCCCTTAAACCAAATAATATGAGAAGTAATAACGTGGTTGACACTCCGTGTCCTTCGGTGTCGAATTCCCCGGCCGTTGCAGTTTGATAACGTTGTGACGGTTCGTCCTGTCACGGGAGACCAGCCGCAGTGATGCAAGTCGTATTGACTTACCACTTATGTGACAGGAAAGAAGAGCGTTGTCTGGTCATTGTTGTTGGTCCCCGACCTAAATTCAATCGACAAAGCCTTTTTTTCATATCCATACGAACTCTCTGTTCATAACTACTTTGCAGCATTTTGTATTCGTGTTTATATTTCGGTTTGTGTTCATTGCCACCCTATCCTCCAACAGTAACCAGCTCACATACACCACAACCCTTTGACTGAAAAGGCACTTTGTGCTTACTTAGGAACTAGTTGAATATATATATTTGTCTGTTGTCTGTAAATAATCCAGTATTAATCCAGTGATCAACTGGACAGCGCTAATATATGCAACTGGGAAGCGATGACATGCGGCATACGAGCTGATCCCGTGAGTCCGCTCTTATGGTCAGCATGACTGCTCAAAACCAGTGATAATCTGGCCTTTCTCGAGTCCTGCCATTGTGTGAATTTAGAAGTGATGACGTTTTTACTGTTTCCTTTTCTTACTCTTCAGGCAACAAGAAGTGGGTCTTCTTGGCTGTTGTCATGATGTCACTAGTCATGTTTTTCTACGGTTACCACTCCAGACAAAATGTCTTGGCGCATATAAACACCCTGACAGAAATGGCCGGTAATGTTATTGTTATTGTTATCGATGTTATTCTTCCCTCATCGTTCCTGCATTCAGGACATGTTAACAATTAAATGTTCACCTCATTATAGATCACGGTTAAAATACTCAACATGCTTCTAGAAAATCCGAAATTAGTAAAGTATAATTTCATTTTAAAGATGTGTCTTTCTTTTTCTTTTAGTTCAAAAAGTCGTTGGAACCAATAGCAGTCTATTGAATCTTTACCAGAAGAAACTTGGAGGTACGTCTTTACAAGTCAAACGTTGTGTGTTCTCGCATGTAAAGTTGAATAGCGAGTATCATAATGTTTGACGATGAATCTGGCATGAGATGAAGAAGTGTGGGATGACACCGTGAATGAGAAATAAAGCAGCATACTGGCACGTTTAATATGAGATGGATAAGTATAGTGTGCGATGGTACCTTGATGAAATATTTAACATGCGATGAAACAGTATGGTGGAATCTTATATAGAGAGATGAAGCAGTGTGCGACGGCATATTTTGTATGCGATGAAGCATCATAGTGTATGATGGCATCTCAAATGTGAAAGGAAGTAACAATATGTGTGATGACACATTAGATGCAAGATGACGAAGCACAGTGTGTGATGGTACCTTAAATCTGAATAGCAGCAAAATTTGTGATGAGACATAAGGAATAAGATAAAGAAGCACATTGTGTAACGGTACCCTAAATATGAGATGAAGCAGTATGGTGAGTGACTGCATATTCAGTATGAGATGAAGCAGCATAATGTGTGCCGGTATATTGAATATGAGATGAAGCAGCATAATTAGTGAAGGCATATTTTGTATGAAATGAAGCAGCCCAGTGCATGATGGCACCTCATATATGCGATGAAGCAGTATGGGGTGTGACGGCATCAGTTTGAAGAATTGTCTTTCTTTTTCTTTCAGTTAAAAAGATTGACGGAGCCAGTAGTAGCCTATTGAATCTTTTCCAGAAGAAACTTGCAGGTACGTTTGTATTAGCCAAATGTCATGTGTGCTCCCATATTTAGTTGAAAAGCAAGTATACTAATGTTTGGCGATGTATCTGGAATGAAAGAGACGTATGGGGTGGTACCTTGAATGTGAAATAGTTCAACTTGGTGGCACTATAAATATGAGATGAATCAGTATTGTGATTGCATGTTTAGCATGTGGTGAAGAAGTATTGTGATTGCATGTTTAGCATGTGGTGCAGCAGTACAGTGATGGGTGGCATATCTAGTAGCAGATGAAGGAGTATGTGTAATTCCATATTTAGTATTCGATGAAGTAACACAGATTGTGATTGTATATCTAGTATGAGATTAAGCAGTATAGTGTGACGGCATATGTAGTGTAAGACGAAGCAGCATAGTTTGTGATAGCATAATTTGTCTGAGATGAAGCAGTGTATTATGGCACTCTAAGGATTATACGATGCAGCATAGTGTGTGATGGAATATTGGGTATGATATGAAGAAATACCGTGTCTGGTGACTCCGTTCATATGAAGCGAAGCAGCATAGAGTGTGCTGGGATATCTATATATTATGTGATTAAGTGGTGTAGTGTATGAGATGTATGAGATGAGGCAATATTGTATGCGATGGCATAGCTAGTAAGAATTAAAGCAGAATAGTGTATGATTGTGCCTTAAGTATGAACTAAAGCAGTACAGTCTGTGCTGGCATATTTAGTATGAGGTGAAGTGTAGTGACGTCTTATATATGACATAGTGGTACCTTAAATTTGAGAGTCAATGCACTCACAAGAGAGAGTGACGACATGTTTGGTATATAATGAAGCAGGATAGTGCATGATTGCACACTTAGTACGAAGTGCAGGAGTGTACTGCGTGGTGGCATCTTTAACATGAGGTGAAGGAGTATAGTGCGTGATTACATTTAGTATGAGGTGAAGGAGCATAGTGTGTGATTACACTTAGTATGAGGTTAAGGAGCATAGTGAGTAATTATATATAGTATGATGTGAAGGAGCATAGTGTGTGATTACATTTAGTATGAGGCGAAGGAGCATTTTGTGTGACTACATTTAGTATGAGGTGAAGGAGCATTTTGTGTGATTACATTTAGTATGAGGTGAAGGAGTATAGTGTGTGATTACATTTAGTATGAGGTGAAGGAGCATAGTGTGTGATTACATTTAGTGTGAGGTGAAGCAGCATAGTGAGCAATTACATTTAGTATGAGGCGAAGGAGCATAGTAAGTAATTACATTAAGTATGAGGTGAAGGAGCATAGTGTGTGATTACATTTAGTATGAGGTGAAGCAGCATAGTGTGTGATTACATTTAGTATGAGGTGAAGGAGCATAGTGTGTGATTACATTTAGTGTGAGGTGAAGGAGCATAGTGTGTGATTACATTTAGTGTGAGGTGAAGGAGCATAGTGTGTGATTACATTTAGTGTGAGGTGAAGGAGCATAGTGTGTGATTACATTTAGTGTGAGGTGAAGGAGCATAGTGTGTGATTACATTTAGTATGAGGTGAAGGAGCATAGTGTGTGATTACATTTAGTGTGAGGTGAAGGAGCATAGTGTGTGATTACATTTAGTGTGAGGTGAAGGAGCATAGTGTGTGATTACATTTAGTGTGAGGTGAAGGAGCATAGTGTGTGATTACATTTAGTGTGAGGTGAAGGAGCATAGTGAGTAATTACATTTAGTATGAGGTGAAGCAGCATAGTGTGTGATTACATTTAGTATGAGGTGAAGGAGTATAGTGTGTGATTACATTTAGTATGAGGTGAAGGAGCATAGTGTGTGATTACATTTAGTGTGAGGTGAAGGAGCATAGTGTGTGATTACATTTAGTGTGAGGTGAAGGAGTAGTGAGTGAGTGAGTGAGTTAAAATTTAATGTCACATCGGCAATATTTCAGCCATATCGTGACGGGAACGGAACATTAAAATGGAATATATGAGTATTATAACAATCAGTCGACGAAGGACAGTAAAAAACTAGAACATCACAGAAATGAATGTAAAACTAGTAGCTATGCCTAAAACAATTTATCTATAGAGGACAATACAATATAAAACCGGGCTATAGATTGCCAACAACTGAAGGTAGATCACCATTCTAGGGACCATGGGGACTTACAGTACTTTTGCTACCTGCATGGACCCTAGCTGGATTTACATCATCCCCTCAGCCATCAGCAATTTCGGAAATCTAGCCATACAATAAAAATACACTTATACTACCATTAAAAACGTGGAAATTTAGAATTTACTTTGCATGTTTGTGGACTTACGTACCCTCTCAGGAGGACAATAATTTTACAATACTTCAACCCCCTTTGAGGGTACAGCCACCAACAATTCAAGTTACTAATTCAAACTACCAGTCATTAAAATACATCTATTTACAGAAACATATTATTCAAAATTCAACCAAAAAATCAATTTCTTTTAAAAAACCTATAATTAAATGAGAATTAACGCTGGTAAAAAGATCCTTAATTGTTTTAACTGTAAAATACTTATCCCTTGTGATGGAGAATTCAACACAGTCAAGCAGAATATGCTTGACCGTGACTCTCTCATCACAAGAGATACAAAATGGAGGATCTTCACCTTTTAACAGGTACGCATGAGTGTATCTAGTGTGGCCAACACGACATCGTCGCAAAATAACCTCTTCAAATCTGGACTGACAACCCAAGTGGGTATAACCAATGTAAGGTTTTGTCTCATGTAATTTATTGATACCCACTTGGGTGTCCCACTTCTTTTGCATCAGATCACGGATATAAGATCTAATGGTGGCTTTGGAATCACTATAAGGAATAAGAAGTGGTGTCACAGATTTGTTGAGTGCTGCTTTAGCAGCAAGGTCAGCCAGTGTGTTACCAGAAATGCCTACATGGCTGGGTAACCAACAAAAGACGATGTCGTATTGGCCAGTAGCAAGATCATTATACAATTCAATAATTTCTATTAAAAGTGGATGTTTGCAAGAAATATTTTTAATAGCCTGAAGGCAAGAAAGAGAATCGGAATAGATTATATATTGTTTACGTTTCGGGTGTCTTTGAATATATTTGAGAGCTGTTAATATGGCGTTAGCTTCAGCTGTAAAAATAGAACTATTATCTGGTAATCTAGAAGATATTGTTCTGGATCCAATGACAGTGGCACAAGCCACTGCGCCACCGTCCTTGGACCCATCTGTAAATAAAGGTTTGTAATTGCTATATTTATGCTTTAATTGATGATATTCTTGTTTATATTGTAAGTCATTTGTTTCTGATTTTTTAAAAAAATGTTAATGTTAGGTCAACTTGTGGCCTAACCAACTGCCAAGGAGGAGAAGAAAGAAGACGGGAAGGCGATATACTTTCCAGCTCAATACCAGCAGAAGAAATAAATGGTTTAATTCTGTGCCCAAGAGGTGGAACAAGAGAAGACTTTTTGTTATACAAATCTTCATAAAGGGGATTGAACACACAGTTATAGGCAGGGTTAGATTCATCAGAATATAATTTAGTAGTGTATTGTAAAGACAATTTTATACGACGTTGACTAAGAGATGGTTCATCGGCCTCAACGTAGAGACTATCAATAGGTGAAGTTCTGAAAGACCCAAGGCAAAGTCTTAAGCCTTGATGGTGGACAGAAGTTTAAGGTTGCTGTTGCAGGCTCCACCATATACGATGGAACCATAATCGAGTTTCGAACGTATGAGTGATCGATACAGGTGTAAGAGGGTTGCTTGATCTCCTCCCCACTTTGTGTTGGAAACAACTTTCAACAAGTCAAGAGCCTTCAAGCATTTAGTTTTAAGGGACTTGATATGAGGCAGAAATGTTAAATGGGAGTCAAAGATTAGGCCCAAGAACTTGGCCTCCTTTACAACTTTGATGGGAGTGCCATCTAGAGATAGTTCAGGGTCCTTATGTGGTTTATATTTTCTGCAAAAATGTATACAGTTAGTTTTGGATTTAGAAAATTTAAAGCCGTTTTCAAGACACCATTTATTTATTTTGTTTAAACACAACTGCAGTTGTCGTTCAATAGTATGCATATTTTTCCCACGACAAGAAATATTAAAATCATCCACAAATAATGATCCATCAATTGAATCGTTTAAAACTTTTGATAAACTGTTTATCTTTATGCTAAAAAGTGTGACAGACAAAATACTGCCTTGTGGAACACCCTGATCCTGATTGTAATGATCAGACAGGGTAGAACCCACTCGAACTTGAAACTGTCTGTCCTTTAAAACATTTGCTATAAATTGAGGTAAACGACCTCGCAAGCCGTAGTCATGTAGGTCTCTTAAAATACCATATTTCCAGGTTGTGTCATATGCTTTTTCTAGATCAAAAAAGATAGACACAGTATGTTGTTTATTAATTAGTGCATTTTTAACAAATGATTCTAAACGCACTAAGTGATCGACAGTACTTCTGTTTTTACGGAAACCACACTGTATATCAGTTATAAGGTTATTTGTTTCCAAGTACCAAACTAGTCGATTGTTTATCATGCGTTCCATGGTCTTGCAAACACAGCTAGTTAATGAAATCGGACGATAATTGGATGGATCCGTATGATCACGTCCAGGTTTATGTATGGGTACTACTATGGCGTCACGCCATGAGGGAGGAAAGTTACCCCATGTCCAAATATCATCAAAAATATTGAGAAGAGTTTCTAGGCAGGATTCTGGTAGGTGCTTCAGGAGTTGATAATGTATGTTATCAGCTCCAGTAGCAGTGTCATGAGCTTGATCAAGAGCAGTATGGAGTTCATGAATAGAAAACGTTTCATTATAATCTTCCCCATTATCAGAATTGAAATTAATAGTTTTCTTTTCTTGTTGTTTTTGATATTGCTGGAATTTTGGTACATAATTTGAAGAGGAAGAGTGTTTAGCGAGGGTTTCACCTAGTTTATTAGCAATATCTGATTTATCAGTAAGCAATTGATCTCCATGTTTGAGATGATGGACAGTAGATTTAGTACCTTTACCTTTGATTTTCTGGATCATGTTCCATACCTTGGACATGGGTGTCCGAGAATTTATTTTGGATGCATAATTTTGCCAAGATTGGCGTTTGTTTTGTTTAAAAGTACGCCGCGCTTTAGCATTTAAAATTTTAAATTTATTTAAATTATGTACCATAGGATGGCGACGGAAATAATGTTCTGCCTTTTTCCTTGCCTTCCTAGCTTGTTTGCACTCATCGTTGAACCATGGTTTTCTTATGTGTGGAACTACAGAGGAATTTGGTATACACTCATCAGCTATGGAATTCAGTTCATCAGTAAAACATTTAATAGCATCAATAAAAAGTTCGGGTTTAAGTTTTTCAGCACACAGTGTTTCATATAAAGTGAAGGAGTATAGTGTGTGATTACATTTAGTGTGAGGTGAAGGAGTATAGTGTGTGATTACATTTAGTATGAGGTGAAGGAGCATAGTGTGTGATTACATTTAGTCTGAGGTGAAGAAGCATAGTGTGTGATTACATTTAGTGTGAGGTGAAGGAGCATAGTGTGTGATTACATTTAGTGTGAGGTGAAGCAGCATAGTGTGTGATTACATTTAGTGTGAGGTGAAGAAGCATAGTGTGTGATTACATTTAGTCTGAGGTGAAGAAGCATAGTGTGTGATTACATTTAGTGTGAGGTGAAGGAGCATAGTGTGTGATTACATTTAGTGTGAGGTGAAGCAGCATAGTGTGTGATTACATTTAGTGTGAGGTGAAGAAGCATAGTGTGTGATTACATTTAGTGTGAGGTGAAGGAGCATAGTGTGTGATTACATTTAGTGTGAGGTGAAGGAGCATAGTGTGTGATTACATTTAGTGTGAGGTGAAGGAGCATAGTGTGTGATTACATTTAGTGTGAGGTGAAGGAGCATAGTGTGTGATTACATTTAGTGTGAGGTGAAGGAGTATAGTGTGTGATTACATTTAGTATGAGGTGAAGGAGCATAGTGTGTGATTACATTTAGTCTGAGGTGAAGAAGCATAGTGTGTGATTACATTTAGTGTGAGGTGAAGGAGCATAGTGTGTGATTACATTTAGTGTGAGGTGAAGCAGCATAGTGAGTAATTACATTTAGTATGAGGTGAAGGAGCATAGTGAGTAATTACATTTAGTATGAGGTGAAGGAGCATAGTGTGTGATTACATTTAGTGTGAGGTGAAGCAGCATAGTGTGTGATTACATTTAGTGTGAGGTGAAGGAGCATAGTGAGTAATTACATTTAGTGTGAGGTGAAGGAGCATAGTGTGTGATTACATTTAGTGTGAGGTGAAGGAGCATAGTGTGTGATTACATTTAGTGTGAGGTGAAGGAGTATAGTGTGTGATTACATTTAGTATGAGGTGAAGGAGCATAGTGAGTAATTACATTTAGTATGAGGTGAAGGAGCATAGTGTGTGATTACATTTAGTGTGAGGTGAAGGAGCATAGTGTGTGATTACATTTAGTGTGAGGTGAAGGAGTATAGTGTGTGATTACATTTAGTGTGAGGTGAAGGAGCATAGTGTGTGATTACATTTAGTGTGAGGTGAAGGAGCATAGTGTGTGATTACATTTAGTGTGAGGTGAAGGAGCATAGTGTGTGATTACATTTAGTGTGAGGTGAAGGAGCATAGTGTGTGATTACATTTAGTGTGAGGTGAAGGAGCATAGTGTGTGATTACATTTAGTGTGAGGTGAAGGAGCATAGTGTGTGATTACATTTAGTGTGAGGTGAAGGAGCATAGTGTGTGATTACATTTAGTGTGAGGTGAAGGAGCATAGTGTGTGATTACATTTAGTATGAGGTGAAGGAGCATAGTGTGTGATTACATTTAGTGTGAGGTGAAGGAGCATAGTGAGTAATTACATATAGTATGAGGTGAAGGAGCATAGTGTGTGATTACATTTAGTGTGAGGTGAAGGAGCATAGGTTTGGTCTCAGATCTAGTAGCAGATGAAGTAGCATAGAATGTGAAGAAGTGTCTTGTATTGCGATGAAGCGGTGTAGTGTTTGATGGATAGAATTGTGTCTGATGCCATATCTAGTGTGAGAAAAAAAATCAGCATTGTGTGAAGGCATCTTAAACATGAGATGAAGGAATCTGATGGCACCTTACATGTGATATGAGTGTGTGAGTTTAGTTTTACGCCGCACTCAGCAATATTCCAGCGATATGGCGGCGAGACTATAGTCGAGTCTGGACCAGATAATCCAATGATCAACAGCATGAGTATTAATCTGCGCAATTGGGAACCGATAACATGTGTCAACCAAGCCACTGACCCTGACCACCCAATCAAGGTTAGTGGCCTCTTACGACAAGCATAGTCGCCCTTTATGGCAAGCATGGGTTGCTGAATTCCTATTCTACCCCGGACCTTCACCGGTGACACATGATGTGAAGTAGCACAGTGTGTGACGATATATTTAGTGTGACGACATATTTAGTATGCAATGAAGCAGCATTGTGTGTGATGGCATATGTAATATTCGACGACGCAGCATGGTGATAATTGCATATAGTTTTTGACTGAACTTCAAACATGATGAGGGTTCTGGTTAGAGTAAGGTTTAGGGTTAGATACAGGGTTAGGTTTAGGCTTAGGGTAGGGTTTAGAGTAAGTTTTAGGGTTTTCGTTAGGGTTTGCGTAGAGTCTGATGCACCCAAAATATGAGCTGAACGTTATGGTGGCTCCTTAAATATGAGTGAATGAGTGAGTGAGTTAATATTTAACGCCACATCGGCAATGCTGCAGCCATATCGTGACGAGAACGATTAAATGAAAAAATATATATTAATTAATAGCACATATATTGTAAAACACCTGTCAAAGAATGACAGTAAAACTAGCTAGAATATCACAGAGTAGAATGTAAAACTAGTGATTAGACCTAAAACAAAGTATCTATAGAGGACAATACAACATAAAAATGAGCTATAGGTTGCCACCAACTGAAGGTAGATACCGATACAAAGGACCGTTAAATATGAGATGAAGAGGCATAGTGTGTGATAGCATGTCTAATACGATAATACAGGAGTGTAGTGGATGACAGCATATTTAGTGTGAGACGAAGTATATGGTGTTATTGTGTATCTGATGTAAGATTAAGCAGCACAATGTGTGATGCGAAATGTAGGCTGTGTTGAAGCTTCCTTGTTAGCTTCCATACTATGAATCGAGTCCATCGAGTTCAGTCAGGCATTTCTAAAATGTGAGCCATGGCCCACCAGCTATCTTTGCCACTTGATAAATCATTGTCGGCCATGTAAAGTAGGTGCATTGCTAAAAATGCTTTATGGTTCACCTTCTTTATTATACAAGGTCACAACGTTTCGAGACAGATCCTAGTCTTTTCTTCACCTGAAACGTTGAGACCTTGTATAATAAAGAAGTTGAACCATAAAGCATTTTTAGTTTGATTCCTCCAACTTCTAAATGCCTTTGAAACAACTTAGGTGCATTGCCGTTTCGGAAAGACGTACTTGAGTTTCTGCTTGAGTTCCCAAGCGAAAACAAGCTCGTCATGCGTTTCAGACATGTGTGTTTATGTATGTACAGACACGAATGTATCTATGCAGTGCGTCATGTTAAATATACAACAACAACTTCGTTCAGTGCACAGTGACATCTCACGAATGAACGAATAAGTTCCGATCGCAACCCTTTTGAGCATGAGTGGGACATATTACACTGTCGTGTGCAACAAAGAGATCCCTCTGAAAAGAGCCAGGTCCAGTTGGAAGCTGCGTTACACGAGGAGTGGCGTAGACAAGCAACATGACATTTTATATGGTCACAGATTCAACATAAAACATTCTGGGGCCATACTGTACAGACACGGTTTTGTATGAAAAGGAGTTTGGTTGTGGTGATGAAGAATTATCATCATAAACTCAACATAGATTCCGTTAGTGTGATAAAATATGTCAGCATTTTGGAAATTTTGAGAAGAGCTAAAACAGGATTAAGTGTAAAGTATGTTTTATCTTTCCGGTATGTTTTATCATACAACTTTGTTTCAATCCATTGTGAGAACCTTTTTACTTACCATACACTCCCCAAAGAGATGTTGGATAGACCCTGGTTCAGCCTTACAGAAAGTGAGTGTGTGAGTGAGTTTAGGTTTATGCCGCACTCAGCAATATTTCATCTATATGGCGGCGGTCTGTAAATAATCAAGGCTGGACCAGACAACCCAGTGACTAACAACATGAGCATCGATGTACGCAAATGGGAACCGATGACATATGTCAACCAAGTTAGCGAACCTGATCACCCAATCCCATTAGTCGCCTCTTACAACAAGCATAGTCGCCTTTCATGGCAAGCATGGGTTGCTGAAGGCCTATTCTAACCCGGTACCTTCGCGAGTCCTTACAGAAAATACAAAAGCAGTTATCTCCAATTAAATAGTATTGACATAATTCCGTAGATTAAACTGAGCTGGAACCATGTAAGTCGTAGGATCTGAAGTAGTTTTGTCTGGTCTCATAGGCCAGACCAGTTGATATTGACTGAAAGTTCCTCTTCGCAGTTTCCAATGACTTATTATTATAATATTTTTCATCACGAAAATGATTGTTATTGTAAGCAATATCTACTTTGAGAGTATACATTACATTGTGTGCTGGAATACCTAGTTAAGAGCATAGATCACGTTGTATGCTGGAGTATCTAGTTGAAGAGCATACATTATATTGTTTGCTGGACTATCTAGTCGGAGGGCACACATTGCATTTGTTGTTGGAGTGCCTATTTCGAGAGCATACATTACATAATTTGCTGGAGCATCTAGTTCGCGAGCATGCATTGCATTGGTTGCTGGTGTATCTAGTTGGAGAGCATACGTTACATTGTATGCTAGTGTATCTAGTGAGAGCACATGTGACAACTGTGTTGGCTGGCCTAAATTTAGTTGAAGAACAAGTAATAAAGTGTGTTATATCTAATGGGAGTCTTACAATGCCATGTCATGTCTGGTTTCTTTTGAGACAAGATGCATTCTGTGATATGTCTGGTATGATACACAGAGTATCACACTTCTGGTTTCTTGTGAAACATGATACATTTAATGGTATACTTGGTATAGTACCACCACCACAGAGTGTCATGAGATATCTGTTACGTCATAAATTATCACAGTGTTTGTTGGGATGGGTGGTACGATATACAGCATTACAGCTGATTACAAAGCTCTTACGTTACATAGCATCACAGTCTGCGATGACATATCTGGTATGGCAAAAAGCATGACAACATATGTTGGTATGGCTGGTACGTTATAAAGCATCACAGTGTTTGCTGACATATCTGGTGCAATCTATAGCACCACAGTAGGTGACAGCAAAGCTGATGCGATATATCGCATAACAGTAAATGATGCCAAAAATTTGATACGATACTTTGTTTCAGTGTGTGTGATGGCAAAGTTGGTACAGTATTTAGCCTCACAGAGTGTGATGGCAAAGCTGGTACAGTATTTAGCCTCACAGTGTGTGATGGCAAAGCTGGTACAGTATTTAGCCTCACAGTGTGTGATGGCAAAGCTGGTACAGTATTTAGCCTCACAGTGTGTGATGGCAAAGCTGGTACAGTATTTAGCCTCACAGTGTGTGATGGCAAAGTTGGTACAGTATTTAGCCTCACAGTGTGTGATGGCAAAGCTGGTACAGTATTTAGCCTCACAGTGTGTGATGGCAAAGCTGGTACAGTATTTAGCCTCACAGTGTGTGATGGCAAAGCTGGTACAGTATTTAGCCTCACAGTGTGTGGTGGCTACGCAGTGTATGATGGCTACGCGGGTGATATAAATTTAGGCATTAAAAGAAGACATGTACAGGTAGGTTGGGGAAGTTAGGCATTGAGGATCTAAGTGAAAATAGAACTTTCCGTGTCTGTTCAGCAAAAATCTTTTGAGTGATATATCATGAGCGTGAGCTTGATCTATGATCCCCTAAGGTACTCGTATGTTGGGACAATTTTTAATATTATTGAGAAAGAAGTTCCACATTTCGTTAATCTGCTACCTTTTCTGAACACAATTATACACTTGGCTGCATAAAGTTTACGTTTTCATCGGTCACAGCATTAAGTCATATAACCTCTTATGTAAACCACCGACTGAAAAATCAACAATTCAGCATTCATACTTTGCATGGATGATTTTATTTTTTCATGTCTTGACAAAAATATGCATCTCCTGAAAGGCAACTGCAGTTTTGTTGAAACAAAATTAACAACTGGTGCGTAGGAAACGGATATAGATTCTAAAAATTCAAAATTAGTTTGAAATTCTTACTTGGTTCTACGCTAGTATTTGCCGAAATAGAACCCTCACAAAGGCCCAGAGTTATATTTTAATACCGCACCTATTAAGGCATTAACAGAAGCCAAATTCGTAGGTCTAATTTAAATGAACAACATGTACAGCCTGAAGGCTCTTGAGTTGCTGAGAGAAAACACTTATATACATCGTATATGGTTGTCCCTGTAAAGGCAACCTAAAACTATTAGATTCTGTATCTCCAAGATCAATGACTTTGTCTTGGACCCTTTAGAACCTCTCCTGTCGAAAGCCTCCATGTCGAGGTCAACGAACCAAACCATGTTGCGATCATTGTAACACATCGGCTGATTGTTCTGCTGACGACGCACTTTACGAACGTTAATTAAAACTTCTACAACATTACAGTGGTAATAAACCTGTTATAAGAAGTTACATCCGTTATCTATGGTATCAACAAGCTATGGGCAATGAAGCCAATATAGCCAACTATTGATTACCCATACTCGCGTTGTCAGACCACATTTGCAGAGGTCATAGCAGATATAGAACATTGTGTATCCATTACGAAGGAAGAATCACTGTCAAGCATGTCCACGTTATCATCACAAGGGACCAGGGTCCCGTTTCACAAAACTCTCGTAAGCCTAAGATCTCGTAACTTTTCTCGTAGCATTTGTACCTGGTATACTGTAACATAGGAAGTGCAAATGCCACGAGGAAAGTTAGGCTTACGAGAGTTCTGTGAAACGGGGTCCTGTATTACAAAGCTTCAGCAAAGGTGAACTTAGTTGATTCATGAATCTTCAAATTGATTTAATTCACAAGTCCTGATGCACAGAGTAATTTTCTACACATGGGTAGTGTTATAAATAAATGACTTTAATGAATGAAGTAACGTAAAACAATTGTCCTCAGGAAAGGATACGAGTATGCAAGTTTTGCATAATTATATCTGAAGTATTTCTATACATGCCAGACTTTTTAAAATGCTTTACATACGTGATTTTCACTTGTGGTTAAACGTACCAAGTATTGCCAGGAACTGAAGGTGTCCGGCTCGCCGACTTGGTTGACACATGTCTTCAGTTCCCAATTGCGTAGATCGATGATCCTGTTGTTCATCACTGGATTGTCTAATCCAGCCTCGATTATTTACAGACCACCGCCATATAACTGGAATATTGCTGAATGCGGCGTAACCCTAAACTCGCTCACTCACTCATTTAAAGGTCAACCAGATTGATCTATGAGTCACCGCATTCTGGGAATATGACCCAGGCAAGTTCATGAAAATGTACATATAAACAGACGACTATTTCTCAAAGGCGAGTTGAAGTAAGAGTCGAAAAGGTGTGCTGGGCAAAGAAGCGGCTTTCGAAGAAAAAGTACATGTAATTTGTTATTTTAATCTGTAAACATGTGTTCTGTATTTACAGATTTGCAGAAGTCCAAACTGTGGTCGAAAATCCCAGACGCTCCTAAGTGTACGAAAGAGATGCACCCAGGTAAAGCTACATATGAAGTCTTTATATCTTTAGATACACCAATGCGAATATTTTCGCATAACGCTCTCTTTAAAATCGGAAGGATAACATTCCCCAGCCCTTTATTCAGAATCTAATTGGCGCCATATTTTGCCGTCTTGAATCGGTATTCAGTGTTTGTGCTGGCCACAACAGATACTGAGATGTTGGTGTATCCTAGTAGTATTTTTATGTTGTTTGAGTCAGTTCACAGTTACTTCTGTCTCGGAAATATGTAAAGTTATCCAGTTATGGTATCCATGCTATTGTTATGTTTTTAACATTCACTGTCTATTGACATATGAAAAATATTACCTATTTAAAGAATCTTGTCAATAAAAAGGTACATTCAGAATATGAATTCTATTGAATTATTCACAATTTCGTTCACTTAAACCAGAAAAAGGAGACAATACGCTCCACAAAGCCCTAGTCCATCCATTCAGGGGATAGTACTCGACAATATGCCCACAGATAGAAATGGTAATGCCAGCATGTAGAACAACGTTAACGATAAACGACAAATGCAAGAATGTTTATCTATGTAAACCTAAACACTCATGCAGCGTGTCATTCGTAACTTTCGTGGAAGTTCAAGTGATATCAGTGAATCATGTATGTCAGTGATATCCCTGATATCCCATGACCGATATGACTGTGGATCAGGGTGGCATTTTGTGAATTTATTCACTCTTTACAATTAACTAACATGCACGTTTGTCAATAACGTAACCAAGATTGGTCGTAACATTTTTCAATTTTCATTTTGATACCTTGTTATTTGCTCTTCAGGAGCGTTATGTACCGACCCAGACTGTCATCAGGATATTCCAGACCAACCTGTAGTCAGACTGCAGAACCTTCTCAACTCGATGCACTCAGAGAATTTGGAAAAAGTAAAACGAATCAATGAGCTGAAAGAATTGCAAGTACAACCCACAGGGAAACAGATTCTATTCCTTACTGGAGCATCATCTAACCATTTTATGGAATCCCAGGCAATGCTAAAGAACTTCCATGAAACCATCCCAGCAGTATTTAGTAATTATTCACTCAGATACTATGATCTGGGACTAACACAAGCAGAACGCGCACAGGTAAGTCAATCTAACCATCATGGCAAGAATCGATGACCACCCAGAAAAGAACATTCTCTGTAATACGATACATTAAATACATACCCAAGGGTTTACTACAGCTATAATTACACCTTTGTATAGGCATGTTGTTATCAGTGGGGCATGGGTATATTTTTTTTTTAGAAAACGTAAAATAACATTTTTTAACAAATGGAAGCTAGCACACATGTAACAACAGGTATTGTGGTGTATTATTGATGGTAATCCTTTGGAAACTGTTAATGCATATTTACGACAGATGACAAACCTAAAACTGTTATGGATTAGAGTTCCCATGATGTTGTGTGAACAAACAGGAAAAGCATTGATGGTCCATAAAATCACTAATTAGAGGTTACACTGGTTATGTTTGACAAGAGAAATGGTACGGCTTCTTGACTTGGAGGTCGGGAGTTGGAAACTACATAGAAATGAACCACAGTAAGTTTTTTAAATTGTTCTACACTTGCAGTATAGGACATTTAATGAAGTTGTCCACTGGGATTATTCTGAGATATCCTCCTCAGAGTATTATCCGTAATGCATGTATGAATAATTATTCACGGTTATGAACATTGAGTATCGTAGACATACTTCTGCTAGGCGGTGGGGTAGCCTAGTGGTTAAAGCCGAAGATCCGGGTTCGATTCCCCACATGGGTACAATGTGTGAGGGCCATTTTCTGGTGTCCCCCGCCGTGATATTGCTGGAATATTGCTAAAAGCGGCGTAAAACCAAACTCACTCACTCACTCACATTCGATTTTCCAATGAGTAAGAAAACGTGGACACCCAAACTGGCACTTATCATTGGATAACAATAATGTTCCAGTCTATGAATCCTTTAAATTCTTTTTGTTCTGCAAAATACATTTGATACGTATTATCACCATCACATGATTGTAATTCTGCAAAAATATATATCTGCCCATCATATAGTCAAAATTGTTCCATCGACTCTGCTTTTGGCACAGATTTCTCATGAATGTGGAAAGTGTTTTTGTTGCTTCTGTTAATCAGGTTTAGCAGTGAACAGTTAATTGGAAACTGTAGGGTGGAAAAGAAGAATTTTCTGTATGCAAAATTTGAAAAGTAAGGACAGTGAGCAGCATGCACGTTTCTATTCTCATTTTTGTTAGAATTTAATTATTGATTGTATCTTGTTAGATATAATGGTGCGTCGCTCGCATATACCTTTGGCGTGTTGTGCTAATTCATGTTCATATTTTGTCATGAATACGTTCATTAGCGTCCAGGCAAACCTCCCACGTCTTGGTATGACTGAAGTCAAACCAAAACATCTGACTGTTAAAGGCACTTGTTTCAGGTTGAGAAGCACTGCAAATGTGAGGTGAAAATCTTCCCAGTACAACAGTTGGACGATTGGATGAGGCGGTTGGAGTGTTATATTTGGAAACCCATAATAATACAGGTGAATTATTTCATCCAAACCTGGAATGTTTTGTCTGTTTTGGTCAAAGTTGATAGATGGCATCACTATCAGGATAATATTTGTTGTCGACGTACCTTACACATCAGTCATTATCAAAATTTAATCATTTACCAACGAACCATAAGGCAATATTTCCCTCTCTTCAATTTAGACTGTTAAGGTCTCTTATTGAACACATCAGCTGCAACAAGTTTAGTACAAAAAGGAACCTGTTGTGATATAAGTTACAAGTGTTCATGCAAATTAAGAAATACCAACTTTAATGGAGAATCGTCTGAAACAAAATCCGAAACTCCAACACCATAGAAATCCCAATCACTATAATATGTTGAAACAAGTTCCTGTTATGCCTACAAGGGAAAACGTAATGATATCACTGATTGTTACAACTCCAGCATCATAGAAATCCCAATCACTATAATATGTTGAAAAAAGTTCCTGTTATGCCTACAAGGGAAAACGTAATGATATCAATGATTGTTGCAACTCCAACACCATAGAAATTTCAATCACTATAATATGTTGAAACAAGTACCTGTTAGGGAAAACGTAATGATATCACTGATTATATCATGTGCTCGAGAAATGCGAAATGCTAACCACATGTGTACAATTTGTTTTTTATTATATCTTGGAAATGAAACGAGTCTGCTGACTTTCAGGCGAACATAAAGTCTGCTGACATTGTGGTATGGATGGACACTTCCATCAGGCTACCAAAAGAAGGGTTGAAGGAAGGTGTGATGAACGTTCCCCTTCAGGGCCTGTCCATCGGAGGTGGGGGAGGACGAACCCCTACATTTATTGACACAAGGATGATCAACTACTTCAATACTACAGCGTGCATGTACGCGCCATTCACCATGGTGGAAGCCAATTTCATGATGTTTCACAATGAAGAGTTTGTGAGAGATGCCATAATTGCACCTTGGATGGCATGTGCTGTAAATCGTAATTGTATGTGTCCTGATGGATCCATTCTATATTGTAATTATAGCCAGAATAAGTATGGCATTTGCCATAGGTATGACCAAGCTGCAATCAGTTTAATTGCAATGCAACTGTTTGGAAAACATGTCGAGAGTTTACGAGCAAAGAATCTTAAGAGTGAAATTAAAAGAGGCGATACTTTTGAATATTTCAAATATTTAGATTCACAGGTGAAGCAATAGGGTACCTGAAAAGAATATTCTTCCCAGTCGAGTCAATCGATCAGGAAACATACTCCCAAATAATTCACACCTAACAATTTGTCCGATTGGAAGACCTTCCTCCTCTTTGTCTTTGTAATCCACCCATAATCAAACAATATCGGCTCATCGTGTTAGCAACACATTACAGGAATATTTGTACATTGTTGTGAATCTTTTTTCTTGGAGAAGGTTAATCTTGGAGAAGTTTATACGGTAATGTGGCGTTTGATTGATGGGCTGATGGACATTTGAAATCATTAGATTGTGGGAAAATTTGGAATCGGCAGAAAAGTGCCAAGTATTTTTGTGCCAGCAAGGCAGAATCAATAGGTTTTACTCGTAAATTTGCAACCAGTTCCCGTTCGAGAATCTAACCATGAATGGTAATGTCATTCATTCCGTCCAACGCCATAATCACGTAGGTCTGATAGTTCAGTATGATTGCTGATGGAATTAACACATCAACGACTGAATGAAGTTACACCAATGGCGAATTGACTACGACGTCTCAAATATCGTTTAAACCGAACAAAAAACATAAGAAATAATGTACAAACAGTTCATATTACCAGTTTTGGACTATTTTCAGTCATGAGATAATTCTACCAAACACAGACAGATATACTTGAAAAGCTCAGTGTTGATGCTCTAAGAACCTTGTGTGGTGCTATTCGTAGTACCAGCCATCATGAAATGCTAGTATACATATATACAAATAAACCAATCATCACCCGTTATGCCGTAGAAGATAATATCATAAAATGGCTATGTTTTACAAAATGGTTAATAGCATTACGCCAAGGTATCTCTGTAATCTTATTCGGCCTTGAGTATCAAATTTCGTTGGTTACAATCTTTGCGATGATTCAAATCTTCAGACTAATAGACTGTAAGTTTGTAAATTTATGCGAGGTCCTTTCTGCCGGAATTATGGAATTCAATATCGGCCGAACACACGGAATAACCGAGCCTATTGAGAATCAAAAATGCAATTTCAAACGATTCTAAGAATCCACAGTAATTTTGACTTAAATTTCGGTATCAGATTTTGTCAAATCATACATTCTTGAATGTAGTGACCTTAATGAACACAGATATGAAAGATTTATAGCTCTAACATCATCTTGTTCTTGCTGCCATAACTAACAGCGTGAAGACTCTGCTGATTATTTCTTTTCTTGTACCCTTTATGACGATATGCGTAAAATGATGTATTTTATACTAATAGCTTCCACCTAAAATCAGTTTTGTTTAAAAATCGAAATCTGTTCCACAATAGCAAACAAAGAACTTTTAATTTCAGTGGACTCGTATATAAATTTAACAGGGAGATATCCAAAATAAGTTGCCTGTATGACATATACTGTTTAACAATGATTGGTGTTATTTCTTGGTTTAGCATCATGATGATTTTGTAACATTCACATTGTGCAATCATAATGACACGTTGACTCTTCCTGTCATTGTATCCCAGAATGGTAGTTTTATAAAATGACGCTTGTTTACCAATCTGGCTCCTTTCTTTGGAAAAATATGTTTAAATCATATGGAAAAAGGTATCAGAATAAATTGGAAATGGTACAGAAGGCAGAATCACCTCCAGTGAAGAACATTTGGCTTAAAGGGTAAAAATGATAATCCTTTGAATGTTATAATGATAACAAATTTAAAGCTTTTAACTTTTCAGAAAGAAATAGATATTACGAAACCACCATATTTCAATGGTAACTTTGCAAGCTTTCGTGCCTTCTGGTCTTCTTTCCATGTACTGTTTTGAAATCCACTACACCGATAGCTGAAAACCAAATACATAATATGCATGTATAGATGTTCACTGGTCACGAGGTGGAGAGTGGGTTGATGTTCCCTGTGCTCGAAACGCAAGGGTAACATAAACAGACATCGAGGGTACATCGACCCATGGGCCCCGAGGGACCAGTGAATAACGTATTTATCATACCGAACACCTCAACGTACATTGTGAACTGTTTGAAGCATGGGTATCGGATCGTACACACAGCAAACCTGTTTGAATCAAACGATTCGAATCTTGCATCTTGCTGTTTTTCTCTCATATTGTTTTAGTAATATGTTATGGTGCAATTCCCCTTCTTAGTATTCAAAGGGACTACATTTGAACATTTTGTTAAAATGTATTTATAGCTTTCGGTAGATTTTGCAGACGACACATGAAAACACACATTTTTCTCCCTTCCATCGTTTTGCATTCGCAAAACATCGGTACTTTCCGTGTATCATGTGTCATTTCGTGTTATTTGAGATAAAGAAGTATCACAACAAAACACAGAATGAGCTGCCATTGGTAGCGGGATATACTGAAATGTAGTTCGCTTGTAAGTGGGGTAGATTGACAAAAGAGTTAGTGTGAGGTCAAATAAGTGTGCATGCATATATATGCGTGTGTGCGTGCGTGCGTGCGTGTGTATGTGTATGTATGCGTATTTATTACTCGCCCGTGGAAGATACTGCAGCGTAATATTTTTACAGCAATATTACACTAGTGTAATACCGCTATACGCATGACGTCATAACGCTTGACTGTGCGGAAAACAAATAGTCATCGTACTGTAGGCAATTTCGCCGCAGTTTCTATCAATTTATGATGGAGAGTAATAAACAGAATACTAAACTCGCGTCTGTGAAATACCATTTCTATTAAATTCGTGAAAGAATTTGAATCAAACTCGCTTTCGCACGTTTGATACGAAATCATTAACTCGTTTAATAAAAATGGTATTAAACGGGAGGTCGTTTAGTAGCCTCTATGTATGCATGTATTTGTACATGTGTGTGTGTATGCATGTATTTTGTACATGTGTGTGTGTATGCATATGTGTGCTTGTATGGATGCAAATTGTGAGGTAGTGATTGGACATTCATGTCTGTCTGTACGTACGTACGTACACTAAACCTGTCTGATGCACAATAAACCTGTGAATGTTTCACAGAGGTTGGAAAGATGTAACTTCAAAAGATGGAAATAAAACACGAAAAGAACAGAAAAAGATAGCTTTTTGTGTTCAAAACTAGAGTTTCTCCATGGTGTGGCCACCAATATCAGACCTCATAAAAAGCAGTATATGCATTTGAACACAATTTACTTTCCTTTAATACAATATCAATTGATATCATTTTACACAGGACAGGGTTGCAAACGTATCAGTCCAGACGCAACTCCTATTAGACTCGCGGATTCCACTAGCCCATAACTGATGCAAAAGACCCGTGTGGCAGATCCTATCAAATGCTTTGCGCGCACCTCCTTGTCTCTATCCATCGCCTAAGCTATATAGTCATACAAATGAGTGAGCTGGTCCCGTGCAACCCTAGCAAAATTTGTATCTCATGGAAATAAATAGTATATCACGGTCGTTCTTATACAGTACAATAAAAGACTGCATACACAATAACAAATTTAGCATCATGAAGTTAGTATCAGTCTCTAGATAAACATGCATTAAACGTCACAATGCAAACGTTTGTTTACACTGGACATTTAATTTGCTTTATCTTATGATCAATTTTTTCTTACATCACTTGTGTTATATCCATTTGAATTACAGACACGAGTTCAACTTTTCCTGAGTGTTTAAAAATCAACTATGCGTAAGATGCAACGACAAGTCCACTCGGACGATATGGTACTCACGTTCGTCGTTTCACTCTCAAAAACGCATGTGCCGCATGACACGCCAAACTGATCGCATGCGTTCTTGTGCAGAACATGTACTGAATCTCATTTTATTGAACACCGTAATATATGTGTTTCATTGTGCATAAAAAAGAAGCTGCATGAGACACTCCGACGATATGACACGTACTATCATGTACATACAAGAGCAGCCGCTTGAAGTGTTCGAACGAAATGATATGTCTTGTACTGTACATAGAAGAAGAAACTGCCTTAAATACTCAGAGGACGTGAGAATTACATTGCTGTTCATGAGAAAAGCGTCTGTATGAAATACTCGCAGAAACTGATATGAACTCTTCTGCACACGCAAGAAGCAGCTGCATGAAATACTACGACGATATGATATGTACTGTACTGCACATGCAAGAAGCAGCTGCATGAAATACTCCGACGAATTGATATGTACTGTACTGCAAATGCAAGAAGCAGCTGCATGAAATACTCCGACGAATTGATATGTACTGTACTGCACATGCAAGAAGCAGCTGCATGAAATACTCCGACGATATGATATGTACTCTCCTGCAAATACAAGAAGCAGCTGCATGAAATACTCCGACGAATTGATATGTACTGTACTGCACATGCAAGAAGCAGCTGCATGAAATACTCCGACGAATTGATATGTACTGTACTGCACATGCAAGAAGCAGCTGCATGAAATACTCCGACGAATTGATATGTACTGTACTGCACATGCAAGAAGCAGCTGCATGAATTACTCGGACGATATGTACATCTCTACAAACGAGAAACAGCTGCATGAATTACTCGGACGATATGTACATCTCTACAAACGAGAAACAGCTGCATGATATACCCCGACGATATGTACATCTGTACAAACGAGAAACATCTGCATGAATTACTCCGACGATATGTACATCTGTACAAACGAGAAACAGCTGCATGATATACTCCGACGATATGTACATCTGTACAAACGAGAAACAGCTGCATGATATACTCCGACGATATCGTATGTACTGTACATGCAAAAAGTAGCTACATTAAACTCTTTGACTATATACTAATTATGAACTGCACATGACATCAAAAAGAAGATGCATGAAATACTCGGACGAGATGACACGTGGAAAGAGTTCCGCCAGTAGCCCCCGTTGTTTTATCATTCTACGCATCAGAATAGATATTAAGAAAAATCTACCCTATGCCTAACAGACGTATGTAAGAGCAGGCCTAGCATATACCTAACTCTATACCTAAGATAATGCTAAATCTAAGCGCTAAATCTAAACCCGAAACCCAAACCCTAACCTCTGGAAATAATCATAATAAATAGAACACATTCTAAGCAGGGGTTATGGTCGGAACTCTTACCAACCTATGTTCTAAGTGGTGTACTATATTTTCTGAGGAAGGTGCAAAGGAATTGTTTATCAAATGTTTATGTATCTGTGGCTAACTCACACAAAAGTAGTAAGGTCCTACCTGTCCCTGGCGAAGTCTTTCATCCATCCTCCGTGTTTGTCAGTTTAGAAATCGCACTGGCTCCGTTTCATCGTTTTGTTAGAACTGAGAGACCACGCGGTGTCATCTGTTCAAAGTTTTGAGAATCACGTGCTGCACGTGAAAACCACATTGGATAGGAGTCATATATGTAATACTATTGTAGTGTTACTTACCCGACTTTTAATGCGATAACAAATAAAGAGAGGCTCAGAAGGCCTCATTACAAGAGGCCTCATTATATACTAAGTATAAGAAAGGATCGTGGTATAGTTCGTATGTTATGAAACCGAGTATGGTATTCTATGTATTACCCACGCCATACGTGTAAAACATTGACCAAACAATGTGTTCATGCATAATGTTTATTGATGCCAGTGGACGTTGTACAACACAGGTGGGGTGGGGTGGGTTAGTTTACTACACATACATCTTCCTGCTGCTGCTTCTCAGTACGGTACTTTTCCATTCGTCCCAGTATTTAATTCAGCTGGATCCGTGAAGGTCCCGGGGTTGAATAGGCCTTCGGCAACCCATGCTTGAAATAAAAGGTGACTAACGGAATAGGGTGGTCAAGATCGCTGACCGTCTTAGTTGACGCATGTCATCGGTTCCCAATTGCGCAGATCGATTCTCATGTTGTTGATCATTGGACTTTCCGGTCCAGGCTCGATTACTTACAGACTGCCACCATATAACTGGGATATTTCTGAGTGCGACGTAAAATTAAGCTCACTCACTCACTAATTCAGCTGCTTTTTGTATGTACAGTACAGTACAGTACAGTACAGTACAGTACATAGCATTTCGTCCAAGTATTTGATGCAGGTGCCTCTTGTATGCACAGTACAGTACATATCATATCGTCCGAGTATTTAGTTTAGCTGTTTCTTGTATGTGCACTAAAGTACATGTCATATCCCCGCGTATTTAATGCAGCTCCTTCTCAGTACAGTAATATCAATTTGTCCGAGTATTTCACTAAGATGCTTCTTGTATGTACAGTACAACATATCGTCCAAGTACTTCAAGTAACTCCTTTTTGTATCTACAGTACAGTCCCTATAATTTTATCGACTGTTTAATGGGGCTGCTTCCTGTATGTACAGCACAGTACATATAATATCGGCAAGTATTTAATGAGGCTGCAGATTTTATGTTAGGTGCAGAACATGTTAGTTCGTCAGAGTATGTAATGCAGCTCCTTCTGGCATGTACAGTACAGGACATGGCAAATCGTCCGAGTGTATAATGAAGTTTTGTCTTGTATGTACAATACAATACATCATATCGTTCGAGTATTTAGTGCAGCTGTTCTTGTATGCACAGTAGAGGACATATAATATCGCGTCTTATTCGATGCAGCTGCATCTTATATGTACAGTACATGTATAGTACTCATCGATTCGTCCGAGTATTTCACTCAGCTGTGTTTTGCATGTACAGTACATGCCATTTCATTCCGTTGCATTTAATGCAGATAAATCTTCCTGTTTCACGCGTTGTGCGCGTGTCTGTGCTGCTTGTCATGACGCCTTACCACGAGTCTACTTGTATGAGAATGTACAAATGCAGTAATTCACTCTTTTCCATCAAGGTTACCATTTCACTAATAACTATATTGATGGTATGTTCTTAACAAATAACATATTCTACAATGCTGGTTACAAGCATATGAATGTATATATTGTACATACATTGCCTTGTCATAGTTTTCCTCGGCTGCTCTCATATTCTCCCCTACTACATCCAGCAGGACACATCTTTTCGTATGCATGTTTTGTTGAGGTAATATGTGGACGACCGACCCTCTGTATGCGGATCCATACGGATAAATTCGTAAATGAAAAGTATGAAAAAAGCATGACTGCAGGACGATTAACGTGAACACGCGTTTGACTTTATGATATTACGCAAGCGCAACGACAGCGTCAGAACCGAGAGATCGCGGGGAAATGAAAATCGCATTTTATCGTTGTTGCGATTTCGTGTTATCGTGGCCTTATTTTACAAATCGAGATTGCGAGATTTGACACAAATCACAAAAAAAGTGCTATGTACCAAAAACACGAAATGCAAGATCGCAAGAAAGCAACATTTTAGCCAAATCTCGCATTCTCGCCCTTTTGACTTTCTTGGCTCTGAGAGCGTGCTGTTTCACTGCAATTGTCGCCTTAAAATAAAATAGCCGAATTCAGGATAATGATGACATCAGAGGTTTATTCACTTCACAGTGAAGCTTCACCTGCTTATACATCGGATGAACGCATAGTAGTTCTAAATTCTTGTCACCATTATCCTTTTGTCCCTTTGTTATTTCATGGGTTGTTCCTGGTTGATATAATGTTCCCATAAATTCCCCAATGTATGTCCGACTGTAACCGTACGGTGGTCATAAAGACACAAAGGTTCCCGTTTCATTTAGCCAGAATCATTTCAGATTGACCACCTACTTGTTTGTGGGATTCTCATTAAGTGGCCAGCGTGTCAATCAGGAAGTGACAGGCATCCGGTAACATTAATGCAAACAGACATCCATTGTCTACAGTATGTCTTTTTCTGAGAGAGTGAGTTACTCTCGTTTGTGTATGGGAAACTGCAACATATGTACATCTGTGAATTCAAAATCATTTTGAATAGTACATTTATGTGTGAAACATTGATGAAATACCTGCACTATAATAGTTTGTTTCCTAAGGTTGAGATCACGAGAATGCGAGATCGCGAGAATGTCCCTTACATTATTCCATAGATACACTAGCGTAACGTCTTATGTCTACTCACCTTGTATACAATAGACGCTTAAGTCATACAAGTCACGCTCAACAGATGATGGTGTAAGCAGGGAATGTCAATGACCCTATGAAGCTACTTGAACGGTAGAATCTCTACGTCTTGCGATATAGCGAGGCAGCAGTGTTATGATACTGTCAACAATAATAGTGCTGGTGAAGCCCCCAGCGGGACACCGCTTTGTCGCGTTGTTGGTTTTCGGAAGATATTGCTTTTTAAAACACGACATACCTTTCAGCCAAATCGACAGTATTTTACGTCAGTTGTGATACAAGACTGATGTCTTGCATAGTCATTGATGTAAGCGTGTGGGTGAGTTTAGTTTTACGCCGCACGCAACAATATTCCAGCTATATGATGGCGGTATGTACATAATCGAATCTGGACCAGACAATCCAGTGATCAACAACATGAGCATCGATGGGAACCGATGACAACCAAGTCAGTGTGCCTGACCACCCGATCCCGTTAGTCGCCTCTTACGACAAATATAGGCGCCTGTTGTGGAAAGCATGGGTTGCTGGAGGCCTGTTCTACCCCGGGACCTTCACGGGTCATTGGTGTAATACTTTTTACGACTATATTTCAAGTAGTAACTAATATTAATTTGGCCTCGTCGGGAATAGATGGAAAACAGCTGATGCGGCGTACAATAACATTCCTTCCTTCCTTCAAATCGTGATTCTGTGCATCCCTTACATGTTGCATCACTCGCGTCAAGGATCGATGTCAGTCCATCATGGACCAGTCTAAGTAACTAACTCCACCACTGAGTCTAACAAAACCTTATGGGAGGTCGCGTTAGGTAACCTTTGAGATTTACCAATCAAAACACAGCTTACCAAATCGCGAAAGTGCACATTCGCACATACCGTTTGAACTTTTTATCTAGAAAAGCTTCATACCCGAACGATTCCGAATGCTATTTGGCTTACGCTCGCTTCCAGGTGATACACACGGCTTACGTACAACCATGACAACGGTAAGTAAACAGTCGCTGAAAATGGTGTTTTTGGCAATATTCAAAGATGTCATCTTGCGGAAATATTAGCTAATGGTAACAATGTCAATAGAAACCCCAATGCGTATATACTGCAGGTCAAATAATTGTGTTATGTGCGGATTTTTGTTTGTGGAGAGATCTGTGTCTGTGACTTGAATAGTTTGAAAGTCCCTCCGATCCCTAAATAGTAGCCGTTGTCTGATTGGTTAAATCTATTTAACCGTCCCGCGTTTGATTGGATGGTCATTGGTCGCTCAAAGGTTATACCTGACGCGACCTTCTACCATTTTAGACTCAGTAATGGAGTGTAACGAAATACACTGAGACTAAGTTTACTTGTTGATCATGCACAAGCGAGTACATCTTCAGTTATGGCCCGAGGGAGTGTCCCATTTTTCACAGCGTCTTGGCGACTGATCCGGTATCAATCAGAGTTTGTGAAAGGTTATTAGGAGTCAAGAAACCAACACATAATTCCATGGTTCATGCGGGCAGTGGGGTAGTAAAGTGGTTAAAGCGTTCGTTCGTCACGCTGAAGACCCGATTCCCCACATGGGTACAATGTGTGAATCCCATTTTCTGATGTGCCCCGCCGTGTTATTTTTGCTGGAATATTGCTAAAACCGACGTAAAACTAAACTCACTCACTCCATGGCATATGTTCAGTTGGATTGGTTAGTATTTTACCGAACGAAGGTAAAAGTGTACATGTGATCACACCATATTGTTTCTGTTTACACGACGGGAATTGATAGACATGCGCCACTGTTTGTTTTTCATGCAATGTTAATATAAATCAATAGTGGTTACGCTTACGAAAACTGCAGCGTGTTGCCCCTAGTGACAGCTGTTGACCTACATCAGTGCTGAACTAGAGAACATGCATATGTCATTTAATAGTATGCTACAGCCCACGGAGAAACAACCTCTGAAATCGCAGTAATGCAAATATAATCTAACAATGATCACATGCAGACGGCAGGGGAAAAATCACCCAACCACAATTTGGAGATTGGTGTCAAACGAGATGGCGAAATTCTTGAACCAAGTATAGCAATCACGTGTTGGAGCCCAGGTCGCGTTGCTACCACCAAAGAACGTGGAAAAGAATATACCGTCAATGTTGACATCACCTTGTGACCGTAACGCCACGTTGTGGTTTGAATACACCAACTTTCCATCGTGCCAAACCTTGATCACCCCATCCGTGTTATCCGGAGTGTTCAACTGAATGGATTGCGCAATGTTTTGCCATACACCGCGTTGAAATCGCCAAGATCCTCTCCCAAAAGAAACGCCCTTCACTGGATCACAAATGTTTCTCGTACAAAAGCCGGGGAGTTGGTGTGATTGGTCAGGAACATAGCCGTAGACCTCACCATCTCCGTTTTCTCGCCACATAAACCTTGTTGAGAAACAGCTCATGGAGTGTCTCCCACCCGAACAGTTTGTCAAACCGCCATATAGCCCCGGCAGTTTGCCCCCAATGTGGAAGTCGAAATTTGAATCGAATCGTACGTCATAGCTGAGGGTCATGGCGGCACGTGGTTTAGTTGGAGTGGCAAAGAACTGCACCTTGCTGTTTGGCCCATGGTGGCTGTACCTCCCCTTCTGGTAAAAGACTTTAAGGACGAGGCTGGACCCTCCGTCTGGATCCGGAACTACCGTTGCTGAGCCGTTGACATCTTCGCTGTTGAAAGGACTATGCATACCATTCCTGAAGTACCCAGGATCAAAGTCACTATGCGTCCATACGGTCCGTGCTGTTGAAGAAAGCAGTATCAAAGATTTATCTTGAACATTTAATGAAAAAGAGAACATTTAGAGAAACATGTTCATGTTAGCACAACAATAAACAAAGGAGTTAGAATCTATGTGTTTCGTCAGCTTAAGGCATGGCCTATAATTGTATCCTTCAGAATCCAAATGATAGGGACAAAATTAAGTATTACAGTAGGAAAGTCTTCCAAGCTGGAAGGGACGGTCGGCTTTGGCTTGGCACGCCGAAGACCCGGGTTCGATTCCCCGTGTGGGTACTATGTGTGAAGGTCATTTCTGGTGTCCCCCGCCATAACATTGCTGGAATATTGATAAAAGTGACAAAGTATGTATTGACAAAGTATGACAAAACTCACTCACTCAATCTAAATTGATCTCTCCACTAGGGCAAGGTCTTAAAGCTAGAGTAACACAATTCGTCTTCTGCAACATTGGCATAATGAACAAAACTCACACTCGACAATAGGCAGTACCAACACCAGTAGACACGCGAAACTCCCCGTTGTAAGCATTTGGTCACAGTAGCTGAAACAGTGTATTATATGTCCAGTGTGTGTTCAAAAATGTAGACCCGTGAAGGTCCGGGGTAGAATAGGCCTTCAGCAACCAATGCTTGCCATTAAAGGCGACAATGCTTGTCGTAAGAGGCGACAAACGGGATCGGGTGGTAAGGCTCCCTGACTTTGTTGACACATATCACCGGTTCTCAGTTGCGCAGATAGATGCTCATGCTGTTGATTTCTGGATTGTCTGGTCCAGACTCAACTATTTACTGACAGCCGCCATATTGCTGGAATATTGCTGAGTGCACCACTCACCAAAATGTAAATACGTATGCAGCAAAGGATCTCCTCAGCCAACTGAACTTGTTTTATGTTGAATACCTGTATGATTTGTCACCATCAGTCACTTCAACAATTAAGTAAAATTGTGGTAATCATGAGGATATAGTTAAGATATGCAGAGACAATAACAGCATGCTTCTGGTCGTTTCGTCCTACAAAGCTGGATTATATAACAATAAAGACGTGCTTCTGGTCGTTTCGTCCTACAAAGCTGGATTATATAACAATAAAGACGTGCTTCTGGTCGTTTCGTCCTACAAAGCTGGATTATATAACAATAAAGACGTGCTTCTGGTCGTTTCGTCCTACAAAGCTGGATTATATAACAATAAAGACGTGCTTCTGGTCGTTTCGTCCTACAAAGCTGGATTATATAACAATAACGACATGCTTCTGGTCGTTTCGTCCTACAAAGCTACATTATGTAACATATGTTATATTTGGGATTAGTAGAGGACAAATTCTAGTATTGTTTTAGTTGAGTCCCATCCGGGATTCGAACCGACACCCTTAGAATCAGGCACCTAATCGCCAGCACACAAAGTCAGTCACACGCTCAGCCACCGCGACTTTTAAAAAAAAACGAAAGTCGGACAAGCGGTAGGTCTAGACAGCGGGGTTTGTGTACCCCTCTGATAAGAGTATCTTGACACGGCTCACACGGCCGAAGGCTATGATTGCACAATACCATTTAGAAAGTGCTCCAGTGCTACAAGCTGGATTATAATCTACTATTTATACAAGGTGTGTCTGATTGCAGACATAACAAACCACTGAACGCCTTTGCCTGTGTAAGATAAACGGTCGTGGTGTTTATCAAGGCTTGAAACCTCAACGGGAAATATTACAAGGACACTCACAGATTATGTTTCAACGTCCAGATTTCACATCAATGTTCTTTGATAATGGACACCAGGTATAGAAATCTTTAACGAAGCATCACATTGTAATATAGAAATTGTCATGCATAACATTTCATGCTTTTATTATTTACATTGACCAATCACCATGGCGACAACGCCTGTGTCCCGAGTGAATGCTCTCGGTATGTTTTGTTTCCTTTTCGTGTAGTATCTCAGTATTATCAAGTTCGGTGCCATCTTGATGTGGGACGATTGTCTAAAATGGTGGAAGTCTCGCCCGGTTATGGACATGTTATGTTTATGCAGAACCGAAAGGCTTGGCTACATTGACCAGTTGCACAATATCCAATGCTTAATGATAATTATCATTGTATTATAGCCTCTGAGAACTGACCAACAAAAACGCAACATGTGCAAATGGCTTACCCTGTCTTGAACGGTAGGAAAGCAAACATCGTAAATCAGATAATAATGATTTGCCCCACAAAGATAACGCGTGCCAAACGTGATCGGGTCATGGACACACGAAAGGCGATTACGTCATGTTGTTCAACACTGTTATCCCATCGGAATAATGTCTGCACTCAGTCTGACTGTGATTTAATCACCACTTATATTTTCATGATTGATCAGTTCTATTCGTCTCCCATAATCCGTCAGTGATTCATCATTTGAGCCTGTTTACTCCATCGCTCTTTCGTACTCCTTCAGTGTCATCCTTTTACTTTTAATCGACATTCCCTCACTCCCTCACTGTCCTCCCCTCACTCCCTCACTGTCCTCCCTTCTCACTCCCTCACTGTCCTCCCCTCACTCCCTCACTGTCCTCCCCTCACTCCCTCACCGTCCTCCCCTCACTCCCTCACCGCCCACCCCTCACTCACTCATTGTCCTTCCTTCACAGATTCACCGTCCTCCCCTAACTCCCTCACTGTCCCCCCTTCTCACTCCCTCACTGTCCTCCCCTCACTCCCTCACTGTCCTCCCCTAACTCCCTCACTGTCCTCCCCTTACTCCCTCACTGTCCTTCCCTCACTCCCTCACCGCCCACCCCTCTCATTCTCTCACCGTCTTCCCCTCTCACTCCCTCACTGTACTCCCATCACTCCCTCACTGTACTCCCCTCACTCCCTCACCGTCCTCCCCTCTCACTCTCTCACTGTCCTCCCCTAACTCCTTCACTGGCCTCCCCGCACTCCCTCACTGTCCTTCCCTCACTCCCTCACCGTCCTCCCCTTACTCCCCACTGCCAGTACATCACCGTCTACCCATTAACCCCCTCAATGTCCTCCCGTCACTCCCTCACCGCCCACCCCTCACTTCCTCACACCCTCACCGTCCTCCCCTTAATATCTCACCGTCTACCCCCTCACTGTCTTCCTGTCACTCCCTCACTGACCTCCTCGCACTCCCTCACCGTCCTCTCCTCACTCCCTCACTGTACTCCCCTCACTCCCCCACCGTCCTCTCCTCACTCCCTCACTGCCCTCTCCTCACTCCCTCACTGTCCTACCCTAACTCTCTCACTGCCCTCTCCTCACTCCCTCACCGTCCTCTCCTCACTCCCTCACTGCCCTCTCCTCACTCCCTCACTGTCCTCTCCTAACTCCCTCACTGCCCCCCCCCCAACTCTCTCACTGCCCTCTCCTCACTCCCTCACTGCCCTCTCCTCACTCCCTCACTGTCCTCCCCTAACTCCCTCACTGCCCTCTCCTCACTCCCTCACTGCCCTCTCCTCACTCCCTCACCGTCCTCTCCTCACTCCCTCACTGCTCTCTCCTCACTCCCTCACCGCCCACCCCTCACTTCCTCACACCCTCACCGTCCTCCCCTTAATCTCTCACCGTCTACCCCCTCACTGTCTTCTTGTCACTCCCTCACTGCCCTTCCCGCACTCCCTCACCGTCCTCTCCTCACTCCCTCACTGCCCTCTCCTCACTCCCTTAGTGCCCTCCCCTAACTCTCTCACCGTCCTCCCTTCACTCCTTCACTCTCCTCCTGTCACTCCCTCACTGTCCTCCTCTCACTCCCTCGATGTCCTCCCTTCTCACTCCCTCACCGTCCACCCCTCACTCCCTCACCGTCCAACCCTCACTCCCTCACTGTCTACCCCCTCACTGCCCTCCCCGCACTCCCTCACCGTCCTCTCCTCACTCCCTCACTGCCCTCTCCTCACTACCTTGCTGTCTTTCCCTAACTCTCCCGCCGTCCTCCCTTCACTCCTTCACTCTCCTCCTGTCACTCCCTCACTGTCCTCCTCTCACTCCCTCGATGTCCTTCCTTCTCACTCCTTCACTGTCCTCCCCTCACTCCATCACCGTCCACCCCTCACTCCCTCACCGCCCAACCCTCACTCCCTCACTGTCTACCCCCTCACTCCGTCACTGTCTTCTTGTCACTCCCTCACTGCCCTCTCCTCACTTCCTCACCGTCCTCTCCTCACTCCCTCACTGCCCTCTCCTCACTACCTTACTGTCCTTTCCTAACTCTCCCGCCGTCCTCCCTTCACTCCTTCACTCTCCTCCTGTCACTCCCTCACTGTCCTCTTCTCACTCCCTCGATGTCCTTCATTCTCACTCCTTCACTGTCCTCCCCTCACTCCTTCACCGTCCACCCCTCACTCCTTCACTGTCTACTCCCTCACTCCGTCACTGTCTTCTTGTCACTCCCTCACTGCCCTCCCCACACTCCATCACCGTCCTCTCCTCACTCCCTCACTGCCCTCTCCTCACTTCCTCACTGTCCTCCCCTAACTCTCTCACCGTCCTCCCTTCACTCCTCTCCTGTCACCCCTCTGTCCTTCCCTCACTCCCTCACTGTCCTCCCCTCACTCCCTCTCTGTCCTCCCCTCACTGCCTCACTGTCCTCCCCTCACTCCCTCACCGATCAACCCTCACTCCCTCACCGTCTACCCCCTCACCCCCTCACTGTCCTCCCCTCACTCCCACCCCTCACACCCTCACTCTCCCCTCCTCACTCCCCTACCGTCCTCCCCTTACTCCCTCACTGTCCTCTCCTTACTCCCTCACCGCCATTCCGTCACCGTCTACCCCCTCACTCCCTTACCGTCTACCCCGTCACTCCCTCACTGTCCTCCTGTCATTCCCTCACTGTCCACCCCTCACTCCCTCACTGTCCTCCCTCACTCCCTCCCCGTCCTCCCCTCATTCCCTCACCGTCCTCCCCTTACTCCTTCACAGTCTTCCCCCTCACTCCCTTACTGTCCTCCCCTCACTCCTTCACCGTCCACCCCTCACTTCCTCCCCTCACTCCCTCACTGTTCTCCCTCAATCCCTCACCGTCCACCCCTCATACCATCACCGTCTACCCTCTCACTCCCTCACCGTCCTCGCATCACTCCCTGACCATTTGGGAGCACACGATCCTTCCACCTAAAGTTGACAACACAGACTGGACATCTAGGCATCGACGGCATTATGTTCAGTTTTTTTATGTAGTTTGGTACACAGTGTTTACTGTTGTAGTATGTTTTTAAGACGACATATATAAAACGCCCGAACAAACTTTCTATTCAAGGTCGCTACTAAACACTCCAGATTCTCATCATCGGAGGAATCTAGCCTCCCCATAAAGATATACTCTTCAAAAACAGTGACGCAAAGCCAGAGTTTCATTGGATGTTTCAAAGACATCTACAAAAAATGAAAGAAATGTGACATTTTGTGCAGATAAACATCTTTAAGCAAAATCATTGAATGTCCAAACGTCACTTTTGGCGTCACGTACAGAGAGTAACGTTTGTGACTCCCATGATGCCTGGACAGAATCACGCTTATGATTTAGGGCGTCTTGGTCTCAGCACTACCGATCGTAGACGGTTCCGGAACCTCCCCCGGGATTCTGTGGATGCAGTGGAGGAAACATCTGGCTTCCTTTGACGTATGCTGCACAACCGAATGTAACAATCTTGGCCAGGAGAGGAGAGGTGACACGTGGTCAACCGGATCTGGAAAGGTCACGTGTTGATCCCTGCTGTTGGCGCGTAACTCCCACTCTGCAATATAGACTTACGACTGTCATAGCTCTTTGATTGCTCCGAGGAACAGGGACTCTGGTTATAAAACTCTCGTTGTAGACCTCGATGTCGATCCACCAAGCGTCTGTAATGTGATGCCCTTCCATAAATCTATACTATATCATTGGCTTACGAATTGCCTACCACCTTGTGGACTTGGGCTCCAGGGTTTAATAACCTCATGCAACAGATGGTCTCGTAGATTAAAATATCTGTAACTAATACCAGTGGGCGCATTTAATTCGCGATGGATGCCATAAATGGTGTAAAACCTATAGATTTATAGATCGATTATCTTTGTTCCACATAGCATAATTAGTTGCAATATTTAATCAATCAAACTGTACATTTCATAGAACAAAACAGTTCATAAACTCTCTCAAGACTTGAACCAGTTGGCTCCTCGTCTTGAAATTGAAAACAAATAAGTATAAGGACATGCTTCAAAGCGTGAGAACTCATCATTTGACACTATATAAAATATGTAATGGTTTTATTGTTATTGCATGCAGGTAATTGTACAAGTTCATAGACCCTAAGGTCTTGCCAATGATAATGAGTAATGTAATATTTACGTTCTTTGACATATCTGAGAAAAATCAAAATGAAATGGTATTCGTCATCTATTCGATTAAGATTTAAAGATACACAATGGACACAGATTCTTTCTTCCCTTGGTACATAATGGTATCTTCCATCTTCATTTTGTAATTATAAGACGATGTTCTAAAGGCGGTAATAATCCTTCATGGTGATTAACTCATGCACTAATTATCCATCGTCCTCGCATACTTCCCCAGGCCCAGCATCTGGATGACGTAGGTGTAGGCGCTGGAGGACCAGAAGGGGAAGAACTCCGCGTTGTCGTTGTAGCCGTGAAAGACAGTGGGCGTGTTGTAGTGGCCCCAGACATGCTTCATCTTTTCTTGGTATTCCTTTTCTGGTATGACGTCTTCAACCCCCATTATGACATGTCCATGGGTATGAACAGGGGGGTTGACTCTTGTGCCGTTGAACAGTTCCAGTCGGTTCATCGGATACAGAAATGTGTCCGTCTGCAATAACGATGTGAAGTTAAATTGCAGTCTCGTAAACGTAAGTGAGTGAGTGAATTTAGTTTTACGCCGCACTCAGCAATATTACAGCTATATGGCGGCGGTCTGTAAATAATCGAGTCTGGATCAGACAATCCAGTGATCAACAACATGAGCATCGATCTGTGCAATTGGGAACCGATGACATGTGTCAACCAAGTCAGCGAGCCTGACAACCCGATCCCGCTAGTCGCCTCTTACGACAAGCTGAGTCGCCTTTTATGGCAAGCATGGGTTGCTGAAGGCCTATTCTACCCCGGGACCTTCACGGGTCAGTCTCGTAAACATATATCATGCACAATCCATTGGACTCCAAAGTCCGTTCCTCAAAGCAACTGTAACTCTACAATAGTTGCAAATGTTACAATCCCATTGTAAACCTAACTTACGATCACTCACCGTTTCTCAAAGCAGTAGTAAGTTTTGCAGTGGTCGTTACAGTCAGTTCCGTACGTTGCCTATGACAGTTCGTAACTTACTTACAATCGATTGTTGTGTATGTACAAGACGGCAGAGTTTGTTGTAATTAAGAGACAAAGGAGACGGAAATTTGGCCATAGTGGATATTTCGAGACCGAAGTTGTGTTCTTTGATGTTTACAATGACGCTATAATATACTACAGTCTCCCTTTGATTTTCGCCGCTAAGAGTTGCCACTGGTGCTCCAGATAAGGCCGTCTAATTACATGTGACCTCCTCAACGAGAATATCGAGTTTATTTGCTTGAAAGTTAGACCTTCTGCTTTCCTGTGCCTCAGACACTTAGTGTACGTCGTGTGTTTGGAAGGGGAAGCAACTCTCACCAACCGGAAGTAATGTAAACGCATTATTTCTAACTTTCGCGCAGAAGATCACGATTGTAATTTATGATCGAAAGATTTACTATCGCGAGACTTATAATTTAAACAGAACAGCTTTAAGGAACGACAATAAATTCTCATTTACGATAACTGTAAAGTTGATCGTTGATAGTTTATCGTTGATCGTACAACTAATTGTAGCTGCGATCACTTACAGGAACGGGGCCCGGTTTTGAATTTGACACAGGCAATACTGAATGTAGCACGTGACCTTGATCTCAAGGTCAAGCTCGTGACTAATGATATGTCAGCATTGTACACTTTTGCGTATTTCTCTATTGTAGCCATAACAGGACTCTTTAGCCACGATTCGATCATTTATAGGATGCTGGTATGACAATAAAAGGAAAAACCAGTGCTGCAAAACAACACTGGTAATTATACATATACTCGAGTAAAGCCTGTAATACAACTTGGGAGCTATAACACATGTCCTGAACTGATAAAACTACCTATACCCATGACAAATTAGAACATGACATCACACTTTATATGTAGTGAGGCTTATCAGACATCAACAAATGACACGTATTGTCCACAACACAATGAAGATACTAGTATTTGCGATATTTATCACTCCTATTATACATTTTAGCCATATTTTCATGTACAAAATAACACATGCAAAACAAAGCTGATGCTCCCACCCAGGAGTAGTTGGAAAGGGAGAGAACTCTTTACTGACAAGGGCAGATAATAACTTGTCCTTTTCGTTATTGACGTAACACATATTTACATCATCGGTATTGTCCGATTAATGGATCTTAGTACTAATGACTGTAATTTATCTCAGCATGGGCAGTGTGTAGTAAAATTACAGTAACAACAAGAACATAATGTTCACACAATCTGTAATGGTTCACTCTCTCACTGTATCTGTTTAAATAAATGTACAATAGCGAGTGAGCGAGTTTAGTTTTACGCCGCACTCAGCTATATTCCAGCTATATGGCGGCGGTCTGTACATAATCGCGTCTGGATCAGACAATCCAGTGATCAGCAACATGGGCATCGATCTGTGCAATTGGGAACCGATGACATGTGTCAACCAAGTCAGCGAGCCTGACCACCCTATCCCGTTAGTCGTCTGTTGCGACAGGCATAGTCACCTTTTATGGCAATCATGGGTTGCTGAAGACCTATTCTACCCCGGACCTTCACGGGTGCGTAAATAAGTAGCTAGAGATACGTTTTAATGTGTGCACCCTTTAAAATTTTAAACAATAATCTGTGTGAAATCGTGATTGAATATTAAGAATACTCAAACTGAATATTATTGACAGAACGGGTTGTACACGGGGTACTCGATTCCGATTCGGGTACGTTCCTGCGGGTACTCGGTTCCACTTTTTCCTAACGTCTCAACCCTATCCCCAGCCATGAGTATGATGAACGAGTCTGATATGGAGGTCACAAACTGCCCAGTGGCTTGTGACGCCAGTAAATGCAGAGTTGCGTCCCTTGTACAAGGGAAACCGAAGGAGCCGAAGACGTTTAACTTCAACTGATTGTTTTACGGATCAGGTGGATCAGACACTATTTATGAGGTCTGACACGTGGCACAGCTCTGTAGCAGTTTGGAGACACATGTTGTCTTGTGTTGTGAGGATGCTATGCGAGATGGCTGGATTTAACAGGCATCGAAATGCCAGCTTGCCTGACCGCCCGGGACGGGTTATTTTCTACAAGGACAGCCAGATTCTCAAATTCACGGGCCCGAAAACATTTCGTGGGCAGGTAAGTTTTGGTCGGAGATGGCAAGTTTTACATCTAACAGGCACCGTGGTCTGGTCCATTTTTGGGATTTTCATACTCAGACATAAGGGATTTTACGAATCCTTCTCCTCATGCAACGACCGCCGTACGTCGAGAGCCACGAGTCTGGCATAGATGAGCAGCCGATCACTGACAGAACTGGACATAGATCCTGATTAAGCAACTCGTTTTATATTGATGAAATAAGCCTTTAGATTCCAACTTAGCAACATGCCTTTCCTATCAAACAAAAATGTTAATTAAATAACCAGGTTCCTTGAACATAGTTGGAAAACACAAATGATTAAAAACATGGCCTCATTTCAGCTATAAATGTATGCAAATATATGCAAACGACGTCAACCACAGTAATGGCCAAATTTAAAGAAATATAGTAACATGAACACGCTGTATGTTGTTTTCTATCTGTATCTTTCTTTTGAAAATTTAAATCATGCTTTGTGTACGTGTATTTTGGAAAATATTTCTGTGTTTCATTCAGAAATGGTAAAAACGGACTCTTCTGAGACATCATACTCTTCCCACCACGGAATCCACATCTCCTGATCTAGAGACGTCTAAAACAATATGCATGTCCACATCGTTCACGGCTGATTATAAGGCTCTTTTACCTATTTTATAGCAATATCACGGTGGAGGACACTAGAAATACGCTTCACATAAATATGAGAGACATCAAACCTAGGTCTTCCAGGAAACCCCACCACCCTTTCACAGTTGAAAAAAAGAACTCAAATAGTCTCTCAAAACGTACATCGATATTAATTCCAGAATTACGCTTTTATGTTTTGATTTCAGTATATCATTAGGCCTAGAAAATGTGCAAACATCCCTTTAGTTAGGCGTTAGTAAGTGGTAACAGTATTTTTGCCAATTTTTTACACCTTACGAAAGATAGTGTTCCTCTGAGTACTGTTTGCGCCCCACTACGAAGTACGGACATCTTACTATACTACCATGAACTATTCTGAACAGCAAAAGAGACGCAACGCGTTAAATAGAAGACTTAAACAAGAACGTTTAGTAACTTCACATTTATTATTTTTTTACGAAATTTGCGTTTCTTTTGCTGTTCAGTATAATGATATAATTTGCTTGTAATGATTTCAAAATGTATACGTACTGTAAGTCCCTTGTAGGAACCGGAAAAAAAGGCATTCCAAGGTTCGAACCCATCCTTGAAACCGAAATAATACAACCAGGTGACGATTTTGTCGACTGCAGTCTTTACATTATCGGGTGTATCTATGTAAAATGAAAAAAACACATACATGAGAATCTAATATGTACGTACGTATGTACGTATGTATGTGTGTGTGTGTGTGTGTGTGTGTGTGTGTGTGTGTGTGTGTGTGTGTTTGTATGTACATATAAGATAACACTATGCTTTTTGCTGTTACTTCCTTTCTCATCTAGTACGTTTCACCCCATCTCATAATTTGAGATTCTTCCTAAACGCTTGAGGTAAGAGGTAAGTGGATTTATAGCAAAATTAATTCTTTTTTCATATTGAAAGTGCGGGGTTGTACACATTAGTATACATGTAGTCCCAAATACATTTCATATATCAGTATCAAGCCGAGATATTCACCGTTTTGACGCATAACAAATTAAAACTGAACAGGATGTATTTTTCCATCCATCTAAGTGTTTGCACTTAATCGGACAGACGTTCTAGATCCCGTGAAATGTTACAGTCGAAGGTAGATCATATGTCGTGAGAACGGAGTTGCTACTTAACGATGACTCTTCTGTGAACAAAAATGTGCGTCTCTACCTTTATCCCAGATGACCTTCTCGGTGTTCTGGTCTTGTGTTGTCCACGTAGTCAGCAAGGCGTTCAGAGCCATGGAGGTCGTGAAGATGCGGTCATCTGCGTTGTTCTGCAAAACATAGTTTCACATGTAAATGATATGAATGGGTAATACTGAATCCACATGTAAAACACAAATAAAAACACTGGTCATTCGTATTAGTGAATGATTGAGTTTGGTAATATTCCTGCAAAATCACAGTGTGGGACACAAGAATGGGGCTTCACACATCGTACCCATGTGGGGAATCGAGCCCGTATCTGCGGCATGACTAGCAAACGCTTTAACCTATAGGCTACCGGACCGTCGCCAATCATTTTATAGGCGCGAACGTATAGGTTAAATGTTTTTGTGCTTCTTTGATTTTCAATTATATTTTTTAACTCCGATGTTCATGGAACTCTACTATAAGTGATGTAATAGAACACTCATTGACTTACTCATATACTTACCACACTTTGATTTTCATATGTTTTGTCTGCATTGCCGATAAAGTCGTCATAGTACATGACGTCATAGCCGTTATGAGAACCTGAGTGGCCTTGAGCCACAACCCTGGGGCTAGCGTATGTTCTCAGTACACGCTTGAAGTCCACGAGCACCTGTTCCATTCCCTGCAAGAGTAGTGCTTCGCTACACAGTCGCAAATCGTGTGTTCATTTAGTTCCAAAACCTTTATACTGTGTTGTATGTCGTACAACCTTTGTCTGGAAATTTACCAATATCTTAATACAGCTTGCCCGTTGTCGATGAACGTATATATTTTGAACAGAGGTTTTCATCAACGTGATTGCAATCGTAATCAATCAAGAGAAGCTGATTCTGTAAACCACTGATCGCAAATTTTCAGCATGACATTACTACTGACTGGTCTCTCAAAAAATGCACTCACCTTATGTGGCAGGGATCCAGTCCTGTCCAGTGTTTCTTGGAGCTTGTTGCACGTCCTGGCCACAAACCAGTAGAACTCAATGACAGAGGGATAGTATGTCAACGCCAGGTCTGCTCTGTCAGAGAAATTGGTCTGGACTTGGAATGCGATCATCCGAGATGTATCATTATAGATTTGCTGAAAGGAAGAATAACTTACACTCATTGTGGTTTGACAACTATGTCTTTCCGTCGTCCTATTGACAAATAATTCATAATTGGACATATAATTAAAAAGAAGCTATCATTCGTCGCCACGTCGAGCAGCGCATGTGTATAAGGTCTTGAAGATTCTTGTGGAAGAGATTCCGAAGTGCGGAAGGTCGCTAACCTTCACGAAACCCACAAACATGTGGATGATTCTGAATGTAAGGGATGTTGAAAAAATAGATCTTCAAAATCACAATCATCTTTTTTGTGGTATATAAAGAGCGAATTGTGGCATTTTGAGAGACTTAACACATGTACTTCAACCACCATAGACCATCCCAGATAGATCATGACCCAACTATTTGCACAACACTCGAGTGAACGAATTTAGTATATGTCCCTCTTAAGAACATGGCATCAAAGATGGCAGAGGAAACCAGAAATAGACTTTACATATTGTACCGATGTGGGGAATCGAATCTGGGTCTTTCGGCATGACGTCTTAACGTTTGAACGTTTTGTCTACCCCCATCGCCTCAGGTTTACTAAAATGATATACCAAATTAAGTAATATTTACTCATGGATGAAATGCATAGCTACACCAAATGGCACACATCTGTACTTCTTATCAAATATGTATCGTAATGAGTAAACACTCAACTTTATCTGGAAACATGCATAGACGCACAGAGCATAAACGGAGTGCGCAGACATTATGAAGCATTACATTTTGCCTTCCATTTGTTTTATCAGTGTAAATGTGTGTATAATCTTTAATGGTGTTCTCGGTGATGCCATGCGCTTTATAAATGGTTATCATAATAATTATGTTATTATTATTTATTATTTATATTGCTTTGAGAATTCATTCAGCTTCTCTGCGTTAAAATATTTATGGACAGACCATTATTTCTGGATCATCCAGCAGTGATGGCTGGAAGAGCCCATTAATGATTCCATTGGTGACGCCAAAGATGAAGTTGGCACACACAGTGACGTCGATATTGTTGACGTTGAATGGCATCATGACTCCCTTGTCGAACCAAATCCGTACCTCGTCAGTGTCCTGGATCTGTATTCGGTGACAAAAACTTCAACGAAAGAAACCAAATGCATAACAATATTTTTCAAAACAATATCTTAATTGTGACTAACATTGCTGAACGTGAGAATTGAGCGATCTTCTGACCACCATTGTGGACCAAGGTTGGCGGAAATGCATGATATTACGGACGCTTCATATGATTCTTGGCTAGGGTCGTACTCGCATCAGTTCATAGTATATGCAATAGTTCAAGTATTCATAAAACACGAACTATAGACTAAATCATGGACTAAAAACAAGAAGAATCCACAGAGCACCTTCAGTGCAGACTCATGCATATGGTAGCTGTGTTTGGACGATTTAGATGAGATTCGTGTGTTTTAAAATGCACACGTATGCATTTGTAAACTGACCATGCGTATAAATCAAATGTTTGAAGGGCATTTAGAAGCGGAATACATATTAAGAAAAGCTATATATATGGATGTCAACTTCTTTTTTGAGAATACCACGACGTTTCGGTATGTATGCTTGTTCCTTCATCGGATGAAACAGCAAGAATATACTCCGAAACGGCGTGTTATTCACAATAAGACCTTGACATCCGTGAGTCTGCCTTTTCTTATGTATTGCAATGTCCAGTGCTGTGTTCCATACCGCAATCTGAACGTAATAACATAATTTTGTATCATTATATGTTTAAACGGATGACACTTTGTGCTGGTTTGGTCTCTTTGGCATACCTCGTCTCATACCATTGAGATACTAGTATAGTACTGAGGAATAAGCTACTGCTCTAGTGCCAGGGTCTTTCTGAGGTCACCATATGAAACATGTCCCACGACCCGCAATCAGTCTCTGATAAGATCCATAGTAAAGTGTCCACATTTCTCACATGAATCATACTCCTACTGGTACAGTGGTATTAACAGCACTGGTGACCACCTTTAACATACCCCGACGTGACGCTATTCTAAATATGTTATGGAAAGAAGACTTCTATAGTAATGTTTTAAATACGATGTTACCATTCTACGAACTTCTCATATCCATGAATGCATACCCATGTCGGCACCAAGGCTACATCGTGTCCCGCCTGTTTCTCCTGCTGCAACCAGCGTCGCAAGTAGTAGTACGTTCTTGGGTCGATGGTGTTTACTCTTTGGTTTCCAGAGAACGGCCTGAGTGAAAAGCAAGAGGAATGCCTTGCAAGAGTTAATATTATATACATTCATATTGGTAATTTATTTATATCGATTATCGACACGCTACTGTCACTCTGTTATCATCATTGTGCATGGGGTAATTACGGTTTGGTCATAACAGATCCATTATTGGTAATACGCAGGCAACCGCTTCTAGCATTTCATTCGCAATATGCACTACCCATTCACGTAAAGCACTCACCATACGAGCGCGCGTGTGTGTTTGTTCATAATGTTTACATGGAAAATGAAGTTTTCCACCATCTTGGAGAAACCAAATGCAACAGCTTTCGGAAAGGGGTTTAATGAATGAAGAGAACTTGTCCCATTCCTTTTCACATTGTGAATAGAATATGTTTAAACTAAAACTAACCAACAGCAACCAAGAATTTGTCAATGTTCCCTGATTTTCTTCATTTCATGAACTCATGATAATAGTCTTTCCAACGCTACGAGTTTGTTTCACAATACGCCAGTGTAAACAGTGCCTTTAAACAGAATGGACTATTTTGCTAATTCAACTTTAGAACAATTGACTGAAGTAAGTGGGTACATTTTACATCAGTGAGTCTAAACTTGTGATGGGTGGTATATAAATAGACATTGTGTATACCTGCGTGTTAACTGTTGACAGGGGCTGAATACTAGTATTACCATATTTAAACGTATTCTAGTATTATCGGACCAAGGCATTAAACCACCTATCTTCCACTGTATGAGCTGTCGCCATGGTTAAAAGGTTAACCCTACAGCTTGCTCAGTTAGACTTGATCAAGTGAGTACTAATGCATTGCGTGGGGTCTAACTGGTCGGGTCGATTATTGTGAAGGGGTGCACAGTTGTAAGTTGATTGTCAGCATGTCCGAACAGCCGAGACAAGGTCTCGGTGTCGAGAAATCGCCAGCAATGCTCTAACTTTTTTCAAACAATGCCCTACAGATGTTTTTTTTCGGCAGCGATCAGCCGTAGCAACAACTGGCGTTTCCAATGATAATTGAACTGGGTGTAGGTAGTGGCAGCGAGTGTGAATCGGCTTATGGAAATAACTACACGTTGTAAAGCTAGTAAACCAGAATAGATGGTACTTTACCATATAAACAGTTCAATAAACACATGCTTTAGCACAAAAACAACATTAATAACATTCTCTACTCCCATATTTAATGGAGCTAACTGGATCTGCTGATTGTACCTATCGACCTCCAGGGTCATGCATGTGTGGAGAATTGGTCAGGTCAAGCTGAACAAGTTGTAGCATACTGACCTGTAGGCGTAGTGCTTGAGTGCGTCGAACACAGACGTGAGATTGGTGTTGTGGCCTCTCCAGATCTTGTCGAAGGTCGGGTACAGGTGGGACATCTCTGACAAGATGGAACCAAGGCCAATGTTCAGGAAGGTGTCATCAAAGTCCGGGGGAATGTGAAACGCCTGTGTGTAACCGCCTCTGTATCACAAAATACAGGAATAGAAAACTGCGTTACGCTTACAGAAGGCAAGACAGTGCTTCTCTGACTCATGGAGAGCAAAACATAGACTGCTGTTTGCTTCGAATAACTTTGTGGGTTCTGTTAAAGTCCGCTTTGAATAGGAGTTTGACTTTTTCAACCGTCCGACTTACTGTGTAAAGGACATCCAGAATGACAGGCACCGAAGATTAACACCCCCATTGTGATTTCGTTTACAGTTGTGTGCTTCAACACGGTAGAAAACTAACGGTTAAGAGTGCTCAGACATTGACCACTGCGTTGAATCTATTGAGTCGGTGCATCTCGTCAACAGGTGATACTGTCAATGTTACCAGATAAAGCAGCTTGACAGTCACGTTATGCATTCTTTGAATATTTACCTTCCAATAACATGCCGGTAAAGAAACGCTATCGAGATTGATAAAGACATCACACTGAAAATACTTGTTGCTTAATTGTTGGTGTGAGGAGTATATTACTATCCAATTTGCTTTATCTGCAGTGGTAATATTGAGAGCATGATCTGAACTCCCCCTCTTCCCTGCACAGTAACATACTCTGGTGTACAGCAGCATTCTAACTAGCGTCTATACTATCTACAGAAGAGATTACCGGACTTGTCATGGTACTTAAGTATCACATTACGAAGTCATATGGTCGACAAAGTTTTTACAGACCTGATTCCCATTAAAACTTTAACGATCCTCTCAACATTTTTTAGACCCAGCTTCTCGAGGAACTCATACGTTGCATTCAGTGGCATCGCATCTGTCATTTTGATGAGGTCATTGAGGTTGACTGGGTAACTGTTGTAAGCTCCAAGAGTCTCGTTGTATTTCTGAGGCCAGAAGGTCATAAGTGAGTTGGCATATTTCACGTTCATATCATGGTGATTCTTAATGGCATTTAAACCATTGGTCATTTCTTCATGTGTTGGTCCATACGTTGTACTGTTGATATACCGCCGTCCTTCGATCAGACAAGCCATAATGTAGGTGGTCGCGAACATATTGTTGTCGAATATCCCGAAAAGGTCTCTGAACAATGAAAAATCTGGGTAACCGTGGAAGTTCAGCTTGACATCACTTGGCCACATTCCTTGTTCTTCATCCCATCTGAATGGAGGAAAGAAGTGCCTTGTCTTCGGTACTTGCAGGTCCATAACCTCCAACGTCAAGGCGTCAATCGCCATGTGCAGCGACTGTAGGTCAAATGGAAGATCATTGCTCGTAACGGCTGGAATCAACAAAAACAATATTATGTGCTGTAGCACCATGTTTAAATAAATATTCTAATATATCTAAATGGGTTGAATTTCAGTCTCTTTAAATATGGCAAGCTTCAAAACGCTTGCTTGATAAGATAAGAGAAATCGTATGATCAAGTATGTAACCAGGTGTCTTTTTCAGAATTGAGAGCCCTTGTCTTTAATGCTATGTAAAGTTGATATTTAAGCATAGTTAAAATATTTTGAAATATGTCAGGATATAATTACACGCTTTACTGTCCCAAAGTGACGGCACTTCAGTAAAGATGTCACCTTGAAACATCCTCAGCATTCCATATTTACTATATACAGTGAGTGATGTAATGGTTGAGTAGAATTGTAGCTCCTGGTTGCATGACTCAGATACAACCACCCACTGTTCGAATATGTACATTCTTTGTAAGGTCTTCGATTATTGAACTACGAGGCTATCCGGGCATTCTCCACCAGATATGTTCACAGTCCGCGACAAGTTCAACTGAATGTGAAGGCAAACCAACAGTATGATGTTCATTGTATCAACCTCTAGTTTTACACATCCCTATAGGCAACTGTATCCATCCTAGATTAGTTGCGTATGGACGAAACAAACAGAAGACATTGTTTGAATTAATCAAGGAAAATTAGCATGTCACCCAGAGGACACTGTGGTCAATACAATATGTACAGTTAGTTTTCAATGATATGCTTAATCATCACGCTCGAACCATTCTAAGGTTAAAGTTCGTTTTGGATGAGGACCGCGCGAACATAGGCATAACTTTCACAATTGTTCCTTTTGACATTTGACATAAAGTACGGTATTAGTCATGTTAATACATACTCAACACACTCGTTCACTGATTAAAACAAAATGAACGTTTCATATATTTCTGATCTGAACCTATGTTCCACTTGGGTTAGGAAAGTGGTTAAGGAGTCCGCTCGTCACGCCGAATCTCCTGATTTGATTTCACACATGGGTACAATGTGTGAAGACCATTTGGAGTATACCCGCCACATTGCAGGAATATTGCTAAAAATCGGCCTTCACTCACTCACTCACTTGCCCAATAAGCTCGCATATGCATGTAACATGAATCACGAAATAGACATCATAATTTATTGATGACCTAAGCCGCGATAGCCATGGCCCATAACGTGCCCTTTTTAGCGATAAACATATGTGCCCTTGTTCCATGTTCACATAAGTCTTCGTGTGTCATACGTTGTATATATATATATATAAAAACTGCTTCGAAATCGCTTACCAAGGTGTTAGCCTTTCTCAGTACGCCATGGCTGTCCTAATATTCTGCTGGTTCTTACTGACGCTGGTCGGTGCGTCCGCCTCCCCTACTAAGCAAGAGATAGAAAGTTCTATACGAGTCATGAGAGATCTGGTTGAAAATGCCCAGGTTAAGAAGGACAAAAAATACGTGCCTATACTTGAATGGGCGGAAAACAAGGGAGTCTGGCCCAGTTATGTGAAGCAGTACTTCCACGGTGTCCCAGACCTGGCACTGTTCAGGCAGCTGTTTGGGGTGTTCGACAACAACATGTTTGCCACAGCGTATGTGATGGAGATTCTGGCAGAGTTCAGTAAATATGGAGATATGACAGGTTACAATCTGGAAGGTTTCAATGCCGGTCTTGACGCCATAAAGGATCATCGCGACAAGAATGCTGTCTTCAATAATTCGTTGATGACGTTCTGGCCACAAGTCTATAATGAAACATTAAAGACTTGGGACAGCAGTCCTCGAAACTTGGTGGATCTTATAGAAGCGACAAAATATCTGCCATTAAACTGGACTTATGCTGAGCTGGAGAAACTTGGTCTGAAGGACATTGAAGATATTATGGTACGGCTCATGAGATCTAGGTAATGTCCTCGCAACATACAATACGTATATTTAACGTCATAAATCAGTATTACCAAACACATTCCATCCAGTGTAACCTGTTTCTCTGTTGTTCTCTGTTGTTTGTCTTTCACTTGACACTTCAAGAACTATAAAACGCCGTAATGTGTTCTTCAAGAAACCATTATGTCTGATGTTTGATTGGCATTTTAGAAGATGCTACATGATGTACATAGAGATTTTTCGGGGTTACGTGTTCTTGTTTTATTATGGATTACAGCGTTTCGGGGCTTGTTTTAGTCCCATCATCAGGTGGAACTGAACAGTGGTGATGGAGCTTGATCAAACCCCGAAACGTTGTGATCCAGAATAAAACAAGATGTGACCCAGAAAAAGCCCTATGTTCAAACCATTATGTCACTGATTACACTGATTTTCATTTCTTGCAGAGACGGATATATGTCGGTGTTTCATGTACCACCGGATTTTGATGACACGTTTCTTAATATCGGCCTGGGTTCAGTGCTGAAGGAAACATCTCATACCTTCCCAGAGGTCTCTGACTTGTGGATGTCCCAGAACCCCAACCTGACATCTGTGTTCGATGCTCTAAAACGCTATGCGTACAGGTAACACCGTACATCGTTTACATGTTTGGCTATGTGTTAAATGTATGCGTCAGTTTGTGCGCACAGGAATAAGTTTTCCATTACATCGTTTGCAGTGTAGTAATATATAGAGTTTGAAGTTGTACTTGCTCAGATGCACCAAAATGGTAGTATGTAAGACGTTTGCATCGGCTGTAGGACACCAGAGACGTTTTCATCTGTTCAATGATCCGCTCTTCTTCTAATCCGTAATATAAGCAGGTTCTAGTCAGTCGGAACAAGCATCAGGTGAAAGGTCTGAAGTTATACACTAAACGTCAAAAAAAAACATTACCCTCCTTCCCTAATGAATTTCTTAAAATCTACTCAAGCGAGAAGGACACTTTCTGCTGCATATTACGTCGACCTACCATCCTCTCTTTCTCTCTCTGTTTCTTCAGCTTTTATTCGAGGCACATTTCCCGTGCCTGTGCATCGTATCATACACTCTTTATATCCTGTATGATCATTTTACGCGAGAAATTGATGGAAATTCTGCTTGAATATTGATACATTTTGACGACTGGTATAATTATGACATTGAAAGCAAATCATTGCACGCAAATAATTATGTTAACAAAGATAATGTGTTCCTAAACATTCTTTTGCCAATATCAAAGACACGTTGCTCTTGGTTTCACTAATTCAAATCAACAGAAAATCACTTAAAAGAATGACATTTTTTACAATTTTACAGATTCTTCTACAACTATTTCTTGTTTTGATACTAGAAAACTGGTGAATTCAAATGGTCTATCTTTGTCTCAAAGCAGAAGTTTGTTTCAACCTTTGCTTTGGACATCGTAATCGCTGGTATTGGTTTATTTCGGCATGGTTGAAAACAGGACCATGTAACTCTTCTGAAAAAGTTGCATTTCACTTATTTGCATTTGAGAACTCTTTTTACGTGACTTGCATAACCTGTGTTCTTAAGCGTTCTCAATACGTGTTTACATATCTTTGGTAGTTTTTTTTAAAAAAGTAATTCATAAAGGTTGGAGGGTAGCGTATCAATTTTTTCATTTGGTGTACCGTCTGTCCTAATTATACGTTCAAGATCATTTCGTTTAAAGCCCCATGTAGGACTTGATGTCTTACAGCGAGAGTGTTACGGAGAGTTCCGGATCGGACTCACAAATAACACTATAGTATGTTCTATATTAACATGCCGTAATCACAAGAACAAACACTTTTCTACATTCAAGCATTTTCTAACTGACAATGTGTATTCAGATCAGGAATATATATATATATTCATGTTTCTTCAGCAGTAGTCTAATTCAGGTTTTATCACACACAAACCTTTACATTACATGTAATAACGCTGTACTATTTCATCCTAAAACAACCACCCTCACAGTTTGTTCTCACTGCTTCAACTCGTAATGCTCACACATATACATGCACGGGCCACATAGTTCTCCGCGTGCCTCGCAATGCAGACTGACACACAATTTTGGCATACAAGGTTTATAAATATCATAATATGTGAAATCCATGGATATCGTACATAACCGTTCATAAAGTTATCAAATTGAACATATGTTATAACTAATATAATATACTATACGTTGCATGACGAATCCATATAGATATGAACAGTTAATAGCAGGTAGTATTGAAACTGTGCCTGGGAACTCTAATATACAGTTGCTTCATTTCCTCCTATCCTGTAGTATGTAAACTGTAACAGCAAGCAGGTCTATACGTACAGAGATAATTTGAGTGCTATCCAAAATTTAAAAAAAAAAACAATCCTAGAAAGGCTGTTACGTTTGTTCAATTCCCTTTTCTAACGTAAGTTCTCTCGTTTCATGATGTCATGACCTTACTGCTTCATTGCCATGTTATATTCAACAGCGGATACGACGAACTCAAAGGGACCACATTTTGTAGTTCCATATGTCGTATTTCGTTGTATACTAATTTCAAAACTGAAAATACATCAGAAATAAAACTTAGTCTACAAAACCCAAGAAAACAAAAGTCATTACTTACATCCGTTCGGTATAAGCCAGATGCTTGTACATTTACTTTACTAAACGGTAACGCGTCCGTTTGCTTGCCCAGACCATTTTCCGGAGATCAACGAGTCAACACAATTGATTCCCGATCGTATGTCTACCTGCGAAAGTGGTTGGCCCAGGAGAAGCTAGCTGGAAATGACATCGCCCTGGTAACCACGTGGGTTAGTAGACTACACTTTACATCCGTTTCAAAACATGACACTTACTGGAAGTCACTAACTTGCATGTTGTGAGTCTTTGTCAATACTAACATGATCTCAATGACATTGTACATATCATGTATAGATGTGTAACTCTATGGGCACAACATTTGTATTGAAATTATGTACAGCTGTTATATTGTTAAGGTTTAGATCATAAAACAATTGTTAACAAAATGACTAAAACGAAAATAGAAATGAAATCCAAATGAAATTATATGAAAAGAAACTAGAACACTATTATTAAAACTACACATATGACATGCATGTATGTATAATTTCATGGTTACTACTGCACGCACAAACACACGCACACAAACACACACACACACGCACGTACACACACACACACACACACACACACAAACAAAATATTCATGACAAACAAGATAATATGTCTATGATTTCTGGACTAGATCCAGGACACGGACGAAGTTCGGACATGGTTTGCAAAGGGTGTGATGATGCCGTTCAATGTGAACAACGTGGATATCACAGTATCTGCTAACTTCATGTACGCTGTGACAGCTGGCATCATCAGTGGCGTTCTCGAACCTTCATTGTTGGATGACGCAGATATTCTGGTAGATATAACACTATAATTCCTATTTTCTATGTTAGTACCTTGACACAGTGTGGTTCACTCCTTCTGTTAACTAATACACCGATAGTTAGGGTACACAGCAACACCATGTGGTAGATATCTCGATAGTTAGTGTACAGAGCAACGCTATGTGGTAGATATCCCCACTGTGAAGCTACACAGCAACACCATGTGGTAGATATCTCGATAGTTACGGTACAGAGCAACTCCATGTGGTGTTTCACCCCAAAGCATTTGAACACGGAACCCCTTTCGCAAAACGACCGTAGTGCTAAGGTAATTCTAACACCCACACTTGACCATTGTAGCGCTTCGACAGCTTTCTAAAACCGAGCCCTGTTTTGGGATAACCCAACACAAATTCTGTCATCCGGTACTGTCTTAGTGACAAAATCGCTGAGATAAAACATGCTTTTGTGTTTACATTGCAGCACATCTACAACGACACAACTCGAATGCTCGCTTTCCAAATCAAGACCAATTTCTCTGATCGTGTTGACCTGGCGTTGACGTACTATCCGCCAGTCATTGAATTCTACTGGTTTGTGGCCAGGACGTACAACAAACTCCAGGAAACCCTGGATAGGAGGGGATCACTGCCGCATAAGGTGATGTTGCAGAGGTGTTGATGCGGGGGGACCCCGAAATGAATATGGAAAACGGCTACTTAATAAGGACACCCGCTGATGGTTCTTGAGGCCTGTTTAAGTGGCACAGCTTGTTTGGGGGGAATTTCCTCTTTGAACGGCATGTTCAGTATTGCTCTTAAGGTTCCAACATGCACTCCATGCCACAGTCAGAATAGCAGTATTTTAAAACAATATGTGAATTCCAGATTATGTTCTGTTTGACGAACGGTTAAGGCCTACAACACTTCCACCTTTACAAAACCTCTTAACTGGTCTGTGCGGCGCTACTCTCTCAGCAACTTCATAATAATGAGAAGCTGTCCACTTTGAGCTTGAGACCGAATTCATTTTAAATGGATATCACGTTAGGATACCACTTTAAACATACAGTGTTATAATGCATTGCGTTTGTTTCTAATGAAGGGAATGGAACAGGTTCTGAAGGACTTTAAACACGCACTACGGAATTACGCTTCGCCATGGATCCTGAAGCAGCGGAAGTCTGAATCTCAGTCGGGCATGGACACCGTTTACTACGATGACTTTGTCGGTGACGGCGACATTACATACGACAACAAGTCTGTGGTAATACGTGCCAATATACATGACAACACTGTCTTAGTAATATTAAGGCGGGGGATACCAGACATGTTTTTTTAATATGCTGCGAGGACTCGAACCAGAATGAATGAATACTCGAACCACCAGACAACTTAAATGCCCAAGTTTCCTGCATGCGTCTACTCGAGAGGTTCAGAAATACATACCAAAACATGAGTCTCATTAACCTATTCATACAATGACCTACTTTTCTGCCGAATTTGCTCGTGTGAAGGTGACAATAGACAATACAAACACCTCTGGTTGCACTGAATTCCAAATCCTTGTTTCATACGAAAATGGTATTTACAAATGAATTTTAAATTTCAATAACACAGTATTTCTGTAGTTTATGTCGAGGTTGAGGCAGCATGACCTTACCTAAGGCATCACAGATTGCCCCTGTTTGAAGAGGTCGTAAAATGATTCACAATGAATCTTTTCTTTTCGCTTATTCAGTGTAGTTCCGTTCCGCACAATGAGAATGATATGATATCAAACCTGTACCAGACCGCCAAACTTTTCTAGTGGCAGGGCCGCGCTTTGAGATTTCCACGGTTTCCAGGTTTCCGTGTAAGCACACTGTTCCACGCGTTTGCAAGGATTAGGAGCGTAGTGTTGCAACATGCAAGTGCGTAGATGTATTATATCATACTGATTAATATTTATGTATCATGTTAAATGAATCAGTCTGAACATTCTGGACTGGTTATTGCGCTAAGTTGCGGAATAGGACGGAACCAAGTCAACATGAAGAGACATACATTGAGAGTGGAACTGACATTGTCACCGATGAATTTTAACTGAAAATTTCAATAACCGAACCCGGAGAAATCTTATTTATATTAATTTTATTCACATCCTGTTTCCAGGGGCAGAGCAAGAATCTTTGAAAATGATAATAATAGTGTCTATTTCTTGAGCGCGCAAATCCACGCTCATAAACATGCTTATGGCGCTACAAATACTACAATATGAAAAGTGAGCGTGAGCTGTTTATGAGTCTTAGAATTGAAAGAAAAATTCGTTTTGAGATGTCTTTTAAAGAAATCCAGAGCTTCCGGTTAAAGGGTAAAGAGTTCCACAAGACCGCGGCAGAGTGTGAAAAGGATCCGTCACCAAATATTTTAATCTGTGTGGAGGTACTGTCAGGAGATTCTGCTGTTGTGACCTCAGTTCGAGGGCTGGATTATGCGGAGTTGTGAGTTCAGATATATAAGGAGGAATCTGGTCATGAAGTGCTTTGTAAGCGAGACAGTGTATCTTGAACTGTATTCTGGCTCTCACTGGTAACTAAGAAAAGGGCACAATCACAACTAGAACGCTCTCTCTCACTGATTTCCAGGAAAACGTATTTACAATTCATACATCGGAAATCGTCCCCAAACAACCACCATATGACTCCCTCATGTAGGCTATAGTACGTGCTATATGTGTACATGACCTATCACAGCCGTGGCATATTTACCGCAACCCGTGCGGATCCTGAGCAGAGTAGATCTTTAGTAACCCATACTTGCCATAAAAGGCGACTACGCTTGTCGTAAGTGGCGACTAACGGGATCGGGTGGTCAGGCTCGCTGACTTCGTTGACACATCATCAGTTCCCCGTTGCGAAGATCGACGCCCATGCTGTTGTTCACTGGCTTGCCTGGTTCAGACATTAGGAACACATAATTTGGAGTCAGAGAGCTGAACCACACGACCCTGTTTGAAATAGAGAAAAGGAGGCGAGTATGTACATTAACAACGGTCACTCATGCAAGTACATTCACAAAACAACTCCCTCACATTATTGGAGGAAGCCTCATTTCAAACTAGCATCAAGTCAATATTAACATCAAACAAGTCTATCACAATTAAGAACGGGGAGGGGGAGTACATTTAGTTTGTTTCTGGTCCATTTTCAAAAATGAAATTCAATGAAAGCATTTATATGACACTTCATAAGCGGTGCCACATTGGTATTTTGGATCCTTGTTTCCATAACTGATTCTATTTTCATTCTCTGTCATATATTATCTTTCCAAATATGATGGAATTGCATCACTAGTTCTTACACTGGTTTTAAATCTTGAAACGGTTTCAAACTCACAAAGCTCGGTGTGTGTTTATTACAATCAGGTGCAAGTGAACTGATAAGCGAAGACTTGTTTACTCCTTAAATATCTTACCGAAATGCTTAATATTGTAGAACAATGCGGAAGACCGGATTTTCACCAGCTCCATGGCTCTAAATGCACTTCTGACTATTTGGGCATTTGAAGATCAGCACACGGGGCAGATCATCTGGGATAAAGGTAGGTGCAAGTGTCGGTGTTCATTAACTTTGAGTATGGCATTCAAGTACATCATCTATCAACAGAACTTCAGTATATGTTCGCGATCCTATATTTTCTAAAACGTAAACCACTTAACCAGATGTCACATCGTCAGGCTTCGTACCTTTGAGCACAGGCAAACATATTTAATAATTACTCACGTCAAGTGTGGTTTATTCAACATTTTGTGAGCAGCTCATGATATATCAGACCGTTCTTCGACTCCGTTACCCCTACCAGCTTCCGGTTGAACGCAGCGAAGGAACAGAGGGAGTATTATTCCATATGGAATACATAGAGTTACCTCCCCTGATTTATACGCCAGAAGTATATTCATTTTAGAATAAGTGTTACGAAACGTCTAACAATAACGACGACAGTTAAGTGAGTGAGTTTAGTTTTACTCCGCACTCAGCAATATTACAGCTATATGGCGACGGTCTCTAAATAATCGAGTCTGGACCAGATAATCCAGTGACCAACAGCATGAGCATCGATCTGCGCAATTAGAAACCGATGACATGTGTCAACCAAGTCAGCGAGCTTACCACCCGATCCCGTTAGTCGCCTCTTACGACAAGCATAGTCACTTTTTATGGCAAGCATGGGTTGCTGAAGGCCTATTCTACCCCGGGACCTTGACGGGTCGACGACAGTTAAGACAAATAACCCCCAACAGGTTCTTAATAAAATTAGGCACTATGGTATTTCTTTTTAATTTCTTCTTATTCTTTTTCCTTCACTGCGTTGAAACGGGAGCTTGTAGGGTAAACAGAGGCGAAGGACGATGTGAATACCACCAATTGTGCTTGAAATGTTGAACAAAACATATTTCACGTGAGTAATTATTAAACAGGGGGTTGTAAATCTGAGAGCTCGACCCAGTGAGGAAATGCGAGTGTACCTTTGATGGTGGCGATATGTTATTTTGATATGAATTTTTCGAACCGAAGCGAGGGAGTGCGTTGCCAACCTTGGCTCGCTTCGCTCGCATATACGAAGACAGGTCATATTCTCTGCGGTGCGCAACCCCATTTGCGCTACAGTTTGCCTGTGCTTTGAGAATGTAGCTTCTCTTCTTCGGGTGAAACTGTTTCAACAAAAGTCACATTAAACCAAGGCTCTCTGTAAAGAAACAACAGTGAGCTGGAAAAGTTCAAAGCCATAAATACCTTCAGAAGACGCAATGGCTTATGGTGTGTACATACTCCACTCAGGGCATCCAGTCTTCCTCCACGACATCAATGGATACGGCATAAAAGTCATTTCCTTATCATAAGAAACCACTCCAGATTTTGCTGAACCTAGTGGTCAGGGTAGGGATAAGCTTATCAATCACTGTGACAGAACGGTGATACTGGATTCCAAGAGAGCGGAACAACAGTTATGCACGTCCCAAGAACACAGAGAAAGTTCCAGAAACAGCTGACCGTGACTACAAAACGTCAGTAGCCCCATGCCATTCCAATGACTATGATAAACAGGGCGTAATGTTACACACACCTCATGGTATGAGATCCCAGCTGACGTAACATGATCGTGTCATGATGAACTGCTGTAACGGACATTTTCTCGCATTATCTGGCTGTTGACATTATTCCAGTAAGTGGTGTCCGTGTTACTGGCATCTGGCAATATGAATGTTCCATTCTTCTCACATTGCAGATACGCCATCACTAGTTCAAGACACTGTGAAGAAGATTGTAACCTGGCTCTACTTAAATAGTTATGGGGGCAAGTACAAACCGTGGAACGCCTTCTTCTCAGGTTCAAACAAAGGCGCGACGGTAAGAAAGATGATGTCATGCGTTTCGATTTTAACAGTGGACAGAATATATCCACAGCTACGATTTACATAATTTGGGGTAGGGTTCTGTTAAATATGACCTTATGGACCTGCGTATGAACAAGTGTATGAGCTTGCCACATATACAATCTATTGACACTATTACATACATATACACCGTATGCTTTCTGATTTAAATAGGCGTCCTATAGTTTATACTGAATCATGAATGGTAAATACTTAACGGTGAATGGTTTCGTCGCTCAGGCCGTACACCTGGGCTTGACATGACACCTTTTTTTTTTTTTTGCAGTCCCTTTCTTTCCTCAAATAAAGTAAAAACGGTCTGCGTTTTTTAAATATAATTTCTTTCGAGATAAGTGTTTTCTGTTCACTCGTGAAGGTCCGGGTTCGAATAGTGCCCTTCAGTTGCCCATGATTGTCACAAGAGGCGACTAACGTGATCGGGTGGTCAGATTCGCTGACTTGGATGACACGTCATCGGTTCCCAGATGAGCAAATCGATGCTCATACTGTCATACTCACTCTCTGCTTTCTGCTTTTCAGACATCGCCAGCTATGTACCCACTGAACCGGATTGAGCTGTTTAATGGGACAAAGGTCCCTATCAATGACAAATGTAAAATACACAGAGAGCTAGAACCTTTCATTTTTGGAGTTGAGGGTATTATACCCGAAGAGAAGTATGAAAACATGACCAGTAACTGTCATTCACCCGTGGTGTTCCATGGATTTAACGACCAGGATCGTTATTTTCCTTTCTGGACCTCTGATTCCTACACCTACGTCACTGTCATCACAGGAATGGCCAAATACGTCCGCACCCTACCCCAATAACAGTCTTCTCAGAAACATAACAAAAATAAGGCCCTTTACGGTCATCCTCAGAAGTAGTTAGAAATATGGAAGTATGAACTACTAGAATTACTGGCAAAATAAATTCAGATTTTACCCCAAACTGAAACAAGGTTATTTGATGGCGATGCCTTTGATGCTCCCTACCATGTTGCATATATTGTGTGTGTATTTCAGTCTGTCTATTTATTTATTGATAACTGTGTTCTGTTTTTGGACATCAGAGTAGCATATGCCGGACTGTTTTAAGTCAAATAAGGAACTGGTAAAATGTGTACTGCTTCCTTCAATGCAATATTTTCTTTCAAACCAATTTTTATTATCTGCGTAAATATTTTATAAGGAATGCACTTCTGTCGAAATCGGATGTGTCGAGTGAGCCGCACTCACAATCCGGCCTCAGCAAAGTCTTCCTATGAGTATCGCTATTTTGACGTAGTTGCATTGTACGGATTATTTACGGTTGTTTAGCCGCTAGTTTACAGTTACAAGTACATTAAAGAAAGTATATACAATGTAGAACGGTTTTTGTTGTTTGGTGTCTTAGACAGGTGAAGGATAAGGAGAACCTTGGATATTTTTCGAGAAGTTGGATAACGTCAAGTGATGTCGACCAATGAAGGTCCCTTGGTAGACTAGGTCTTCAGCAACCCACGCTTGCCATAAAAGGCGACAATGCTTGTCGTAAGAGGCGACTAACGGGATTGGGTGGTCAGGCTTGCTGATTTGGTTGACACATGTCATCGGTTCCCAATTGCGCAGATCGATGCTAATGTTGTTGATCACTGGGCTATCTGGTCCAGACTCGATTATTTACAGGCCGTCACCAGATATCTGGAATATTGCTGAGTGCGGCGTAAAACTGAACTAAATCACTCACTCAAGTGATATCGCACACAGTCTTTGGTTTGTAGCCAACACAGAATCATGCATTGATCGTTTGTAGGATAATCAGTAGATAACAATACAACAATTTTGTTGCTGAAATCAAACATCGAGGTTAAACAAACCGACTTAATTAATTCCTAGCAATTTGTTATCTAAATACGCAGCACATGAGTGGGAATGGGCACAGCGACATGTACATTTTGATACATGTATCATGTGTAGATAGATAGAAGCATGCCACTCAAGTCATAAATCCAGGTCCTTCATATTCACCCAGCCTCCAAACATACTGACGTCCGAAAGAAAGTGCTTTGAGTTAATTTGCCAAATAAACATTTTAAAATGTATAATCTGATTCTTACTTACAAGCCACAACAATTGCGTACATTGAGGTACAAGTCTCAGCAATTGCGTACATTTCCACGCGCAAGATATGTTTGTTGATATGTACAAGTCGTACCTGGTTGCGACGTTGCACGCAGTTGACATGTTATCACATGCATTACACGACTCACCAAGTGTTGACGGGTTGATGGCGTGACCCGAGATTTACGTATGGCCCGGGTCATCGCTGTGTTCATGTGTTCCTGTGACATCCAACAGTTTCAGGCCGAAGACCTTTTGCAACATTTCCATGACTCGTTCTCACTTCGTACTGATAATCATGGCATCTTGACGTGTAACGTAAACAGATCTAATACTAAACATTTTCAGGTAACCGTGTCTTGTATTGCTGACACACAACACATGCATTGTCAACAAGATCATGCGTGTTCATGCATGGTATTTTGCCAACAGCGTTGTTAAGGTGTTAAAGTCAAACACACCAAAACATCTTGCAAAATATTAACCTTGTTCTTTGCAAAATAGTCCCCAAAACCAAGTTCTGTATTTTCTGAGCTTGTAAGTACTTTAGGAACATAATGAAAAATATATCAAATAACCTGAACAATATATGTACCCTCATTCAGGTTAAACGGTGCAGTCATGACGAAGAGGCCATAAAATGCTCGTAAACAGATTGTACAGTTCTTGTTGGTATTGCAAGTGAACGTGCAAACCGTATCATTGCCATGGTGCAGAAAGTTGGGTAGCTCGCTCACACTCAGAGGATTCATTACGAGATGAGTATCAGGACGTGTTGGATACGACACCATGACAGGCATGTAAAGAAGAAGTGGTAAAATCCTTCCTAAATTTGCAAGCCTTGTAAACATGGCCTTTGCAATCTCTGTAAATGTTTGTAAATATGATATTTACATTTTGTAAATTTTTGTAAATCACAAATTTTTCTAGTGGTAGTTTTGAAATAAGGTCATGTTTGTTTGTATTATTAGCTCGCTAACACTCCGAGGACTCATTACCAGATGAGTATCAGGACGTGTTGGATACGACACCATGACAGGCGTATGTAGTTTTGAAATAAGGTCATTGTAGTATTGCTCCGCTGCTTGCTTATGTACGTACCAGCCAGGGATGCTTGTGAGTAATTGTTCTATGCTGAATAAACAACAAGGCAAGTTATATGCGAAATGAATTTGTAATCATCAATTGTAAATCGTGAATAGTAGTCTTCCTGATAAATACAAATGACAACAGAAGCTAATGGAAAGCTGTTACTCATTTGGGAACAATCTCTTCAACATGTGATATGATCTTACAAAAGCAGCGTCTATGATTTCAAGGCTACAGAATTGGGTCAGCTAAGCCGTTGGTGGTGAAATGGGACGTGGGCGCGGTATTGAACATTGTGGCCGGAAAATCAGACACATGGTGTTCAGAGGCAGATATTTATGTATTATGACTGTGTGTAGTGTATCGATGCACAGGAGAATGAGTGATCAAACTCTCCTCGGTCTGGTGACAGCTTCAGATTCACGGGTAAAATGCACTCGCATATAATTTTCACGACTGAAAATACATGTTTGAAGAATGATGTTGACGTTTCAAAATGTTTAGTTGTCGCCGAGAGTCAGATACTAATGTTTTGTCTGGTAATGCTACACAAAGCTTTCTAAATTTTGGCCTGGCGCAACAATGCTGGAATAACGTTTTATTAGTAGGACGCTGCGACGTAAAATCTCAACATACGTTTGTCTTCGGTATAAGCAGAAAGTCACAACCACACTCAAGGTCTCTTACAACAGACTGGAAAGCTGTTTTAAAATATAAAAAAAACATACGCCTGAGCTTGTAAGCCCAATGCTTACCGCCACAAGGATCATCGACTTTTTTTCAGGGAGCGTCCGGCAAACTCAATCCCGATTATCAACTATGCAAAATCACAATAACGAAAACTTCTACATCAATCATCTAGACGAGTCGATGAAGGCGATTCAACACTTCATACTGATAAAATGCTATTTAAGCTTTGTGGTACCACGCCGCATTAGGGGAACCTTCTTGGGAGTATTACCGTGGTAATAACAGCAGCAGTAGCAGCAGCAGCTGCTGCAGCAGCAGCAGTAGTAGTAGTAATAGTGAGTGAGCGAATGAGTTACGTTTTACGCCGCACTCAGCAATATTCCACCTATATGGCGGCGGTCTCTAAATAATCGAGTCTGGAACAGATAATCCAGTAATTAACAGCATGAGCAATGGGGACCGATGACGTGTCAACCAAGTCAGCGAGTTTGACCACCTGATCGCGTTACTCGCCTCTTACGACACGTATAGTCGCCTTTTATGACAAGCGTGGGTTGCTGATGGCCCTGTCTATCCTGGACCTTCACGGGTTTTAGAAGTTGTAGCAGCAATAGCAGCAGCAGTGGCCGTGCCAAGTGTACTAGCTGTGTCAGATGAAATGACAGCAGAAGCAACAGCAGCTGAAGTTGTAGTGGTTAAAGGTTACAACGCTGACTGAGCATACAATACACATGCATATACGAGTACATTGCCTTTTGCTGACGGAAAAGCCATAACAAATCAATCTGGGATGCTCTGCATCCGGGATTCACTCTAACTAAATGACATACATGTAATTTTAAGTCTGTCACTGATAAGAAAAAAGACAATTGGCATGTGCATTCTACAAACAGCTGCAGACATCGAACTGTTCTCCTGGAAACACTAAAACATCTCCCAGCCCACAAAGTCCTAGTTTGGGTGTAAATGGGAGACTGCAGACTAACCTGACTAACCTGTTTTCGGGTAACAAGAAAAATGTTTATGGCAAATATCCATACACTTATGCTTGCTTGAGAGAGATAAAGGCTTTTCATGATTATGGAAAGGGTTTGCTATTCTTCTTTATCATCGACACGTATCATCGATGCTTAAAAGAATTACTTCTCAAAATATTCTGCTTTCTACCCCTTATTCACGTTAGACTTTGGACAAGACCACTTTGAGTGGAATCGGTTACCCAAAAGTACAATGGTTCTACTATTTGCATAAGGGTTGTTTGGATAATGTCTCTAAATTATTCTAAATCTGGCAAATTACAGGCACGACATGAGCCTATGGCGTCCCAAATGTCGGGTGTAGTTTTAACAAGGGCAGCGATTGTATGAAGACAAAACATCTCGTTTTCATCTCCCGTTTTATTCTTCATGAACACCGGTCAAACGCTTTTCAGTGAATGTTTACAAATTCGATTTGGTGGATTAAAGCGAACACTTAAATGATAAAGAACTCGGGACCACTTAAAGAGAAAACTCTCAGACGAGGGAAGAAGAGAGCACTCGTTCCACTGTCACTCTACACATTGTTGATGATGAATATACCGTAGTGTGGCGGCGGTGAGATCAAACAGATAGTGTTGGCGTTGTCGATTAAGTCAGAAGGAAAATTGATAAGGGTCAAATTTCATGAGAATGTCTACAGAGACCACACCGGGGACCATTTAAAGGGAATGCGTAAATGGATTAACATTAATGATGCTAAAATAAATCAAATGCTAATATCATAGAGTGTATTCCTTATCACAACGCGAAACACAAGACGGGAAATTCTACCGTTAGGCAGGTTTAATGGTGGCAAATCCTTCACTTTTTTCGTTCTGGTCCTCAATGTTTAAGACAAGAGTCATAGAGAGAGAGATTGTAGGGAACACATTTTAGATCAAATGATGACACGCACCACAATCCATGTTATTCTTCAAAGTACCAGACTAGCCACATCATTTTACCATATTTCTCAACTCTCAGCTATTACGATTAGTGTCGGTCTGATTCTGACATGTCTTAGCATACGGCGCCATGGCTGAGATTATTCAACAGCTGAGGCGTCTTGTACTTGTGACAACTGGGCGGTTTTGTCGCGTTTATGTCCAGCGAACAAGGATCACGTCAGACCTTCAAAGGTGGTAGATATATCATGAAAGGACCCATATAAAAGAGGCATTAGTAAATGGGAGATGTCTAAGTCCCGAATCCGACAGTTTGTCATTTATATCCGCTGTATTTAATAATGATTGTCACACTGGAGGGTGTCCACACTCTTCACAAGACGCAGGGACTACCACTGTGAATATTTGGATAGGGGTTCACGACAATGAAAGGTTCTGTTATGTTATAGATGAGAATTTGCACCCACAATGTCTACCAGGACGGCACTGGTCTGTTATCATGCACGGTAGTGATTCAGCAAACATTTGATTATCACGTTCGGTGATTACCATAATAGGATAGATACAGATAGATATACACAGATAGTTATAGGATATTTATATAGCGCACATATCAACGCATGCTCAAGGCGCTGGTATTTCCACTGGATGTCTATCTCAACGGCACATCGTATTTTAATCTCAACTCCCTGGGGAGTATACAACTCTTGCTGCCACTTGGCGCACCGAGTTTATTGAGGCTCTCTCACATCCTAACGAGGTACCCATTCACAGCTGGGTGAACTAGGACACATAATCACAGTACATAATCACATGTACCTGACGCAACACAGGTACATCAAGGTAAACGGTTCTTGAACACGTTCATTTTCTAATGCTATTCTGACATTAATGTAATGTAATGTATATATATATATAAGTTATTAACGCTTGTCATATGTTTAACAAGAAGCTCGTTTAGGTAAAATTGTGGTGTTTTAAAAACTATGTTTATTGCGAATTTACCATTTGATGGTGAAGTTTGGTGGCATTAAGAGAGAACGTTACATCGAGTTGAAAATAAAGGCGACGTGCCACAGATACTTTGTACTCATGATATCATACATTTAGTAGGTAGACACGCGATTTAAAACATTTTACCTTCACAAAATTAGAAAATGAAATGGTGTATTTGTTGTTCAACACCAGACTCAGCAATATTCAAGACTGTGGGGATTTGTAAACAAGCGAATCGGTTATGTTAACATCGCTCCATTACACTGAACAGAGGCGACACTCGATACATTATTTATTGATGAAAGCAACAATTAATATATAGGTGTTATATATGTATGGCAAGCTAGATGAGCATACAAAATAATACATTTTCATGTAGCATTAACCCCTGTCTCACGGAACATTTGAGTGTTTTAACATGAAAATTTTAACATGAATGAAATTGAACATTAGGATTGTATATTCTTTATGATCACTTTGATTCTGTACGAATTTCCGCATTGTGTAATTGTGTAAAGACTTTAGGTTGACAACCTAAATTGTATACATCAACTCATTATTACAGAGGTTTGGTTCATGTATGATAATATAATCACGAAGGGAAACATGTAATGTCCCGTTATAGCCTACTGGTTGTAGCGATAGCTTGTCACACCGAAGACCTGGGTTCTATTCCCCTCATCGGTACAAGCCTACTGTGACGCTTATTTGTGATTACCAACGCCGTGGTGTTGCTGGAATAATGCTAAAAGCAGCGTAAAACTAAACTCACTATTCCCGGACAATGACATGATATGTTTACAGATGGCAGAGGCAGAAGTCTTTTGAAAGTAATGGTCTTAGTGAAATAATGTGAGACTATAATGTAAGCAGCCATAGCAGGGTTTCATCTCGCCATGAAAGCAGTATTACTTGCAGAAAATGTTTAGCTCATTCACTTGTCACGCTGGAAGGTAGGGTAGCCTAATGAGTAAAGCGTTTGCTCTTCAAGCCGAAGACACGGTCCCGATTCCCCACAAGTGTACTGTATGGGAAGCCTATTTCTGGTGTTCCCCGACTGTAGGAATTTTGCTAAAAACGGCGTTAAACATAACTCATACACTCACTTCATTCACCCATAATTCAAAGATATTACGTCGATCATAAACTTCCCCCACCTTCACAGTGTCATCACCTTCAGTTACTGAGACACAAACGGGTTCGCCAGTGGATAGTCACACATAAATGATCTCCGTTACAAGGAATTTTGTGAATTATGTATATAACCAGCGTATAGCTGTAGGGCCAAAGTTATAGGCGACACTGGAGACCTAGCACGACTCACTGTGCTCTCAATTGCTCAAGAGGAAACTTTTGTACACTCTGATGGAGTTTTAACAAGATCTCTTTACTCATATTGTGACATCCAACTGTACTACACAAAGGCCGACAAGTGTAGGGCGAATCTGGACGTTCTATGGTCACCGTTTCGCCTCAGGCTGATAGGATGAGAATGGGGGTTAAGTCGCTAGATTTGACACTGGAGTCCTACTTCAGCTTGACAATATTTAAAGGTCGAAGGTGATGCTGGCATCATTGAGGATATTACTTCCGATGCGTTTAATATATTAGACTTGTAATTGGGATAGATTTAGACGAAGTTGAGTATTCTCAGATTTCATGTTATAACCATAAACTTTGAAAGAAAGATATTTTAGAAATGTCGCGGACCATCAAGGCCGGAGGTCTAGGGTTACATCTTAATGTGTAAATATGTAAATCAGGTATGGACAAAACGACAATTTCCCTGAAAATATAGCTTATTAAAAAGCAAAATATCACTGCATAGAAGGAGGGCCCACTACCCCCGGGGCGTCGAACTCTGAATAGGAACAAACAAATAATGGGTTGATTTGTGACAGATTACCAACATGACGATACCGACCCAGGAGCAATGCCATTTTGAAAGTGGTCAAATGTATATTTGGGATTAAGCGTTCTCAGTAAGCTAGTCTTTCCTTTGGTTGAGTCCTAAGCGTTTTCTACTAACCTTTCGGTGATTAAGTGACTCAGACCGATAGTACGGGTTTGAATCACGAATGGGAGTTTTTGCAAAGAAAAGTACTAGAACCAAAAATTCAATGAGAAAATTTAAACCTGAATAAAACACTTGGTATAACAATTTTAATAATGCCAAGCCATTGTATATGCATAGAAAACTGTGCCGGGAATAAATCTTGAGTTATAATAAAATAGGAATATGCTTATATAGAAAACTCTACCCATGTAAGAGAATTTGTTTGACAGTTTTAAATGTTCATCAAATAAATTTTAAAAGGTGATACAGAGCGAAGTTGAAGCGTAATAACTACTGTGTATGCGTCTGGGATTTGTGTATGGCCTTGCTATTTAAATGACACAAAGGTATTTAAAATGAATGACATGTCCTCTTAATTCTCAACAGACATATCTACTTTCCGAAATACATATAGATCGTTTGCAGTGGGTCTAATAATGTATATTTATTATCATTAAATGCATGTCTACTGGGGCATGGTCGGCTGTGTATTATCAACACGGTTGTCAGATATGTAAAGAAGTAACAACCATCATTAAGTACGTTCCTCCTCACAGGAATCTGTGTGACTATGTAATTGAATATCCGTGTCGTTCAAATGTGTCGAATCAATTCTCTTAAGTGTCATTAATACAGAATCGTTTTCTTTATACTTGTTAAGCATTGCTATAGTATAAATCCTCCACAAGTAAAGCTTATCTAAATATGGCCCGTGGAGTGAGAAGTGACCAACTACTTTGATAGATCCTCGAAGGTATCTTGGAATGGGCCAGTGTGTTTTGATCAGTATTTGTATTAATTAGCAACTTCATGCTACAGACAGTCCGGCGGTGAAGCACGTGTTCCCAATTGACTAGTCTTCGCTTTTGTTTAGGAAGGGTCACGTGGGACAGGATACATCGTGAACACCTCGTAACAGCACTATTTGGTGGTGATGCATACACACGCTCATTATGTACCTTTAATTGTACAGTCGAGTGTGCTTTCACTTGATTCGAATCCCATTACATTGGTTCCTTGTTCTCGAAAGGGACGTAACTCCCGGGGGTATATACAACAATTCCTACACGGGCCATCCGTACCACATCTCGACATTTAAGAACACAGGATTCAAAACAGCACCTACAGGCTGTACTTGGCAGCGTATAGAAATGTTTTGTGCTAGTTCTTTTATACACCATACCAGTTTACCAGGATACTGGATAAAGACAATATATACTGGTTCTGAGTTGCAAGTGCGGAATACTTGGTTTTACTCCTTTAATGCCAGGCACCAGTAAAAGTAACGATCACTACAATCAATGACATTTTGCTCTCCAAGCGAACGCAGTTTATACTTCACCGCGCAGTCCCACCTTAAATGCGACCTAACAGCAGAAGAGTATTACCCTCTGCTCCGAAAGAGTATTGTACGAATTGTGTGGGATAGCACTATCGAGAAACAGACATGATGGGGAATGTTAAAAGACAGGTAAAATCGTTTCACCTGGAATTTCCTCTTTTCATTTAACCCACACTAATGACCGTCCTCTGAGTCACCTTAGCTGCGAAAAATATCTTTTCTCGAGGATCTTAAATCTTTCCAGTAACACATTATACATCGTAAATACCTCCAACCATGTGTGATTGAAATCAACGCTAAGTTCCTTCTGTGACATTTGGTTCAGGTGTAATCCTTCAGTGTAGAAACTGGATTAGTTTCACGGAATGCCGTCCCACCTGTTTCTCACTGAAAGCGTCTGCTGTGTGAGTGGTATTGTTTCAGAAACTGTATATGCGTTCAAGGCTTGACGTACATCTCTCAACATGGCCATATCTTGACATCTGACACAGATGGGTTAGCTGAGGCCCAGGGGGGTCACTGATGGACACTGGTCATCTCAGGTCACGTGGGAACTCCCACAATGGAAAGCCCGGTCGATTAAGGGAACGGGTCAACGCATCTTTTGACCAGTAATAATTACATGTGAAAAAAAAGGTTAGAAAAGAGAGACTTATTGGACGTTTAAGTTCAATAAGACAAGCAAACACGACAGGAGTCTAGGCAATAATCGACCAGGTCCCCCAATCTGTATGCTCGCGACGCCTCCCTATTAACGCTGGCACCATGGGGACATCATCAATACACCCCAGGCGACAACCGTCCCGGAAAAATAACATCATAAAGAATAGCGGTCAATAATGCTAAAAAAACAGTGTTTGTGAACGGTGTTGTGTTCACTCTACCTGTCCAGTTCGGAACATGTTTACGATGTCCAGGGGCGATAATTGCATGACCTTGTGTGACCTACTAGTCGACTTTATGTACTAGTATTTACGTTTATTCTTTACGTCTACTACAAATAGTTTATTTACACATAAACAAAATATCATTTAATTTGTGTAGTTACCTTCACTTCACACTAACACGTACGCATGCTCGTAAATATACCTACTATGAACAAATCCGTTTATCAGTTGTATATTAGTATACTGTTTTTCACTGTAGCTCGATATAGTTTATCATCCATCATACTACACTGTAACATACTAAGTGTTTAAGGACGATGACGTGGACGAGAAAGGAGATGCCACGCGACATAGATTTAATGCTGTGAAAAGCGACAAGACATATCTCTCATATACCGAGTACACGTGTGTCTAAAGAATTAAATGCGGTTGCGACCGACTCACAAACTTTTGGTTGTTATCACCGAAACTACATACATAGGAAGTCTGCGGGATCATGAAGAACACTTCGTGTGAAGGCAGATGACGACTTTTGAGCATTGTATGACAATATGAGCGTCGTCATCCTTTGGACAGATATATGTTACATGTGAAAATATATTTTAATAGCAAATCTCTGGCGACGTTGTTCCGCTTGAAGTAACTGTTTTCTATAAGTAAGATATCGCAACAAGCTACATCACTTTGTCGCACAATTGTGCATTAGCAAGAACAAAAGGTGTGTCACTTTTTGCACTGAAAGCATTGTTGTGATTGATGATATGCTTTGTCAATGATTTAGTTAGAACCTCTGTATTCATTTTCAGTTTCACCGTGCGCCATGAATATTGTCTTTGGGTTTTTTGGGGCAATTTGATCTATAACGTAGTAAAGCTACTTTTTCCGTCACACCCCTTGTTCAAGGCGTCAGCCGGAGAGAGTACTGAAAATAAGATTTCACAGGCAGTCAGATTACCATTCATGTACCTTACATAAAAGGAGTCAGTAGGTTGATCTTTCTGCAGAACCCTGCACTCACACGGTGTTATTTCTTTGTGCCTGGGGTAGCCCAATGGTTAAAGCGTTCGCTCGTCACGCCGAACACCCGGTCTGACTCTCCATGTGAGCACAGCGTGTAAAACCCATTACTGGTATCCCCCGGCGTGATATTGCTCTAGATCTGATGTCGATAAACGCGGCATACAACTAAACTCACAAACAAATTCACTCAGTATCTGCCTGAACTCCTTTCATGTAACAGTAGTGAAAAATACAAAACCAAAGAGCAAAACAAAAACATATATATATATATAAAAACAAACAAAAAAGGCCGGGCGGCACAACTTAGGAATGGCCAGCGAGTCCTAACTTGACACACAGAAGAGAGCAAGCTACAAAGACATATTTTATATCATTGGAAAGATCTCGAGGAGATGAACACGAAACGTTCATTTGCCAGTGTGTTCACGTGTTAATAAGCTCACAGATTGGCTCTGAAAATGCATTTCTGCAGAAATTTCTGGCTCACACGTCTTACATTATATGTATGTAGTATATGTCCGGTTTCGTCTCTATTCGCCTTCAACACATGTCGCATACAAAAACAATGTAGGCTTACTGGGATTAGAAAATGCACCCCGATACTGTTAAATTAATCTTGCACGACGTGAATCCACTTAGAAGTTACAACTGTGTTATGATGAAACGGATGGGAATAATGCATAAGCCTTTTGAATTGTTAAAGCTATAATAAAATACGGTTAAACTCACAGTGTAAAATACTCGGTTGTCTGGCACTAATGGGCTTTAAACAGGGAAAACGACATCATCAAGAGAATCTATATTACAATATTTAACTATTGTGTTTAATCTTATTCAAGTAAGAAAATTCTGGTAGCGAAACAAAAATACCAGATCCGTTGATCACGCTAAGTGCTTATTACTTGGAATAAACATGAAACTGCCACTCACGCAGCAGTATCATTACTTATACTCTTTACTTTTGTTACATTAAGATAATTCTGGTAGTGAAATAAAAACATTTCTGCCGGAAAAAAATTTCTGCCAGAAATTTCTGCGGGAAAAAAAAATTCTGCCAAACATTTCTGCAGAAATGCATTTTCAGAGCCAATTTGTGAGCCTATCAACACGTGAACACACTGGCAAATGAACTTTTCGTTTTTATCTCCTCGAGATCTTTCCAATGATATAAAATATGCCTTTGTAGCTTGCTCTCTTCTGTGTGTCAAGTTAGGACTCGCTGGCCATTCCTAAGTTGTGCCGCCCGACCTTAAAACAACCAACCAACCAACCAACCAAACAAACAAACAAAAAACCCAAAATAAACAAAAAAAACAGTGGATTCCTAACCTACAAAAATTGATATTATGAGTAATGATCACCCACGGAGTCAGGTTAAGAATGTCGACAAGCTTGGCGAGACAAGAACTGATATCTTAATGTGACAGTTCATACATAGGAACCCGTATATAAGTCCACAAACTACTGAGTAGCATATCTGCAGTCAAGCAATATTGCGAAAAGTACACTCACTAACCTCTTCACCAAAGCAGTAAATGTACGTAGTCAGTGATAGAGTCTTTTGTGGTTTCCCCCAGACGCTTGGGCTTGTGTGATTCCATGCTAGAGATCTGAACCTGAGTGAAGGGCGCGATGACCGACCACTGTGACCATTGGGCCACTACGCTCCCTGGTTATCCCATGTGACATATGGAATATGAGGGCAGATAATTCAAAGCGCTGATACAATCAAACATACATATACCATATTCAAACACTCAATTCCTTACAGACATCTATCGAAAGCTTATAATTATTGTAAAACGTATATCAAACGGCAGACAGTTGAATTGGTGCAATGCATCATTTAAGCATCAACGTTTCAATTCCTTTGCTTCTTTCTGCGCAGGGGTTAAATTATCTTCAAAACGATGACTGCTTGCCAACAATGCTAATAACCATTTACCTGATTTTGTGTCATTGCGGTATGGGTTTTTATACAGTTTAGACTAATCTTAAAGCTCATAATTACCAGAACGACAGTTGATAGATATACAGTAGCTCACGTGTCGTAAGAGAGAAGACAGAGGGACGACACTGGCGTTTGATGTGTAACCGACGGAAACATTCCATCCGTGTACTAAGCAGTGGTTCTTTGTTAACTTCTCCCCGGGAGTCGAGAACAGTGACGACATGTTGTCAATAACGAACGACATTTAAAGTCTCAAATGTATTCATGACAAATCATAATATTTTTTTCGAAGTCTTGTTTCCCCATTCATTTTTCTCATGTTGCAACCTCGCGTATCCGATATGATAGCTAAACCGGTCTAAAATCCAGGCCCCACAGAATCACATATTGATTGTTGATGCACTTAGTGATACATTTCTCCCCGGAGTCTTCGGTCAGCAATATCCCCTGGACAATTATCACCATTGCAGATGTTTGTATGATTTGTAAATCTTTAAGGCACATTAGACAGAAGTAAATAGCAACAACGTATATACAGCTTTCGTAAAGGCAACAATTTGCACTTACTATAGTCCATTTACAATATTGATTCGATGCAAAATATACATTTACGTTTATATGTAATTTTTTTGTTTCATCGAACCAATATTGTATATATTGTGCATATATGTTGTGTATGTACATACAGGTATGTAGATTTGGCGTGCAATATTACTTGTCTCTAACTAATCAATGTATAAAATAATGTGTAATATTACTTGTCTCTAACTAATGATTGTATACTATTAAAAGTCAGGCTTGATGTGTAATATTAACTGTCTCTAACTAATTAATATTTCTATGCCAGAATATATATATGGTGCATGTGTTTATACGGGTTTGATGTGTAATATCACTTGTCTGCAACTAATCAATGTATAAACAGAATTGGTGTGTAATATTACTTGTCTGTAACTAATTAATGTTTAAACAGGCGTGGTGTGTAATATTACTTATCTGTAACCAATCAATGTATAAACAGGCTTGGTGTGTAATATTACTTGTCTGTAACTAATCAATGCATAAACAGTCTTGTTGTGTAATATTACTTATCTGTAACAAATCAATGTATAAACAGGCTTGGTGTGTAATATTACTTGTCTGTAACTAATCAATACATAAACAGGCTTGGTGTGTAATATTACTTATCTGTAACTAATCAATGCATAAACAGGCTTGGTGTGTAATATTACTTGTCTGTAACTAATCAGTACATAAACAGGCTTGGTGTGTAATATTACTTATCTGTAACCAATCAATGTATAAACAGGCTTGGTGTCTAACATTACTTGTCTGTAACTAATTAATATATGAACAGGTTTGTTGTGTAATATTACTTACCTGTAACTAATCAATGCATAAACAGGCTTGGTGTGTAATATTACTTGTCTGTAACTAATTAATATATGAACAGGTTTGTTGTGTAACATTACTTATCTGTAACTAATCAATGTATAAACAGGCTTGGTGTGTAATATCATAATATTACTTGTCTGTAACTAATTAATGTTTAAACAGGCTTGGTGTGTAATATTACTTATCTGTAACCAATCAATGTATAAACAGGCTTGGTGTGTAATATTACTTGTCTGTAACTAATCAGTGCATAAACAGGCTTGGTGTGTAATATTACTTGTCTGTAACTAATCAATATATAAACAGGCTTGGTGTGTAATATTACGCGCCAGTGCTTGCACGCGCGCACGTGTGTGTGTGTGTGTGTGTGTGTGTGTGTGTGTGTGTGTGTGTGTGTGTGTGTGTGTGTGTGTGTGTGTGTGTGTGTGTGTGTGTGTGTGAGTGAGTGTGTGTGAGCACCATGCCTGCAAATTTCGGAAGCTGTAATAGGCCAGTGTAGTAGGCCTGTATAACATACCATACATGAAATAATGAAATAGAGTATTTGATATATGGTAACGTCGAGGAGCTAAAACTATTCATAGACATGTCCCATCAGTTCACACTCAATATCGTCTCTGTACATTGGTCTCAGAGTTCCCAACTTTCACTCTTGTCCAGATAACATAGTCCATTCATTTCATACAGTGCTCCTTTCAATCGCAATATCGTAAACACGTCACAATTTTATTCTGGAAACCCCCAAATCCAGAAACAGTGGTCACTATCTGACAAAGGATCATGACATATTTCAAATGACCATGACAAAATTTAACTCACTGTGACTTAATTCTGCTAAGTTAGAGCGACATTAAAATATCTCGCCCAAGGCTGAATGGATTTGGCTCATGGGAGAGAATTTCATGCAGTGTTCCTTTAAATCACAATATCGTTGTGGTAATAGTAATAGAGTTATAATGTATTAACCTGCAAACGCAACATAGTCATCAGGCTTTGTTGTCCCGGAGTCTATTCTCTTAACAAGAAGGGGCAGTGGAGTAGTCTCGTGATTAAAAGTCACGTCGAAGACCCGGGTTCGATTCCCAGCAAAGGTACAAAGTATGGAGCTCATTTGTGATATGTCACGCCGTGATCTTACTAGGATATTGTTAAATGCGGCGTAAAAGTAAACTCACTCTCAGCCTTTAAGAGACAGTGGGAGGTTCTTATCACTCTAAACCACAAACGATATACCATCAACAAGATGCCGACACGCGCTGCTTAAGTAAATATAAACATGTGTTATCTCTAAACGTTGAACTTTGTAAAACGTTCACACCATCTTTATAGCGTAAAATCGGTTTTGTGTTGATGTCTTACTTCGTTAAACCGTACTAGTACAAATGACTCCACTTATATTACACATCAAGCCTGTTGATTAGTTACAGAGATGTCACATTACACCTTATACATTAATTAGTTACAGACAAGTAGTATTACACACCAAGCCTGTTGATACACAGATTAGTTACAGGCAACTTATATTACACATCAAGCCTGCTGATGGACTGATTAGTTACAGGCAAGTCACCTTTCACGTCAAGCTTGTGGATGCATTGATTAGTAAAGGTAACTTATATTACTCGTCAAGCCTGCTGATACATTCATTATTTACAGGCATCTTATATTACACGTCAGGCCTGCTTATTCACTGAGTAGTTACAGGCAAGTTACATTACACGTCAATCCTGTTGATGCACTCACTAGTGACATGCAAGTCATTTTACACGTCAAGCCTGTTGATTCACTGATCAGTTACAAAGAAGTCATATCCTACATCAAACTTGCCCCGTTCAAGAGTCCAAGGCAGAAGTCGTCAGATTATTGTAAAATTTGTGAGTTACCAGGACAAGGACGGTGTGTATACTCAGTGGAGGAAACTTCGCTCTATGATGGAAAACGTTTTCATAAATGAAGACCTGACACAGCACAGAAGCAAGCTGTTCAAGATGGCGACGAGGGACCTCAGGAAATCTCGCTGGATCGAAAATACGTGAACCAGAGATGGTCGTATTTATATGCTTGAACAGCCAGAAGGTGCCGTGCGTCAGATCCAGTGCAAAGATGATTTGAGCCGATATCTACGGAAATTAGTACTGTGTTCGGATCCAGTATTACATGTACCTAAAGGTTGAGATGTGTGTTTCCATCAAAGTGTGAGTCAGTTTCAGTTCGCTTGTGTATGATACTGGCCACTACTTGATACTTCACACGAATTAGTACACTGTTATTACGTCTTAATACTGTGTACATATATACCATGTAAATGCCTCGTGTATATACCATATGTATATATCCATACAAGCTGTCATATCACTACCATGTTATCACGTACACTTGTTATTATCTGTGTGTGCCTTCTTCTATTACTCCTTACTGTTCTTTTCTTCGCTCCAACTTTACCAAATCACATACTCAGAATATCTTATCTCACTAGGTCTGAACTTCCAATCTACGGTAGAATTACACTACAACAATTGGTATTGTTTTACAATGAAATGTTCCGATTTTCATGTGACATCTTGTCTATTCATCTTGTCAAGACAATAGATAATGGGTAATGATACAATTCAATATCGTGTGACCATCGGGATATTTCAGTGTAAAACATGTTGTAAGATCGTGCGCTTTAGCAAAAGACATTTCCAATTTCATTTATGTAACAATTCTTTACAATTGGCTATTCTGTCAGAGTTACATAACATGTGTACTCTCTTATCAGCGTCTTGTAAAACAAGCCTTGTGATTACTTTCCTTTGTGCATTACAATGTCAATTTAGCAACACAAACGTAATCATACTTTTGCTATTGTTACTCCAGCTTGTTGGAGACATAGAGTCAAACCCACGCCCACAAAAGCACGAGTTTCATGACAAAACTCTATCCTTGTTTCACCTTAACACAAGAAGCATAAAAAATAAACTTGAATATCTCAGCGAGTATGTTTCCGATAACGACATTGTTGGTTTTACAGAAACACAGTTAGACGATAACACCGATTGTGAAACAATGAAGTGGACAGGTTACCAGGATCCTATTCGTAAGGAGAGAAACTCATCTGGCGGAGGTATTATGATTTATATCAGAAATACATTTGGCATTTAAGAGAATGCAAAACATAGAAAACAATTATGATGAAACAATCTGGATAAAACTATACTTACCTGTTAAACCATTAATCATTTGTTTAGCATACAGACCCGAGTATAATTCATTAGAATTCTGGGAACGATTAGACGCAAGCATTGAAAATGCTCTAGATGTTACAAGTCGAATTACTATAATAGGTGATCTGAATGCTGACCTTCTGTCTTGTAGAGGCAATCATCTTAAAGATATCATGTCAAATAAGTGTTTGAAAAATATTATAACAGAACCTACACGGTTAACGCGGCATTCTAGTACTTTGATTGATCCAATTATTGTCAGATGATACTGGAAGAATTGGTGATTGTGGAGTTATTGAATTCGACGGATCGATAAGCGATCACAAAGCCACGTACGTAATGTGAAACGAGACGGACTTTCATGATCATCATTAGATTTAAGAAGGGGTATGCAGGTATTCGTGCCAGACTGTTTCACTAGATAACGCAGAAGCTTCCAATATGAACTGTTGCTTTCAGCATATGAATCCAGAAGGAAATTGTCTAGATTAGCGAAAAAGTTTTCTTTTGCACAATATTTCATATTATTAACTTTTTGTCGTTGAATTTTGTAATATCCGATAACAACATTGTTCGTTTTGCTTTTCTGCGAAACCGGTCCCTTTTCCTGCATTCTCGTCTTAGATTTGAATCGAACCATAGCTTGTCATTTGGCCTTATAGTGACTTTCTTTCTAAGGATACATGATTTGAGAATTCAAACATTTTCAATTTCTGGTAAAATATTTCGCAAGCGTGATTTACATCCTGACAATTTACTAACAATTTATTCCAATCTGTGTCATTGATAAGTGCATTTAATGATGTATAATCTGATGTATAATCACCTTGGTTGTAACATAATACATCTCTAGTATATGCCATTTGTGTATTCACTGTCGTGGTTAGTATTACGTAAGTGCGTCAGAGTGTATTTGTCAATAGGTCAGTTTCCAAACTGAGGACGCTAAGCGTTGGTGTCCCACAGGGCTCAGTGCTTGGTCCTTTTTTATTCATTGTTTACATTTATGACATAGCTGATGAATTAGATTGCTTAACGCGTTTATTTGCTGATGACTCGTCTTTAGGTTACTCTTCAACAGATACCAGGATTATTGAAATGAATCAAATGCTAATTTAAGTAAGTTAAATACTTGGGGGTAAAAGATGGCTAATTAAGTACAACCCAGAAAAGACGGAAGCTGTCCTATTCTCGATGAAAAATGATATCGATATACCACATCTTTACTTTAATGGTGTCGAAATTAAATTTGTTGATAATCACAAACATTACTCTTACTCGCAACGGAAAATGGGCTGGCCATATTCAAAGTATGATACAAAAGGTTTAAAAAATGGTTAATTCCTTGCGACTTTTGAAATATGTATTGTGCAGGGGTACTCTCAATAAGATCTATACCATGTTCATTCGGCCACATCTTGAATACGCATGTGAAGTCTGGGACGGGTGTACTCTAGAATAGATAAATAAGCTAGAACAGATTCAGTTACAAGCAGCAAGAATAGTTACTGGCCTACTGATATATACATTTCGAGAAATTCTCTACTTTGAAATTGGATGGGAAACATTACAAGTTCGTCGTAGAAAACGAAGACTATATTTGATGTATATAATTCAAAATGAAATGGCTCCTTCATATCTAAAAGAACTCCTTCTTTTCAGTGTTGGTTTTAAATCTAAGTATAACCTACGCAATTCCCTAAATATATCTATTCTTACTCCAAGACTTGAACATTCAAAAGAATCCTTTTTTTCCTTCTGCAATATGCTCTTGGAACAATTTGCCAACCACAGTTCGTAATTCAAAAAGTGTTTCTGAATTTAAATCATCTATCACTGACAGCCATGAGTATGCACCTCAGTATTATTCGTGTGGTAAAAGAAAATTAAATATTGTTCATACTAAGTTGCGATATTCTGTCAGTTGTTTGAACTCTGATTTGTACAGAGTTGGGCTAAAACCGATCCCAGTTGTACACGTGGTGATTTTATTGAGGATTCGTATCACTATCTGTTTGTATATTCATTGTACAAACAACAGAGAGTTAACTTCATGTTATCTCTTAAGCGCGTATGCTTATCAGCTGGTATTCCAGTTGACCTCAAACTTTTGTTAGAAGGAAGTGCAGACCTATCATCATGCGAAAATACAAATGTATTCAAGTTAGTGCAATCATTCATTAGTGAGACAAAACGATTTGTATAGCATTTCTGTGTTATTCTGTATAGCTCTATCTCTTTTCCACTTCTACTGCCTACTTGCCCACATCTGTCATCTCTAGTTGCAGGAATCTATACTATCTATGTACATACCAAGGAGAGGGTATTCTAAGTTGGAGAACTTGTTCCTAACCCTTTTCTCTGTGAATAAAATATGTTTAAACCAACCAAACCTTGCCCCGTTAATCTCTTTACTGAGCCTTCCGACTATGGCTGTTCACTGATTCGTTATAATACCTGGAGATAAGTGTTAAGTCTTGCTGCAGACAGAAACAGGGTGATCCCTTCTGGACAGGACTGGGAAGATGTAACACAACTATCAATAGCTGTTCCGATTCCGAATAGGCGTGGTTCCTGAGCTGAATGTGTGGGGTATACTGACCTCTACCGGTAACGTGAGGCTCGACTAGGTTCACAAAAAAAGCACGTATAATTTGAGTAGGTACTCCACTACTTTGCAGACCTGTGACTCCACTGGCATAACAGGCAGCACCCCATTTAGTTTAGTTTGCCGCCACAGCAATATTCCAGCTATAAGGCAGTGGTCTGTAAATAATCGAGTCTGGACCAGACATTCCAGTGATCTACAGCATGAGCATCGATCTGTGCAATTGGAAACTGGTGACATGTGTCAACTAGATCGGCGAGCCTAACCACCACATCCTGATGTTACAAGCTCAGGTTACTCAAGATGAATATTCAAACGCGGAGCTTCATGAGGAGAGAAAGTGAGTGCATTGTGGATTTCGCTGCTCGCTGAGGCAGGTAAATTAACACCAAGGACACCGGAAATTACGTGTTGCATCCATGCTGTGATACATACCAATGCTTGTGCGGACGCGCGAACGCTTTGCCACTGGTTGTCGTCGCGTACAATGAATTACGATCACCAGACTGGACAAAATATCGTGGACACCAAATCTTGGATACCAGACCCTGAACACCAGACCGTGGACACCCAACCGGACACCAGACGGTGGACTCCAGATCGTGAACACCAGACCGTGGACACCAAATCGTGGATACTAGACCCTGAACACTAGACCGTGGACACAAGCCCGGACACCACACTGTGGACTCCAGACCCTGAACACAAGACCGGGCACCAGACTGTGGACACCTGGCCGAGCACCAGAAAGTAAGCACCAAACCATGGACATCGTTTACTCATTGAGAAGAGCATCAACAAATTAAAGATAAACAGACTTCAAATTTCCATAACGCTTGCATTTATGTGTGCAAATAATTTGAATACAAAGTCTTATTGTCACGATTCAGTTAATTTTACTTCAATAAACTCTCTAGGTGGAGTAAACCGTGTTCGCCAACAGAGCGTCCATTGTGTCGGTAATGTTTGTAATGGGGCATCGCGATGACAAAGTATTTCTTTAGGTTCAAGACATGTACACATGATCCAACAGCAGGCCAATGTTATCAGACAGTACACGTGTATGCTGGTTGTTACAAGGCTACCGACAAGCTATAACGAGGAGCACTCTTCCTGTACTTTCCCATGACACAAGGGACAACAGACAAAGCGGACCTTGTTGAAGTGGTAATATTATTACTAAATATGTCTCCTCTCAGACTCTCTGTACTCTCCAGATGACAACGTACAAAACTGAAATGTCTCTTGTACCGGACTGACGGGTATTCATAATCGCCTAACCCCGTCATTGGAAGACCTTTTGAGACCGCAACTTGTTTTATTACATCGCATAAGCCATATTAGAAGAATGTATTGCGCTAGTTAAAGGGCATTAATTTCACATTATTTCATTGGTAATAAGGTGGCAATTTACACGTCTAAAGAGTTCGCTCACACAGCATCAGCCTTTGTGTGTGTTTCTGATCTTTGAGGCTACAATATGGCGTCAAAGACATGTCTTTGTATGGCCACAATTGGCAGCAGTTACTGCCTGGCACTGTCACGGCACGGACTGGGTAAGTCCATGAAATTTCTGTTGCGGAATTCTTCCTAACTCTTCCTGCAAATGCAATGGCAGTGGTAGAAGTGTCTGCGACGTGTTTTCACGTTGACTCACACATCAATCCAATTCATCCCAAAGGTGTTGTATCGGGTTTAGATTGGCTGATCGGGAAGGCCATAGCAAAGCCTTTTAACGGTTGATTTGGCAGGGCAGGGGACCGTGACGTGGACTGTATATAACGTAGCGTTATTATGCTGGAAGAAATATCTTTGTTAGTCCATAAGTGGAAGTATATGTGACGTGCAAGGACTTCGTTGACGGGCCTATTTGCGGTCAAATTGAATGGAACCACCGCTGAATCAGATCGCTGTGTGCTGGCTATCACATCCCACACCGTCACAGTGACCTCACCAAAATTTCTCGACATGTCCAATGCAGTTAAGCGCAAAACGTTCATTTCTCCGACAATAAACACGCTGTGTTCAATCTCGCCTTTGTGAAATTGTGATTCATCACTGGACCAGATTCGTTTTAAAGGTTCCCGGTCAGGACTCTACAACACCACCACAAGCGATGATTGGGCGGGTCAAAGTGTATCAAAACGGGGGTGACAACTGTCCTTGGTCGAATACCCACTTCACGCAATCAATTCCTGACAGTTTGGTCGGAAATCGTTGCACAGTCCCCACCGCTGTTTTAAGTGAGCAGCCCTGGTGCAGCGGTCCTGGGCCTAGATTTTCGAAGTTCTCTAAGCCCTAATATAGTCGTAAGTTAATGTTAATGTATGGCACTTACGACTATTTTAGCGCTAAGAGGGCTTCCAAAATCTAGGCCCCTGGTTAGAGTCGTGACCACTGGACGGTCGCTTTTCGGGGCATTGTGGGCCAGATTGGTCTGTAAGAACGGATTTCAAAGAAAATATATGTCCCCTTATGAAAGCTGAGATGTCGGGCAGTTGCAGACTGCCACTAACCAGCTTCAAAGCGGCGTATGACGAAGCTTCGAAAGTTAACATAAACACTATCAAAGAATATTACACTTCTTGGATGCCATGGAAATGCGTGAATTCACTGATTCACAATAGTGTCGGTCACAAAATCAAGATGGCCTGTTCATCGTCGATTCTTAACCCAGCAGGTTGGACGTGGGATCCCTGTTATCACGCGCATACTGTTATCCTACACGGACATTGTGTTACCATTCCGATTCTATTTGACGCTTAAACTTTCACTGTGCAGACACTTTTACACCCAGAACAGTCACGCTTCTCCGACGACAACGCCAGCATTATGTGGTTTCTCCGACGACAACGCCAGCATTATGTGGTTTCTCCGACGACAACGTCAGCATTATGTGGCTTCTCCAACGTGAACACCAGCACCAAATGGTTTCTCCAACGATAACGTCAGCACTACGAGGTTTGTCTAACGTGAACGCCAGCATTACGTGTTTGTCCTAGGTAGAGCTGATCAGGCAGGGTGTCTCCTCGCCACTAAGATGGCGGCTGTCATGGAGTTGAAGGATAATCGTTGTTTTACACAATCCTCTTGCGGGGCCACATGTATCTGCAAACCAAACCTGTACTGCCTGAAATCCATGATTTGAAATCTTCCTTATGGGTTGTCCTCCACAGATGTAATGACATTACGATTATTATTTTAGCACGAAGCTTGCCAGCTTTAGAAGACATCTGGTGGATGCAGATGCGGATGATGTTCAGTGAATTCGGGGAACAGTAATATACAGAATCCAACAAACACATCTATAGGTTCAAACCACGAACAAATCTACAAGGAATCTACGACTGTGTGCCGTGTAGCTGTTCGGGCAGTGTAATGTCACGTGGGCCATGTCCAGTTCAGTCCCATGAGGTCATCAATGTTTTTGTTTCCAAATGGCTCAAGCAGGGTAATCACTCACTCACTTACTCACTCACTCACTCACTCACTCACTCACTCAGAGAAGTGTCTTCTACTGACGTTTTGACGTGAGAGGAGTTGTTGATCACACACCTCCCTTGTACTTGAAGTATTCCAGCTTATACGCCATATCGGGAGGAACATAACTAGTACACAGTGAAGTATGTGAATTCTATTCTCTCGTTATGTAACAGGATCCAGTTGTCATTAATAACGTTATGCATACTAGTTTGGCCATCCCTTCTTAGTAGCCGTGATATTCCGGTGGTGAAATTCTATTTACACAAGCGCACAATCGTGTACGTATGTTAAAAACAGCAACAGTTTATGTTTTTACGCCGGCGTTCGTCGAACGAGACGTACATAGGCACTTCTACGTGATATGATATGTGTCATATTATCATTGCATGTGAAAAAAGCGTTAAATCATTATAAAAATAGACATGAATATGTTAATGAAAAAACAAAGCAATCACTGTATGTCTTCACAATCCGGAATCTTCAAAATACACATGAAAGTACGCTGAGAAAATATGTGGGTATTATGGCACAAAATGCGAACCAAATGTTTCTAACCACACAGAGATTCCATTGTCATCAGTATTTTCTTGCACCACAACCTAATCCCACCTCGCACAGAATTGAAAAAAAACCGCAATATTTTTCTGAATATTTACACAACGCAGTAAGTATTCATTTGATAAATGCTCCCCTCTAAACCTCTGTGACAGGTATATGCGACACAATCGATAGGTTTGTCACCTCTGCGTAAAATATCTCAGGAAATATGTATTTACCTGATTAACTTCAAACGCCCTACAAACAAGATAAAAGCCTTACACAAGTACAGCATAAATCCCTTATGTTTATTAAGATCAAGGCGATGAGAATCTGCCCGGAGGTGTACCTCAATCAAAGAAATTCTTTCTCTCCAGCTGGGCAGAATTTCAAATATTTTTCCTGACAGAAATCAACCCTTATCTGAGAACGCGAATGAAGAAAAACTCTTATCGGAGATCCCATAATAAGCGAGATGAGTCGGTGAACGTGAGAATACAGCAACAGAAGAGCTTAAACCCGCCCCCTACAGTCAACCAGATCCGTGAATAGCCCAACTGAAGTGTCGCCGGGCCGTGAAGTGCCCCTGTTTAGAGGAAGAGGGCATGACACGAAGGAGAGGCTCAAAGTCAAACATTACCGACATCCTCAAAGTGAACAACGTCTGGGTGACCACGTGTACCACCTGCACACATTTATTACAATCTTCATTTGGTAATTGCTGCATAAGTGATAATGACGCGTGGTACATGTAATACTTAGGAGAATAGTGTTCTCTTTCGAAGTAGATAAAATGAATATGTTTGGGATGACGCTTTCAGCACTATTTCAAAATTATTGTAATAACGCAAGCGTCACATGAAATGGGATTATTACCTGTATATTTGCTAATGTTGTTCTATTTAGTACTTTAAATCTAAAATGTTCCAACCATTTTATATGTCTGTTTGACAATGTTTCCAATTTGTTTATGCCAACTCTCGTTAGACGAGAAGGTTACGCCCAAATATTCATGAAATTCAACTGCGCATATATTGTAGCAATCAAAATTCAGATTAATGCCTTGTCGGTTTCTGTCAAAGTAAATAATATGGCTTCGTGTTTATGTGTTTCTGTTTGCATGACTCCATTATAACGTGATTTAAGGCGTCTGTGGGCTGCGTGTCTGCGTAATGGGAAGATTGCGATACTCAGCTCAGCAAGAATATCTTAGTTTCCGTTTTTATTTTTTGCTGTGCTGAGATTGACCAGGATGGCAAAGGGTGCTAGAGATGAAGAGAGTAAAATGTGTCGAGAGACCAAGTGCTAAGCAGTACAACTGAGTGTGTAATTACATAAAATCGGGAGCTGGTATGGTGTCTTCATAAATCAAGTCAGATATGCACTGTATCGGATGATCTGGCACCTCGCCAGCCATCCGAATCAGTGTAGCGAATGTAATAAAAGTCACATCCTTTGTCACAGGTGTGTTGTCATCAATTATGTACACTCCATAAAGACACAGGATGGGCCAGGTGCCTTATCATAGGGTAGGGTAGTGAATATATAGACAGATTTAAAGACAAATCATGTCGGGTGGAGTACACACGTGTGCCATTCTTACGGTAAATCTGATAATAGGCTGACAAGCTTGACACAAGCTCATAGATACGTAAATGACATTTTGCCTATGGTTTGACGGAGATGCTGCTGTTGAAAATAAACAAACATTATCTTTTTATGCAATTCGACTGAGAGGCTGGTGCTTCAGGCAAATCACCATATGCTTCCAGTGATCCTTTCATGACATCCTCATCACATCACTTCATCAATGACACTGATAATAATGGTATTACCATACGCCTGAAAATATCACCCAGAAAAATAGATGAATGTTTGATAGTAAGTCCATGCGACATAATTCAATCCTGAATTATATGTTTACCGTATGTACCTTCGTAAAATGTCTCAACTGCTTTCATGTATCAGTGCCAGCACCTGAGAAGTGTAAAGGACGGGATGCATTCAGTGCTAGTACCAGTAAGACACGGGCATCATGAAGTGTAATGTAACACCGTACAGAAGGTTTCTTAATACGCTTCCCTTCTCTGGAATATTCTATTTTTCGTTGTTCATTTGTCCTTTCATGTAAACCAAAACCACTACAGCTTGAATAAGCGTCAGAATCGAAGGTTAATACAGGGCTTATTGACCCCACCTAGGTCTCCTCTTGGCCACAGAGTCTGTCTTGAAAAAAAATGCCAAGACATGAACATGACACACGTATGTTTACTGCTGATCATTTGAAGAGGTCACATTATAAAGCCACATGCAAAAATGAAATTGTTTGTATTTTGTTGATAAAGGTGGATTGAAGTGCTTCTTGGAACGGAATTTACATTTTTTATCAGTGTTCGTTCTTTTGAGCCTTCGTTTTCCACTGTGCAACGATGTTTCAGATATTTTACATTGTACCTGTAGTTCTAATATGGGTGTGCGATGTGCAATAGCTAAACGTGTACTGTATCTAGACAGTATGACCTGGAAAGTGTTACAAGGAGCTAATTCCAGAATCACGGTATTTTGGAATTTTATATCGTCTGTTTGTTCTGAGACAAACTGGAGATAACTGCTACCTTTCATCTCCAGAATGACTCAAGTCACTAACAGATCAGCATTGTCTGTGTTGATAATTACTTATACCTTGCTTAAGTATATTTGTTGAATTACTATAGCTGAGAGCTGAATATTACCATCTGCGTGTTTGATGCCATAATCACCGCAGTTGTATTATGTGACATTTGTATTTATACTGCCACTCTACGGCGGCGTATTAAGGCCACGGTGAAAAAGTTTTTTGGTGTCACTATCTCCTACGTAGGACTTACTATCTAGGACTTACTATCGCCGACTTACTATCTCCTACGTAGGACTTATTATCACCTACGTAGAACTTACTATCTCCTACGTAGGAGATAGTAAGTCCTACGTAGAAGATAGTATTCTTAACTCCTACGTAGGAGATAGTAAGTTCTACGTAGAAGATAGTATTCTTAACTCCTACGTAGGAGATAGTAAGTTTTACGTAGGAGATACTAACTCCTACGTAGGAGATAATAAGTCCTACGTAGATGATAATAAGTCCTACGTAGATGATAATAAGTCCTACGTAGGAGATAGTAAGTCCTACGTAGATGATAATAAGTCCTGCGTAGGAGATACTAACTCCTACGTAGGAGATAATAAGTCCTACGTAGATGATAATAAGTCCTACGTAGATGATAATAAGTCCTACGTAGGAGATAGTAAGTCCTACGTAGATGATAATAAGTCCTACGTAGGAGATAATAAGTCCTACGTAGATGATAATAAGTCCTACGTAGATGATAATAAGTCCTACGTAGGAGATAGTAAGTCCTACGTAGATGATAATAAGTCCTGCGTAGGAGATAGTAAGTCCTACGTAGATGATAATAAGTCCTACGTAGATGATAATAAGTCCTACGTAGATGATAATAAGTCCTACGTAGATGATAATAAGTCCTACGTAGATGATAATAAGTCCTACGTAGATGATAATAAGTCCTACGTAGATGATAATAAGTTCGAGGTAGGAGATAGTAAGTCCTACGTAGATGATAATAAGTCCTACGTAGGAGATAGTAAGTCCTACGTAGATGATAATAAGTCCTACGTAGATGATAATAAGTCCTACGTAGATGATAATAAGTCCTACGTAGATGATAATAAGTCCTACGTAGGAGATAGTAACTCCTACGTAGATGATAATAAGTCCTACGTAGGAGATAGTAAGTCCTACGTAGGAGATAGTAAGTCCTACGTAGATGATAATAAGTCCTACGTAGGAGATAGTAAGTCCTACGTAGATGATAATAAGTCCTACGTAGATGATAATAAGTCCTACGTAGATGATAATAAGTCCTGCGTAGGAGATAGTAAGTCCTACGTAGGAGATAATAAGTCCTACGTAGGAGATAATAAGTCCTGCGTAGGAGATACTAAGTCCTGCGTAGGAGATAGTAAGTCCTACGTAGGAGATAATAAGTCCTGCGTAGAAGATACTAAGTCCTACGTAGGAGATAGTAAGTCCTACGTAGAAGATAGTATTCTTAACTCCTACGTAGGAGATAGTAAGTTCTACGTAGAAGATAGTATTCTTAACTCCTACGTAGGAGATAGTAAGTTTTACGTAGGAGATACTAACTCCTACGTAGGAGATAATAAGTCCTACGTAGATGATAATAAGTCCTACGTAGGTGGTAATAAGTCCTGCGTAGGAGATAGTAAGTCCTACGTAGGAGATAATAAGTCCTACGTAGGAGATAATAAGTCCTGCGTAGGAGATACTAAGTCCTGCGTAGGAGATAGTAAGTCCTACGTAGGAGATAATAAGTCCTGCGTAGAAGATACTAAGTCCTACGTAGGAGATAGTAAGTCCTACGTAGAAGATAGTATTCTTAACTCCTACGTAGGAGATAGTAAGTTCTACGTAGAAGATAGTATTCTTAACTCCTACGTAGGAGATAGTAAGTTCTACGTAGAAGATAGTATTCTTAACTCCTACGTAGGAGATAGTAAGTTTTACGTAGGAGATACTAACTCCTACGTAGGAGATAATAAGTCCTACGTAGATGATAATAAGTCCTACGTAGGTGGTAATAAGTCCTGCGTAGGAGATACTAAGTCCTGCGTAGGAGATAGTAAGTCCTACGTAGGAGATAATAAGTCCTGCGTAGGAGATACTAAGTCCTACGTAGGAGATAGTAAGTCCTACGTAGAAGATAGTATTCTTAACTCCTACGTAGGAGATAGTAAGTTCTACGTAGAAGATAGTATTCTTAACTCCTACGTAGGAGATAGTAAGTTTTACGTAGGAGATACTAACTCCTACGTAGGAGATAATAAGTCCTACGTAGATGATAATAAGTCCTACGTAGGTGGTAATAAGTCCTGCGTAGGAGATAGTAAGTCCTACGTAGGAGATAATAAGTCCTGCGTAGGAGATAGTAAGTCCTACGTAGGAGATAGTGACACCCAAAACATTTTTCACCGTGACCCTACTACGCTTCCGTACCACTCAGCTGTGCACTTTGCGATCGTCATGCATGTGTATTCATTCGTTTTAACTTGTATAACCGGTTGATTTGCTATGTTCTAGTTCTCTTACTGAATCACTTTAAGTACATATTTAACTTGTTCAAAGGAACCACCTCGTAACATCATTTTCGGATAAATACATATTGTATACTGTGCATATGTTATTTTATTTTGCTTTCATAATTTGTGTGTTTGGGCGAGTCTACTATGTAAACGGAGGGGTATACTTGAAATAGCATGAATCAATCACTCTTGCTTATAGTTGCTTTGCTTAACACTGAAGGCGAATACAGCTGCACCCGTATACGTAGACGCCTTTAAGTAGATTCGTTGATTCTTTCCGTGTATTTTACAATATGGATCACTCATTTGGGTCATACTCGATCCCCTACATGAGGCCAGGAATGAATGAGTGAGTGAGTTACCTTAACGCCGCACTCAGCAATTTTCCAGCTATATGGCGGCGGTCTGGAAATAGTCCAGTCTGGACCAGACAATCCAGTGATCAACAGCATGAACATCGATCTGTGCAATTGGGAACCGATGACATGTGTCAACCAAGTCAGCGAGCCTCACCACCCGATCCCGTTAGTCGCCTTTTACGACATGCATAGTCGCCTTCTATGGCAAGCTTGGGTTGCTGAAGGCCTGTTCCCCCAGGGACCTTCACGGGTCCTTGAAGCCAGGACAGCACCAGGGCGTGGGCAGTTGCTTAACAGTACATACACACAGAGATAAGGATCAATATCAGGAGAATAGCATTATGAAATAATGGTCGGGCAAATATACACTTTAAAAAAAGAAATGGAACTGTACTTTCAATGTACGATTGACGAAATTGGGAGATATATGGGATTGAATCAATGTTGACACAATAAAAACGGATATTTTGAGAATGCATCACCACATGGATTTCATTCACAGCAAACATGTTCGTTCAGTTATCCCCCTTGTTAGGTGACTGGAGTATAACATGAAAATTTCAGGTTTACAATTTTCTGTCAGTAGTATGTGAAAATGGTCTACAGTGACTTATCGACCTGCCAGAAAATCCGTCAAGATTTATAATGCCACCCCATGCACTTGTAGAAGACTCCCACGTTGTGCACGTGCTTCCCATGCATTGTGTTTGCGTGTGGTGATAACGTGAAATGATGCTGCATACACAAGATAAATGTCATTGTAACGTTCCTCATTGGGTTTTCTTTCTACCAGACTTCAAAGTTCAGGTTCCCCTACTTATTTTGAAGAGTATAAGTATATCCGACTGAAGTAACTGTTTGATATAATGACATTTCCTCTACCGTTCACAAGGACAGGCAATATATCAAATTACGTTCACAAACCCCCTTCATTGTACAGCAGAGGTAAACATTGTCTTGAACACGACGCACAACGCGGAGAATAAAAACCAGCACACGCTCGTTTTATGGAATTCCGCGTTGTCCTTGTGTTGTGTTATTGTTCTGCTAAATCGCTCTGCCTTCTTTACAATGTAGTGTATATGTGTTTTGTACGTTTTATAGTTTAAAGAACGGGCCTATATTGTCCATTATACTACTACCGGAGAAGGGCCATTCATCACCGTGGCAGCAGTGTATCGTTATACATCCTAATATAGCCTAATGTATCATAATATCAATGCAATAAAAACGGACAATAAACCCGGGCGGGATGACAATGTGATAAGTACTACAATAAAATAATGCAACGTGTTTAGCAAATATTACCATTTATTAATGTGCCATGCACGCCCAGCTCTAAGGATACCGACCTTAGAAGAGTATGGCGTTTACTGTGAAGTGACGCTGAGTTCTTGTCGGTATTGAAGTAATTTCTGGTATCAGCAGATGTTTTGTTGATAATCTTTGAGCATACAAGCATCACAGAGTAATCACTGTAAATTAGTCACTGACCCTGATACTGATTCTGGTTCCATTAGCCGAGAATGTTAGAAGCGTAACAATTAGATCGAAGCCCTGACCATAGCACATACAGATGATTCGATAATAATGAATTCGTGTGAGTTGTACATTTTGAGATTTGTTGATCGCTCCTCTAATATCAGGCATCACCTGACAGCAAGTCATTAACTGATAGTACTACTCAATACGACCGAGTTTGTGATAAAAACTTTCTTAATCTAGCTACAAGGTTGTGGCAAATGGATATACTATTAGTGTACGGTGACGTGCGATACAATGTTGTATGTGAGCTAGAAGTATTTCATGAGATGGATATGTCCGCAAATATACAAACACGCCGTTTACTTGCCTCCGCATTTGTCAGAAAACTACACATGCACGTTGTTCCACGCAGGTCAATAAGCATGGCATTAACGAGCAAAGAGAGAAAAGTAAACGAGCAAAGGTTTTCGTTACAAGATAGATGTTGACAAGGGGGAAACATCGTCCACACCCTTTCAGATGTCTTTACTTTGCTATGTGACAACACTAACACTTACAGGCTATTAAAGACCCGCGATGGTCCCGGGGTAGAATAGGCTTTCTGCATCCCATGCTTGCCATAAAAGGCGACTATGCTTGTAAGAGGCGAATAAAGGGATCGGGTGGTGAGGTTCACTGATTTGGTTGACACATGTCATCGGTTCCCAGTTGGACAGATCGATGCTCATGTTGTTGATAACTGAATTGTCTGGTCCAGACTGGATTATTTCCAGACCGCCACCATATAGCTGGAAAATTGCTGAGTGCGGCGTAAAACTAAACTCACTCACTCACACACTCACAGGCACCTATTGTTTGCTGTGCACGTTTTTTCTTCGTTATCGAAGTGTCCCTGTTTTCCACAGTACCTAGAGATGTTATCAAGACCCAATATAAGGTTTCTACAACGATCAGCAAGGTAACTGAGAACGTTCTAGACACGTTTGATGAAATTCAAACCACATATCTGACAGTTTTATCTTAGGAAACAGCTACCGTTATCTGATATCACGTCTGTAGTATTCGTACCAAGGTGCTATGTAGTTTTATAACATTTAATAGGCGTCAGGTGTAGACGAAAAGTCTTAAGCGAAACAGTCTTTATTCAAAGAAGGAATTATGTCTCAGCATAAATGTTTTGTGGAAGTAGTTTAAATGTAGAAGCAGTTATAATACACCGACAAAGGTAAATATTTGAGATGCCAAGGGTAATCAATTAATCGCACTTAAAGGGCGTCCTGATGTTCTCCACTAAAGATAAGAACCGATTCAGTTTTATGGTATAAATGTGTAATATACTGTCTTATTTCAATACAGGGGGAGGAATGCATTCCTTGGATAATGAAATATGTATATCTGACGTTTGATGTAGATTTCCAACAATATCTGAATGTAGTTTATTCCTCGTATGCTCCTTTGAACAATGAATAATTATTCAATAAAACATCTTCTAAGAGGAACAATGCAAGGTCTTCCTCTGACACATGTGATGGAGCTTTGAGCTTAGAAATGCAAAATATCACAACTCCAAAGGATTTACTACAAGCATTGTGAAGGTTTAATTCATTTGAACCGGGTGTTAGCGAGTACACAAGCGCGGAGCACTACACGGAAAACATCCCGTCATGGGCCACGGAGACAATCAAACGCTCATCAACATTCTGGGAGCACATGTGCGGGAGATAGGTGTGACAATTGTGTCGACATAAATGGAAGATATATGACCCCACAATGACAGTTAAGCATTATCTTGAATAAAACATCGGATTTTGATAATACACAGCGTCTTAGTGAGATACAGCAACTCAACATTTCAGCGTGCAGGAGTTCTTCGTATATCTACACCTTGTCTGCGGTCATATATATGACAAGGGATATCCACTAGAGATATAAACTCGGTCGTAGTGACCAAATGACCAAACAATCGATCGCATTTTCTCATAATAGCAAACAAACGAGCTATTGGAGCTATTGTGATAGTCTTTGAAACACTTGACGATGGAACATTTCCTCAAAGTTGCCAGGGCCTGAAAAACTGTTTAATTCTTAGACAATTCACTCCACTAAAGAAAACGCCATTTCTGAAGATTTCTTGAAGATTTCTTGAAGGTTCCAGGAAGTGTATGTTCATGATGATATGTTAGTCATCACTGTAAAGTATCAAGTTGAATCATGTTGCACATATCTGCAATAACAACCTGGATGTGAAAATTTGAAAAATTCAACTAACCAACTTTTATCGATGATTGGTCGTTGGTAATGAAGTAAACACCAATTTCGAGATTTCAACAAATTTCTAAAACTCTTACACCATACAGCACCGATTTTAGTAAACCGTACACTCAGTACTCGCATCGCTTTCTGTACATTTACACAGAACTAATTTCATCGGTCCGTTAGAATTTATCTGATTTTGAAATTGTAGCCTGTTTGAAGGTACTGTCCAGTAAAATGTCGGGTTGGGTTCATCATTTCGATTTAACTGACGTGTTCATTGTCACAAAACATTATGACCATATATACATGCTAATATACATGCTACATATCTATACTCAGAGATCTTAGCACTGTGTCTAAAATGGACCCGCATTCCTTTGTTTACTGAGCCAACAATATCTGGCGAAATTCTGGCTCTCCCCATCGTACATCCTGCACTGCCTTCACAGCGGATGAGTTTTTGTTTGAGTGTGAATATCGGAACTTCTGCTCGGATTGACTAAGTCACCAGAAGATAACTGAGATAAGTCTGACATCCTTGAAACATATCAAATAGCCACTCATCTCCCATCTCGAAAGTAAAGTAGAGGAGACCTTGCGAAAGAATTCAGAGTGCCAAAACCTCAGTAGCAATTGGTTGCTGCTGCGATTTCAAAGAAAGAAACCAGTTCTTTGACCATGGTCACAATATTCAAGACCACATTACATGTTTCCGTAAGGATTGTGATTGACAAATGAAGGACAATGCCAAATTCGACTCGCCGATGATAACAAAATATATTCACTTCTGTTTTCCGTCCTATGGTTCTTCCAAGTGAGCAATAAACTGACTTACATTTGCCTGTCTTCGACAGGTGCCATCATTGAGTCAAAAAGCGACACATGACTACGCCATACTCGGAATCGTAATGTCAAGTCTGCTTTCGATAGGGAATTCGCATGAACAAGGAAAGGGTTTATCGTTTTTACTTAATGTATATCACGTTCATCTCATAGATGTAAATAATTATGTATATAACCCGAGTCAAACAAACCACGGCGTCACTTCATGTGGCTTTTGTTCAAGCCTAAGAGGAGTTTCCAGCATGTGTATGATAAAAGTGTGGAGAATATTCCGATCTCGAATCATCACTGATTCAAACTCTGAAAGATCATCCTGTGCCTTTAATGTACCATGTAGATCCTTGCTTAAATGTTTTCAGGTGACCAGTTTACATGCCATCGCCGTGTTCATTGCAGATATAGATGTAAACCTTTGAACAATCAAAATCACATTTAAATATTGATGTGAGTAAAACAACACTATGGAATGCATATATATAATCTTAATAAAGGTACACGAACCGAAGATATACATCTTCATATGCGAGAACAATATTTATGTTAAGCATTTACTTTATAACTAAACCTTCTTTTGTGGTTTGGCCATGACAACACGTTGGTAATAAATAAGCACTTCTGACCTACTTCATACGTTTGTCATAGTAATTTCATCTTGTAGAAAATGACATTTCGCACTTAACATCCGAATCTTACCCATCGCCCTCATAGGAGTGTGTCCAGTTGTATATGAATGGGGATAAGAGCTATTCTTTGATCACCAAGACGTTTTCCAAGCTCTGCCTGAACTGAATACAAATACGTTCAATCCTGTATACCTTACGCTGAAATGCTCCATTACTCATATCAGTTCTGATAGGGAGTGTAAACAGCTGAAGAGATACGTCCAATCTGGGGGCGATATACGATCGCCTCTTTCGTGCAACACCAATTCATCTGGGGCGACCTCAAACATACCTTTTCTAAGGCCAATGATGGACTTACGCCTCTAAACATACCCTGTCCAGAATGAATTGGCCCAATACATAAGAACAACTTGAAAGATGAACTTGACTAAATATCCTGTCCTGTAAACAAACCGTCGTGAGCTGGACAGGGGAACACCGCGGTCGGCGATTAGCCCTGCCCCCAGGACACGGCACCTGTAGGGGTACATCAAAGACTGGCTAGGGTTTGGAATGTATCCTTGCAATACAGTAGTTTACCCAAGTAGTTATTAACCAAAGCATAGTTTGAAATCCACCTCGATGGAGAACAGTGAGGTACCTATACAACGTGTCATTGACGTTATTTGAATCCCGCGAATTATTAATTAGCAAAGTACAAAACTATTTAGATTGGAACGTATTCATCATGATTTGCCATTGGGTACCTCTTGCATGAAGATTACACTCTGATCTGTGAGGAGGGGCATATTTAATTTCTTATCTTACATATTAACTTATTTCTGATTACATTCTCTTGTTTACTTGCCATGCTTTGGTATGGGTGAGGTCGATATTTCCCCTTTTTGCAAGTTCACGACGTGGTACGCCAGCTACAGACTTTCAACCTTTGTATGCAAATGTGCCTGACCTTAGCTTGTGTGATACAACACAAGATCAAGTGATAAGTAATGAGAAAACATGGAATATTTTTAAAGAATCACTGGGGACAAATGATGCTTTCGAACTTTCAACATGTTATGCTACTATAAACTACCCGGCGTTATTAAAAGTGAAACGAAAATGAAACGGAAGAGAGTGAAATGCACGGAAATTTAAAAATGTTGTCTGACAATACAATGACATCATGTTTATGACGTCATGGATTAGCGGAATTCATTTTCCATTCAAGAGTTTCAACATGATGAACCGTTATCACTGTCACATGACTGGGTGAATGTTACTGATTTATCGCTGTATTTGGATCATCCCACCTTATACAATGGGACATGGTGTTAGAACGGTACTTACTTGGAGGGGGATGCCCTCCACGACATGCAGTGTTGAGTTAAACCGAGGTGATTCATTACGAGATTATTCTACTTCACGAACGAGGCGTTATCGGCACACAATCCTTCTTCAGAAATAGAAGTGAAATTGATTTGGTTTGCAATGTAAAATTCCATACGAAAATGTTTGAATATTAGCTTTGTAAAACATAATAAAATGACAGAATATTTTAAAGGAACAGCGATATAAAGGAGAAACAATCACTGCGAAGTCTGATTTATGCGCGATGTCTGAATGTACCTGCCAGAAACTCACGACAGGATGATGGTATTTGTGGTGATGTGAACATACAGGACAGAGGGTTGCATATTGATGACACATGCCTTCAACGTGGCCCTGTTTATAACCCACAGCTTGATTCAAGGTGTTCATATATGTCATGGTTCAGCTTATATCATAAAGCGTATCATCGTACCCCACAATACATGACATTCTTAACAGAGCCATGTACGACGAGGTGTTTGTTCTCTTTCAGTATCGGAAATCACCTTTTCTGTAAAAAGAGTGTTAGCATTGTTGCCTCATGCTGTCCCACGCCATGATGGAGGCCTGCTGCAGTGACTAATATGAGGATCAGAACTTCAACCCTCGGCAACCATTACTGTTCTTAGAACCCCCTTGTGTTTTTTTCACACGTAAACAACCACATGCACACTTACATGCACGCACGCACGCACGTACACACGCAAAAATGGCCAATAGCGCGATTGCTGTTGTCTTTGAAGTCAATCCTGTACTTAGAACCATCACAACTGTGTATATATTCATACAAGAACATTTATTCTAATACGCAACCAGCCGAAATATTCCTCACAGAGACCATTAATTCAACAATGTAAGTCCGCACCAGTACTAACGATATCAGTTAAACAATAAATCCTGTAAACCTTACATATATATATTTATTCAGATATAACTGTTAAACATTTATATTATATAACAGTTTAATACGTGTCCTTTATCACAATATCTGGGTTTCAGTAGATCACAACACACATGGCCTGACTCCGAGTAGAGTGCACCTGTGCGTTTTGTTCACACCTGTGCGTTTGGTTCACACCTGTGAGTATTGTTCACACCATCAGCAGTTCAGAACCTCACATTACCCACAACGCTTGCTGCCGCACATGAAGTCAATGAGCTAGCACCCCTAACTACCAACCATTGAAATATAAACAGACACACTCATGATCTGTCTTACACGTGTTTCTTTCTACCATGGTCTCCACACTGTCTCGTCGCACACACGTTCAACCTTGTTGCTGCACACACGGACCCCACTAGCTGTCTTCTGAGAAACAGAGTCATCTGTATCTGGCTTGTTAAACAATGTCTTAACAGGGGTGACCGCTGCACAGGGGATATAAGCTCTCTCAGCAGCTGCATTATGTGTATTGGTAGGTCTGTGAACTGCGTGTGAATGGTGGGATACCGTTGACGCATGAGCGTTTGTAGTTGCAGACACTGATTCCGACATTTTTGGAGAGGTTCCAGCATAAACGGGTATCACATAATTCGGAGTCTGACATTGTCTGAATACATTGGCGGGTAACACAAAAGCAATTTCTCCAGAAGATAACTGCGTGGGAATAACTTGAAGTCCACTGAACATATTTTCTGGTTTTGTTGTTTCCATGGACATCATAGCTGGCGCATTGTTGTTCACGTCGACAGAGGATGACGACGCAGGTGTATTTACTCTCGACGGTGACGTTGGTCTTGTGTGCAGTTCTTGCTTAAACAACAGTGGAGGTGATGACGTTGGTGATGATGCTGGTAATGACGTATCTGACGTATTAGCGGTCTCTATTCCAGCTAGGTAGCAGTTGATGTGATCTAACAGTTTGGTCTTGACGTCTGTGTTTAGGTCTTCTACTGAGGTCAGGTAACGCTGCACCTCCAGGGAACACTCGTTAAATCCAAGCCGGTACTTGTTCATGACGGTCGGATCATCAGCAACTGCCACTGGAAATGTAAGAGTCAATTTTCTTTCAAGACTTCATATTAGTGAGTGAATTGCAGTATGTCACAGTTTGAATTACCAGATGCATGTATTATTTAGAACAGTAATTTTGTAGTATCATGTAGTATAATAAAACACATTGCCAAACATACATGTTATGCATAGATATATGAACGGGTTTTCACGTGTACGTGCTTGTGAAGGACAGGGTTTGGCTGAAGTTGTTTCCTTACCAACAAATTGTCTCACACTGTTTCTATAACTTCAAGTAACGGAAATACATAATGTAAACACACAACGTAATTAAAGTGTTATGCTTATAGGACGAATACTGGCATTTTAAAATCAAGTTATATATGCTCATAAAATGTTTTAAACATTTGTTGGAACCAAAATTGAAATTAGCTGCAAATGCTGCATCCACTTTTAAAAAACTCATATTTGAAACCTGGTGAATCCTGTCACAGCCCTGTTTTTTAGGATATCGTAACCTCCCCCTCGAATATAGTTTAGAGACGCTTAGGTCACGTGATTATCGTCTTTGATCTTGCCGAGGAGCTCACCTGTAAAATGTTGCCTTTGCATTTGCCTGAGATGCTTCACTGTCATTTCAAGGATGTCAGCTTTCTCCATCTTGCTGTGCCTTGTTCCCTGGCGGACAACACGAGAAACATCACAAACAGGGTCAAGCGTAGCTGCTACCTCACCACATGGGATATAGGGAGGCGTGGGAATATACGACCAACTACAACGACGCATTTGTTAAACCCTAACCTCAAGATACATTCGTTAATCGTGTACAAATTCGTAATTCGTACAAACAATCAGAGGTGTGACCAATGTAAATAGGAAATAATAACTCTCGTTCCTAATTCATCAATCTGCCCACATACGTGCATTCCCATGGGAGGATCACGAACATAAAACAAGTGCATACCAAACAAAAACGTCCCTGTTGAGTCTATATCTATTGAAGACCCCGATAGATACACCATACAGACAAGCGCTATCTATCCAGGCTTCCCTACGGCTGAGGGATATCCAGGTATATACCTCACACGTGTGCGGTCAATAGTACTGATAAACATCTTTGTTATTTCAACTGTGGGTGCGACACTTGATCTTTCCTTTTTCGTTCACCTTCGTATACAATCTTCTTAAAACAACTTACTTCTTTTTTAATTGCTTCCAGCAAAAGTGACTTGAGCTCAGCCAATGATGCATTGATTCTTGCTCTCCTTCGTTTTTCCATGATTGGCTTTGTGCTCTATACAAAAAAGGTAAAATAAAACATTACATTTCCTATCTGAGTGAGTTTAGTTTTACGCCGCACTCAACAATATTCCAGCTATATGGCGGCGGTCTGTAAATAATCGAGTCTGGACGGACAATCCAGTGACCAACAGCATGAGCATCCATCACTGCAATTGGGACCTGATGGCATGTGTCAACCAAGTCAGCGAGTCTGACCACCCGATCCCGTTACTTGCCTCTCACGACAAGCATAGTAGCATTTTATGGCAAACATGGGTTGCTGAAAGCATAATCTACCGTGGACCTTCACGGATCTGGCACATACACAAAACGCACTTTCATTTTAAACAGACAAACAATTTGTTATACTTCATTCAAACGTTTACATACATTCTACTAACGATCTGTTTAACGAAGTCTCTGTAGTTCTGCTATACACTGAACAGATTTCGCATGTACTCACTTTCCTGTCTTTGGATTCCTTTCCAGTAGTTTTGGTGCTGTCGGAGAGCATCTTCTTGTTAAAGAATGGACGACCGCCACTGTCTCAAGGAACCTTCAACGAAAACAAAGTCAATAAGATAGGTAAGGAAGTGTCGTTTTCTTAAAACGCACAAGAAATGGTCATTTTATCTGTAACGTCAATCACTTTGGCGAAACTCCACCCCTCCGTCATATCGTGGATTCTGATTGGTCTGGCAGGACGTCACAGCGGGCGTTACGCCACTCAATGTCTCAGGCATGCGCCTGACGCCCTGCGCGTGACGGAGCGAACCGATGGCACGCGACTAGATGATTACAGGGCTGTGGGAAGACCGCGCCCCCGGGACAGAGAGCTACACAAATGTTCCCTTAGACGCTTGACTGGTACAGTTCTCGGGTATCAGAACGTACATCTTCTTTCATATCTACCCAATTCTGGAGTGCTATGTATTTGCAAACATCTTTCACTTCCTTGAAGATTGAAAATTTAGTTAGAAATGTATTTTGTTCATAAGTCACAGATTTTGTCAAATGAAACTCGCAGCTCACATGTTCCCTAAGATTGTAATATATGAGTTACATTCTTTGAATTACTTAGCCTTGCACAATGATGTTAGACATACCGTGCCAAGGAACACGCACCACGGCTCACCGTCCCTGCGGTATCTAGCACACACACTGCATTTCATTTTCAGAATGCTATTTCCGATGCGGGCCCTACTACTGTCGCGATCCAAATCCTGTGGCGTTCGCATCCTGGAACTTCAGAATTAAGGTTTATGTTTTCTGTATGCATTTTGTCCGTAATCGCGATTCAAGTTAATGTGGTGAAAGTCCCCTCTATCATAAATACAATATATGCATAATAAAAAAGGAGGAATCAACGCTTACCACAACCCAGTCCATCTTCAATTGAAGAACTCTTTACTCTGCAGCTGAAACTGCCGGCACGTTATTTTTACCCCGTATACCCTTTGGATTTTAACAATGGGTTATCGGTGAGTATAAATATAGTATGCAGCGTTAAGGGGAGAAACGAAACACAAAAGCATATCATAAATAACGTTGCAGATTGATGAGACGTTGTTAGGGTCCTTGATTCTTTGTTATTTAATGTTGTGCTTGGGAAATTTGCAGCTTTTTGGTATGCTAATAACCGAGACTGGATCAGATAATGCAGTGACTGCCTTCACGAAAATCACAATGTACCATATCAAGCAAGTCAGAGAGACGGAATACCGGATCCCGTTAGTCGCCTCTTTCGACAAGTCTGAACTACCGAAAACCAAGATGTTGATGGCGGTATATGGATGGACGAGTGGTATATGGATGGACGAGTGGTATATGGATGGATAAATGGTATATGGATGGATGCATGGTATATGAATGCATCTATGGAACAGTGATGGATGGATGCATGGTATATGAATGCATCTATGGAACAGTGGGTGGCGATGCATTGATGATGGTGGAGTAAATAAATACCTATTAGCAGATGGAATGCCACTATTAAAACTGCAAAGGAACAGACGATGTCTCAAAAATCAGCATCACGGGTTTTGCAAAAGCCTATTCGAGAAGCTCGCGACGAAAGCGCGGATTGAAGTGCTTATCAAATACCTGTTGCGATAAGTGTATGATACGCCACACAAAACAGCTTATGGCGGAGGGCGAGGGGAGCGTGGGAACGCAGTTGTAGTCGCTCTCGTATTTGATAAATCACTGAGGTTACTTAAAGCTTTCTCCTGAGAGATGAATAGTAATGAAATTCTCCGTGTTGGCAGCCTGGCCCCCACCAGGAATCGGGGACCGCGGAATACACCACCCCGTGTGGCTTCATACAACGTCCTACATAGGCGATACCATTGTGCCTCCCTACAAAACGTCAACACAGCAGTTTCAACATATCAATTAGGAACATGATAGCGTATTAAGGTAATGGTCCACTGTGGGGGATGAGGACTTCAGAAGAAACTCTCATATGATAGGCTATAAATCCGGATTTAAAACCCGTGGTAGATAATTAAATACGAGCTGGTATCTGCAGTATAATGTCATCATGGTGAGGAATAAAAGTTTTATTTAATGTGTTTTTACACAGTGCATAAAGACTATCAGACAGTCTTTGAAATTAAATTTCGTTGGTCAAACTGTGAGAAGGATATCATAACGTGGGGCGTTCGGTACAAGTGCTCACTTGCATTTCAATCTTATAATGTGTATCGTTAGAGAAGATCCAGTTAAAAAATCCTCGATAGCCCGGAAACTGTACATTCTGAAGCGTAAGAACGACAGGCTTAATGTACTTATACTAGTTTATCCGGAAATACGTGAACTTGGTTCTTACACTTAGTACTTATGGGGTGAAACAATCGCATGTGATCCCTACCACAAGGATGACGACCACAGCCATCGAAACTGTGTGCATGGTGTTAAGTACATGATGTTACGTGTGTTACGTGTGCATGGTGTTACGTACATGATGTTACGTGTGTTACGTGTGCATGGTGTTACGTACATGATGTCACGTGTGTTGCATGGCGTGGTGCTTTGTGTTTAGCATCGCGAACATGGTGTTATATGGTGTCGCGTACTTGACGTAGTATGCTTGGTGTAGCGTGCATGGTGTTACGTGATGTGTTGTGGTTGGTCTAGTGTGCATGGTGTTACGTGGTCTGTTATGTTTAAAATATAGTGGGCATTGTGTTTGGGCTGTACTTGGTCTAGTGTGCATGGTGTTACGTGGTCTGTTATGTTTAAAATATAGTGGGCATTGTGTTTGGGCTGTACTTGGTCTAGTGTGCATGGTGTTACGTGGTCTGTTATGTTTAAAATATAGTGGGCATTGTGTTTGGGCTGTACTTGGTCTAGTGTGCATGGTGTTACGTGGTCTGTTATGTTTAAAATATAGTGGGCATTGTGTTTGGGCTGTACTTGGTCTAGTGTGCATGGTGTTACGTGGTCTGTTATGTTTAAAATATAGTGGGCATTGTGTTTGGGCTGTACTTGGTCTAGTGTGCATGGTGTTACGTGGTCTGTTATGTTTAAAATATAGTGGGCATTGTGTTTGGGCTGTACTTGGTCTAGTGTGCATGGTGTTACGTGATGTGTTTTGTCTGTTGCGAATGGTTTTACAATGTGAGTTGTGTTTAGTCTATTGTGCATGGAGTTAGTTGGTGTTGTGTGTTTGGTTTAGTATGGATGGTGTTGCGCGGTGCAGTGTTGGTTTTGTGTGCATGGTGTTACGTGTTGTGTTTGGCCTAGTACGGACAGTGTTACGGTTGCGGTGTACTGCATGTATGTGTGTATGTCTGTTGACATGTGTTTATTTGTCTTTATGTGACCGTACGTGCATGTATGTGTGTGTGTGTGTGTGTGCATGCGAGCGCACCTGTGTTGCCTGACCACCCACCCAGAGTTAATTTCTAGTAAAATTATGGCAGCAAAAATGGAACCACATTGTTAACATGCCATAAATTTACTGGAGTATTGTAAGTATAGATTTAATCATCAACACCTCGCGGTGCATGCGTCTTAAGTGATGCGATCATATCTGATGCCTTGTTAAGCTTGGAGACGCCTTCTTGTCGTTAGACGTTTTTGTGAAAGGCATTTATTGCGTTACGACCGATTATCCTTAGCTTCTTAGGTAAAGATTTCATTTGATGAATTTTTTTCATAAACAAACGTTAGTCTGTTTCACCAGTCTGCACAAGCGTGGGAACGTGCGATGTAAACAAATATCCCAACTATCACTGGAGGCTTGTCGCATTCAAGTCTGGAATTTAATGGCTAAAATATGAGGATTCTGCCGGATGGATAATTCTTTTCGCTATTTCCGTGTTCATGCATTTAAAATTACATAACGTTTGCGCATGGTTTATGGGAGACAATGTACCGAAGCAGTTTTAAAGCTCCAGTGTAAGGGTTTATCCTCCTGCTCAGCAATCTCGTTTGAAAAACACTGATAGGCAAGTTGGTCACTGATAGCTACGGAGCCACGGAAAGAGAATTCAAATATTGAATTGTTTTGATGTACCTTGTAATATACTTGTAGAAGTTTTGATATTTGAAACACAAAATCTAAGGAAATGCAAAACGGCAAAAATAACGGATTCAAGTCCCGAGGCCATGAAGATCTAGTAGCCCTCTAGTCCGTGAGGAAATGGTGCAGAAGCCATGAAGATCTAGTAGTCCTCTAGTCGATGGGGAAATAGTTCAGAAGATTCATTGGTCCTTCATCAGATACCTTAGTCACTCCACATCACTCCATGTCTATATACTGATATTATCCATATTTATCACTCCGTGTCTATATATTAATGTTATGTAGATGTCGCTCCATGTATATATGCTGATACCATGACTATACCACTCGGTGTTTATAATTATGTCGATATGATCTATGTCACTCCAAAACTCTTTCCTAATATGACGAGTATCTCATCCATGTCTACATACTACTATGATGTATATATCATGCCTTGTCCATATGCTGATATGATGTATATATCACACTATATCCATTTGCTTATATGATAACTGCATCACTCGGCGAATATTCTTGTTGAAAGTGCTTTGACCGTTCAGTATATATCACACTTTATTTTGAAGGAAAAACGCCTTTTAATGTCACTGAAAGAAAAACATGAAGATGTTACCTTTCATATGTTGGATATCGTAACTTGCCCTTACACCAACCTGCTTGCTTAAAGTGGTCTTTAACAAACACAGGTGCAGTACACAACTGTTGAAGCTTTAATGCCATTTTTCTATTATGTGCAATGTTCACAACGACATACATTTTATGTACCTGTCAGTGTCAGTGATTATGCGTTTCTTTTGGTCTCCAGTATACCGAAGGTCATAAAGTTTTAGAGGAAATTCGAGCAAGGAGCGGCAGAGCTACAAATGTTTCATTCACTTTTTCACTCCTTGATAGTCTTTTATAGGAAATTAGATCACCTCCAGTACTTTCAGAGTGATTCAAAAAGAGTCATTTCCGAAAGCTTATCTTTCAAGGGCCTTCTTTACAAGGATGAACATTTTTGCGTTTTGGACTCTATCCCATTTTCACATGGTAGATTGAAGACGGTTTTCCTGTCCAGTTATTCTAAGCCTCTCATGCTGACCAGATAAGGTGAGGGCTGCGGTCAATTGCTGACCACATGCTTCAATGGACACAATTACTGAGGCGTTATGGAAAATTTCCGGTTGGGCAGAGTCTCCGTGGGGTGGAGACTCATGTGGGGGTGGAACAACTTTTCAACACTTATTTGGTATCCGTCACTACCTCTTCTGCTTTAGTATCATTGCGATGTCTGGTTAGCTGAAGTAGATGTTGTTGTCAGGTGGAAGCTGATAGCAGATTTGTGTTCATATAATACATCACCCAATAAAATAGCCATGTATTCTGCAGGGTAGCAATACAAAACGCACTAATGGCCCGTTTAGTCATATTCAAAAAGGTTTTTGAATGGTTTGACGAATATGAGCAGACCATTCTATCAGGCACAGTTGACATGCTGGACATGCTGGACATGGTATTGACCGTTGTCTAAGTAACTGCATTAACTTTGGAAAATTGTGTCTTAAACCGATGACCACAGGCCCGAAACCAGGATTTACCCTGATTACATTCATCCATGTTTTCACAGATCGATTTGGTAGGCCGGGTTCTAGGCTATCGTGATTCTTGCCAAACCGATAAGAGCAAATTCAGAAGTTTCACAATACATGTTGGTTTAACTATCACAGTTATTTTATCAGTCATTACATATTGTGAACAATATATACAACTGATTTTCACGTGTGAGACTTCATAAATGCATTGTTCTCAAGCCCCAGCTTTATACATTCTCAGTTACCTTTGCCTTCCGGCAAATGAAAACACACCGGGCAGTAATGCCATAACATTCATCCGCCATATGGCTGGAATATTGCTGAGTGCGGTGTAAAAAAAGTAAACTCACTCATAACCTTGATATGTACATGTTTGTTTGTTAAGACCATTTTAGCATTAGCATAATAGTATGTGTAGGTCTGTATGTACTTAACGGCGATGAACCTCAGAACAATGCAGAATTTCTGCTGTCAGGTATATTGCATTCAACAATATCAGTACTCAACGTTCCGTACTTTCTTGAAATTTCAGGGCTTATGAAAAACAACATGAAAATGATGCATTACATGGGGCACTTCTATGTTCTCTTAGTTCCGTGTCATAATTTTGAACAACTGCCGTGCCTCGAAAGGCAGACTGATTTCTTGATGTCTTTTATTTACTGATAAAGTGCTTTGAGGGAGCATTCATTTGATAAAATTGCGCGAAATACAAAATCATTCCTTATCAAAGTAGTAGTAGAAGTAAAAGTAGTAGTAGTTTCTACTACTACTTACTACTACAACTACTACTACTACTGCTACTACTACTACTACTGCTGCTGCTGCTGCTACTACTGATAATAATAATGATTATTTCTCAGGCCACTATCCTACTGCTTCCCCTTTATTTTGTCAACCTTCATTGACAACTAATATTTTATACCAACAGATACATTAAGTGATCGGATTAAGTGGCATCAATTTCTTATTTAATTACACTGGAAAAATTGTGAAAACCGAAACGATTATATACTCTTCAAAAAGGAAGGGGATCTCCTTTCTTTTATTTACGATTAAAAATATTTAGGAGATTTATCGGAGTCAATCAATGTGGATATGATATTATTGAATGTTTTGAGAGTGCATCACCATCTGCACTTCCTTACAACCATGGTTATTTGGAATGTAGTCGCTTTTGAAAGATGATTGGTGTGCAGCATATAATTTTCATGTATACGATTTTCATGTTAAAACAAACGACTTTCTACAAACACTAAGAAATGTGTGATGCAAAATGAGTGTCAAAATTAATGTTCTGTGTGATTTCTCGACCTTCTTGAAAACACGTCAAAATCAGGAATGGGACCCCACGCACGTGTATGGGGCCGTGCACGTGCATATTATGCGTTGTGTTCAGGGGAGGTAATAGAAGGAAATGGTGGTGCGTTCATAAGTTGTCTGTCCTCGAAACGTTTGTTAACGTTTACACTTTCTATCCAAATTGAAAGCTCATTATCCCCTACGTTTTTGAAGAGTATGTATCTGGAAGTCAAACCCAAACAAACAGCTGTAAATTCAAACTGTACGCCAAACAGTAAACCCGGTTCCATTTGAACATTTTAGAAGTGACCACCAGTTATTTTTGTCCTACCTACAGGGTATCGTGCACATGTTAAGCACCACTCGCAGAACAACCGTTGAGTCGGCTATACAGAAAAGTTCAAAGCTCAGCACTATATTGTTCGGAGCTTTCATAGGTATTGATAAATAAGGACAAGTTATTAGCTAAAGTAGCCTATTTAATTTTCACGCCTGACGATAAGCACCTTAGCAGTCAGGAAAAAGCAGTAACTCGCGGATTGGTGAGCATAAGTAAGTGATGAATGTGAAAATGATTGCTCCTAACTTATATATCCTCTATCATAATACATACGTCAACAATAAGAATTAGCACAAACGGGAATTGTACATATGAAAATAATACCAAATGTTTAACACAACAATATATTGCTTTAATGGTATGGCTTAGACTCTCGCGTGGTCTTCAATTTCAAACGAGTGTGGTCATTTCTGTTCCTCCCCTGGTGTTCAAAACGACATTCTATGTTAATCGGTCATCTCTTCTATCCACTGGGCAGTCCGTCAAGGACATCAAAGCTCTCAACTGGGGCGGAAAATATGACCAATTTATTCTAATTTTTCTACAGCAGGTGAAAAGTGCATGCCCCACTGGTCAGATAAACCCAGAGGGGGTTTTCAGCCCGGGGAGACAGTTACATTGAAAAGTATAGATGCTTTATAGAAAAAATAGATAAGTGCATGTACAGAACTGTTTGACTCCTTTCTGTCGAGGAACCTCACTATACATCACATACACAAGCCGGTGTCACCAAACCTGGAATAAAGGCTGGATGATAAATATGGCAGTAATGAATTATTAAAACATTCTATGTGTAGTGTGCATTGTTTCCGATTTTATCAGATGCAGATACCATAATGATATTGCTTGTTGAGAAAAAGGAACGATCTTGAACGCATTAAACCGATATTGATAATAGATGTTATGTATATTCTGATGAAAGACTCCGACGTACTACGAAACCATATTTACTGACAGACTCAACTAAGCCCTCTCCTGGCATTGGATTCGAACTCTAAAAGTTAACCCAGTTTTAAAACTCTAAGTGTCAGCTCTATACCATCTTGATATGGCAGTAAAAATCATCCGGATCTCTCTCGTATACAGAACTGCTATGCGAGGGTAGTGGTTATATTTTAGCAACTTCGATGCGCATGCGTGAGTTTAAATGCAGCTTCTCTTCATTATACAGACCCGTGATGGTCCCGCGGTAGAATAGGCCTTCAGCAACCTATGCTTGCCATAAAAGGCTACTATGCTTGTTGTATGAGGTGACTAACGGGATCGGGTGATCAGGCTAGCTGACTTGGTTGGCACACGTCATCGGCTCCCAACTGCGCAGGTCGATGTTTATGTTGAAAGATCATTGGATTGTCTGGTCCAGATATCTGGAATATTGCTGAGTACGCTGTAAAACTAAGCTCAGTCACTCACTCTTCATCATACACCAGTTAAATCACCTTTCACGGCTTTCACTGATGTCAGTATGAATATCGACGACTATTTCAAGGACCATCTGGACGTCAACGGCATTTGTGGGGTAGCCTTGTGGTTAAAGCGTTCAATCGTCACGGTGAAGACCCGGGCTCGATTCCCTACATGGGTACAATGTGTGAAACTGTGATATGGCTGGAATATTGTTGAAGGCGGCTTAAAACTAAATTCACTCATTCCCTCTCTCATACTATTGTGTAACCTACGATTCAGGAAATGAATTGGTGGTTGAGAAAGTTTTTACATGTCGTTATCACCTGGATTCATCACCCTGCACGCAAAAAACGCAACCCTGAAAATGAATACTCATCGTATGAAAGATATGTAGGTTTTAACTGGTCACGAGTGAGTTAGTGAGTTTAGTTTTACGCTGCACTCAACTATATTCCAGCTATATGGCGGCGGTCTGGAAAAAATCCAGTCTGGACCAAACAATCCAGAGATCAACAGCATGCGCAATTGGGAACAGGTGACATGTGTCAACCAAGTCAGCGAGCCTGACCACCCGATCCCGTTACTCGCCTCTTACGACAAACATAGTCGCCGTTTGTAGCAAGCATGGGTTGCTGTGGGCCTATTCTAACCCGGGACCACACTGGTCACGAGAGCAGGTAATGACTGTTTAAGTTTATAGTGGAGTCACATGTATGTTAGTTTTAAGTTTGGTCGAGGTCGTCGCTGAGAGTTTTTGGCTATTTGTAGTTCAGGATTTGCCCTCTCTTCATAGTGGATCGGCTGACTAGAGATATCCGTAAACTGACTGCCAGTCCATTTCTTGCATTATAATGATAAAGGCCTCTTTGTTGAATGCGCCACTCCCGTGTGACAGATCGCTTCCTTCAGCACAGTAGTGATTCATTTCCCCAGCAGGGGGCGTTGTAGACGTTTCAGTTTTATTTTATGTTCCTCTTGAAATATAAGCCAGACTGACAGTACAATATGTCTCAGTATCCGGCCGGGCCGGGGAACATTTATCTTGTTTTAAGTTCATACCTCTTTAAAACACGATCTCTCGATAAAGTCATTGTGATACTAAAACAGGACCGGGCAACATCTTAACACGGGACTGATGATGATGGTGAGTCGGTGATACGACAGTCCCTGTTTGCATTGTCAGGTGGGGAGATCAACAAACATCGTTCAGGAGTTTCCCAGAAGGAAATGTGATAGTTTCGTCTCTAATCTATAGACAGAATATAATATTTGATGATGTATTGGTGACGCCAAACACAGATATCATCAAGCTGGTGTTATTCACCAATACGTTTATGGATATTGTACATGGGCAGTTTCTCTCTTGACAACAGTCTTGGTAACGTGTTATTCAAGGAGCGTGGAATATGATGAGGATGGACATTCTTGTTTTTAAATAAACGCAGATGCTTGAGCACGATATGGACATCTGACCCGGCGTTCTGACACACAATACTAATAGGTTAAACAGTGGAGATGACCCGTGTGTATTTGGCTTGGGTGTGTTCAGACTGATGTTCAAGATATAACGTTAGTACTTTTTAGTTGTCAGTCCCATACGTGAAGAATCAGGACGATATTCATGGAATTGTGCAAATAGCTCTATTTCAAGGCTCAGGGCTACATGTATTGGCTACATGTATGGGCTACATGTATGGGCTACATGTATCGACTGCAGGGCTCGAGTAATTCCTTTAATATCATCTACCACTGTGTCCTAAAACTACTCCTTTTTCGAACATCAGGCCACTGTTATCAGGGACACAAAGTGTAATCAGTTATGTAATTTCTCCGAACATAGCATACAAACCATGGATAAAATTAAAAAATAGCATCACTGGAAAGCAATGATATTGTTTCGGGAGTGAGTGAGTTTAGTTTTATGCCGCAATCAGCAATATTTCTGCTATATGGTGGCGGTCTGTAAATAATCGATTCTGGATAAGGCAATCCAGTGATTAACAGCAAGAGCATCTATCTACGTAACTGGGCTGCGATGACATGTGACAACCAAGTCAGCGATACTGTAAGTTATCCCCACATTATGTAACACATTCTAGAACGACGTTAGTATCCTTAGTTTCAATGCACAATAGTGGGTCTGTCTAGAAATGAAACCTTGAGCATCAAATTGCAGAAACTCGATGTCGCGTGAACGCTTATCTGTTGTGGGATCATGTACGAAGACATCACTAACGGTGACTAGATATGCTCTAGATATTCCCCAGATCTGACCTATCAATGTGTTTCATTCTCTGAGATTGTTACATATGTAAGGAGATAAGGATAAAGTCGCAACGTTACATGTGGTTCCTCTAAACATTGCCGTTTAGCTCATGTATAAATTCCACCGGTAAACCAGCAACAAACAACAAAGAAGATCCGTCAGGCCATGTCTACCACATTCGATGCAAAATGTGGTGGCTCTGCTTTGGTGAAGCGTTCCGAATACACCCCAGCTCATCCGAATCAAACCATCCTTTTGTACATCATCAACAGCCTTGAAGCGAGTCGGTTGATTTTAAGATATGATAAGTGATCAAGGCTAATGCAACTACAACATAATAATATGATGTAGGATAGGATATTTATATAGCCCACATATCCATGCAACTATTGCTTGCTCAAGGCCCTCGTACTAGTTTCCCTCCATCATTGGATGTCCGTCTCAGTGTCACAACAACTCCCTGGGGAGTATACAACTCTTGCTGCCTCTAGGCGCACCGAGTTTATTGTGGCTCTCTCATCCTAACTAGGTACCCAGTTTACAGCTTGGTGGACGTTGCTGTACCTGCAACTAGGTATATGCACGTATTCATGTGGCCGCCATCTGGTCACACACAGTTGACTCCAAGGTTTTACACCCGGTCACAAGTGGGTTCGATCCCGACACCTGGATCATTAACCTGGCGCTTTAGTCAGCTTGCCCACCGCGCCCTCGACTTAACATCAACTTATCAAGGCCAATCAAAAAAGACATTTCAGGGACTACTCTTTATCGATCTGCATTCATAGACATAATCTATAATCACAGTTAAATGAACTGTCAGTAATGCCATGAATACACGATGCCATTAAGACAGATGTTAAATGCAACACATGCTATATTTGGGAATACACTTTTTCAGTAAAGTACAGATTCCAGTACTTTTGTGTGGTTGAGTCCCAACCGGAATTCGAACCCGCACCCTCAGGGTCAGGCACCTAATCGAAAGCACATGTACCAGCCATCTAACCCATTCAGTCAGCATGGCTTCCAGAAAAATGGAAGTCAGGCCACTGGTAGTCTTGACCAGTCGCTTCTTGTACGCCTAAGACAGATGCAAATTGACATGGCTCCGACAGCCGGGAGTTGTGAATACACAATGACATTCATCAGTGAAGTCATAACACTGTACATCAACCTCTTCACTTATATAAACTCAAACTCCCGTCATGTGCATGCTGTACTTGTTTGTGTTGTGTGTCATCTGTTTGATAACTTTGTTTGCAGCTAACACCTAAATGTCGCATTTATTACAGTATAAAAGCTGTCTGAATACATGACGTGACGTGTGGATAACCTCCTTCTATTCTCTTCAGAACTGAGTCTTGCCTCTTCATCAGCACACTCACATCAGTTCATATGATATTGTCATCCATAAAACGCGCCATGTGTTCATGTTCGTCCAACGCCTAAATCCGTTTGGAACTCCAGGAGCTGTCTGTCCATACCAGGTGTTCCTCTTCGTTCTGTCCATAAAAGGTGTTCCACTTCATTCTGTCCATAAAAGGTGCTCCTTTTCATTTTGTCCATACCAGGTGTTCCTTTTCATTCTGTCCATAAAAGGTGTTCCTCTTCATTCTGTCCATAAAAGGTGTTCCTCTTCATTCTGTCCATACAAGCTGTTCCTCTTGATTCTGTCCATACAAGCTGTTCCTCTTGATTCTGTCCATAAAAGGTGCTCCTCTTCATCCTGTTCATATAAGGTGTTTCTCTCCATTCTGTCCATAAACTGGTGTTCCTTTTCATTCTGTCCATCACAAGTTGTTCCTCTTCATTTTGTCCATAAAAGCCGTTCCGCTTCATTACACCAGCTTCACCCCAAAAGGTTGGTTGGTTGGTTGGTTGGTCGCTTGACTGTTGTTTAACTCGCACTCCAGTTGTATGGCTTTGGTCTTTATACAATCGAATCTGAGCTAACCAAAGCAGTGATCAATGGAATGAAAGTCGATCTACAAAATAGGGGTGTGATGACTTGTCAGCCGAGTCAGCGAGCCTAATCCCGATCCCGCTAGGCGCAATCATGGGTTGCCGAAGACCAATACTAACCTTGATCTTTTCACGGGTCGAATCCACTACGACGTTTAGACATGTGATACGACGGGTACGATTCTGTCACACTGCCATTAAATATTTAGCATAAATTTGATGCAATTCCTGTTAAATAAGGCAGTACGGCGTTTTTCAGGGAAGCAACGCGTATGAAATCAACCCCTGGGCGAGCCTTGGACGTACTTTACCCAATGTTTTACGTCAATCGACATACCACTTCACTTAAAAAAGGGAATGTCACACAGGCGCGAAGATGACTCCCCTATGCTGTCCGAGAGTGTTGTCTTGCAGTTTCATTCCGTCATGCGGGTGAATGTTATGTCAGACTGGATCACTTGTGCATTACACCAAGGCAACATTTGCTAAAGTCCAGACACTTTCGTGAGACACTGGAAATTACAATCTGCAAAAGCTATAATCCCAGGTATATGAGAAAAGCATATCTTCTCAAAAGTTGTGTTACATTTAGCCCAACAAGTTCGAGGCCCAGTGAAATTTGATACTTATTAGCAATAAGTAACCGCACTCTTCATTGGAGTGCGTTAGATTTTCTTGACGAAATCTCAAAACGATCATTTCCACAAAGACAGACATGAAACAGACCATGAGGTAGCTTCCCACTCTGGTCGGTCATAGTATTGTGTTGTCAACTTTAACAACCCATAATCTAAGCGGAATCAGCAAAAAGAAAAACAAACCCTTCAGAGATCAAGATAAACCCACAAAACGCCGTCATTTTATACCACTCAAAGCTTTCTGTTTCCCAGCCTCTGTCTACCCGTTAACGGTGTGTCTGGCTGGCTGCAACAGTAACGGCCTGCTACCACGCTTCACGAGGCAAGCATCTAAGCGTAATTAATTGCGTAAATAATACCATTTTGTGAAAGGAGGATGCCAACCCAGAAATGGCTTAAATGTCGTCCTAATCTATACTGAATGGAAAACGAGAGACATGCAATAGTATTTTCAGTGACCCTTTGCCACATTCGGGCGGTCGCTTGCCACGCAAGCCCTTAGTGATCAACCTGTACATCACGACGTAGAGTCGACCGTGGGAACATACGTTGGTAGCAAAAACTGTCCTTGTGCTTCTTCATCGGGAGATTTGCCAAATTAACTGTTTTGCTCTGAACAAGGAGCTAGGAACTAGAATTTGAATATTTTTAAGAAGGTCATTGTGTGCGCGCGATGAACTCCACACCAGCAAATAAGCAGAGAGGTGAATGAAAGTATATGGATACCAAGACTGTATCTCTATACACTTGATTCCTGAAAGACCTGCCGTTAAATCTAATTGTGTCTGTTAAACTATTTATTCATTATACAATTTCTGATAAAAAATAATCTGGGGTTTGTGAAGTCTCTGGGCAGCCTGGGGTTGAGGAGACTGGTGTAATAAATGTATTTGCAATCACATGGCTCAGTCTGCTTGAAAGTTGACATTTACGATTGCATAAGACAAGAACATAATTTCTCAATTCAGCATTTGTACATTTGATACTGACAACAGAATACTGATACTTTTTATCTCTAAAATATGCAACCGTGTGTAGGTTTTGAGTGTTGAACAATGTACAGGTTCAATGTAGAGTTCTTGATAAAATATCGGTAACCTACAACACTTTAACTGAAACTCGACCATATTGTAAAATCGGCTTTGAGGCAGGGTATCCTTTGCCCTCCTTTTATAGAGTTTTAGAAGTTTGATTTCAGTTATTTGTGTCTGAGCTTACACATAGTTCCGAAGAGACACATCAGTTTGTCATCTATATTCGCTTTCAGAAATACTCCAGGTGCAGAGATAAGCATCAACACAAAGAGTGCGGACCTCCTGATCCCGTTAGTCGCATCTTGTTATACGGTAGGGATCTGGAAGACCAGTCCTATAAGTCGGATCAAGCAAATAGACAAACAAGCCTACGAACACATACTTCCAGCCAACAGAATAATAGCGGTATGTTGTCACTGCACAGTCTAATCTCCATCACTTGATTGTCTGGCCTTAACTCGATTGTTCCTTCCACTTTGGGTATGGTAAGCGTGCTGAAGTCGGGCAGGAACTTTTCATGTCATTGAGTTAGTGGCTTTTGAAATTGGTAGAAAAGTTCTCGTGAGCATCGTGTCATGTCATCTATAATATAATTTTTATCACTTGTTTCCGTTTTGCAGAAATATTTTTTTTAATTTAATTTTTAATTTTTAACTTTGCGGTTTGTATATGATGAATCACTGAAATCATAAAAAATAAAATCGTAAGGTCAAACATGTCATCTATAATACACATTGCTTCAATTTCTAAAATGCTTCGGATGGATATACAATCATGTATTTTGAGTCGCACAAGAACTAGCGGCCAAAAGAAACGTCACCAAAATAAAGACGACTGTAAATTGTCAAAATAATTGTCAGTCTATTTGAAAATAGCGAAAAACACATCTGTCGAACATAGCCAATTCCCAGGGAACACTCTGCACTTGCATTTCGCATTTTGTGAGGAAAAAACGAATTTACACGCATAAAACAGAAACTGTACACAAAGGTACCAGTATCAATTTAAAACCTAACAAGATTTATTCTCTTACATCATTTTGATCGATTGACAACCAGGAACATGCCTCGTTTAACACCAGAGCAGAGGGAGAGAGCAATAGGTATGTTACAGATGGAACACACACAAGTGCATGTGGCTAGGGACATGGGATGCTGCAAATACATCGTCAGAAGAATTGTCATACGTCTACGACAGACTGGCAGTGTTGTAGACAGGCCAAAGAGTGCTAGACTGAAGGTCACTATCCGAAAAGAGGGCCGGTATTTACGGCTGTTTCAACTGAGGAACCGATACGTTACTGTGCCGTCATCAAAAGCCAACAGGATTGACATGAGTGGACAAACTTTGACCAGACGACTCCGCATTTATGGCCTCCGTGTCAATCGACCTTTCAAGGGCATGACGTTGACGTGCCAACGCCAACGTGCCAGACTGAGATGAACCAGGACTGTGCGACACTGGCAGTAGCGAAACTGGCGAGGAGTGAAATTTTATGACGAACACAAATGACCTTTGGGAATAAGTGGGAAGTCATATTCGGAAATGCCAAAATCAACCATTGACGAGGAACGTCTTGCCAGCTGTCCTGCAAAAGGAATGGCGTCGGGTGCCTAATCAAGACGTCAGGGGACTTATTTACTCAGTTCGACGCCGGGTGCCAGGTTCGGGCCTGCACCACCGCTAGGGGTGACCACTCCCGGTACTGAACAATACGTGTTGCCCAGAAGATGTAAAAAAAACCCTCCAAATAGATTGTGAATTGGTGATCGAATACTGGATAATGCACCCCAGTGTCATTCATGTGATATTAGATCACGAGCTGTGTCGTTTTTCTTTTTGTTATGTATCAAATGTTATCGTGAATGCTTTTTACAACAAAACGTTTAATGTTACCATATTTAGCTTACGTTTTGCTTTAAACCAGAAATTATTTGGTGGCTTTGGACGATAGTGTAATACACCCCCCCCCCCCCAAAAAAAAAAAAAAAAAAAAAAAAAAAAAAGAAAATCCACGCTATTAATTTCAAGATAATATTTATATGAATCATCGATTTCAGAGAATAGCCAGTTTCGATTATCCGACGAAAGGTAAACATAGCCTGGAAAATGATATTAGTGGAATAGTGCAAATATCAGATGATACTACATACGTATGATATTTTTTAAAACGTAAATTTAATGTTGCATGCTTAAACCTCACAGTCCGAAGATCCCGCCCAGAGCAAGCATCATTGCCTCCTAATAAATTATATACAAGGCGACTCGTCGGCCTGTTACCTCTGACAGTGTCAAACTACCTTGCATGTATAAAATGTTGCTAAACAATGAATTTAGCGTGAACATATTAACGAGAAACTACTCACGTAAATTAGTTGTCAATTGCTTGTAAAAGTGGAGACAGAATAGTAGGTCGGTTAAGTCATGACATCCGAAAAATACTTTGTAAAATAATTACACACCTCTATACAGTAGTTGGAAAATTGTACATTAAGGGTGACAAGTGCGAACTGTATTAGGTGATTCCTTTCGTCCCATTTAACTTTAACGAGGAATATAAAAATGAAAATGGTTGAATTAAACGTTTAGGTGGGATATCAAAGTCCCTCCATGATAGGTCGTTATAGCTGTCACCATTGATAATAATTAGTCGTGTGTAGAGCAGTATCTCAGTAAAGCACTGTAAAATAGACCGTTGCTGCGGGCCCAAAACAATAGTGTACCTATTGAAAGCTTTTCGTGTGGACAATATTATCAATTTCAATTCGGTGACCTTAAACACGTAGAAGATTTTATTACAGCGTAGCCAACACTCCGTGGCAATAAAAATGGCTGCAGTTTATTTAGCGAACACATTTTGTCCGAAACGCTGCATGTGTTTGTTGAACCACCAGGGGTTTTGCTTGTGAGGACATATACTACTTTCTTCACGACGTCTTCTCGGTTAATCGCTGGACGTCATGGCGTGTACAGCTCAATACATACTTGGACGCTGGTTATATGCGAAACATATATGCCATAGTTCCACATTCCGTAAGTCGTACCCAGTGTCTGTTTAAGTGCCGAAAAACAACAGACCTTGGCTTTACATACTGTTAATATCTGCCATACATCTATTTTCAGTGTATGTGTGAGTTGGACTTAACGTTAACGCCACTTTGTACTAGCTGGCAGCTATATCACATCGTGTCAGGTTGATATGGCAGGAATGCTGGTAGAGAAGCAGGTGTTAGATAACTTTGGTGAAGCTGACTAGTATGGATATAGTTCTGACATAGCACCACTGGAACTCGAATATACCACCAAGTTCCACGAGTACTTGATGGACATGGCGCCTATAAGAGACAGTCACACAAAATAGTTCCTAAAGGTAGTAATTTTAATCACATCTGGAATGTCACAATGTGTCATTAATATTTAAGGAGACATACGTCATATTTGGTGTCACCACAAAATTAAAGTAGTAATCTGTTTTAGGTCTACAGTGATCAATAGTAACAATACAAGCCGCGAGCTTTTGGCCGAGGATATTGGAACAAGGAAGTCAAACGTCACCACAAACTGATGACTGAAGCAATGACAATCAACCCTCATCCCAAAAGATAAATTTAGCAGAAGCTTTGACTAACATATAGAAACAAAGACGTATGTGAGATGGATGATATTTTTTTTATGAGATTCGTGATAATTATACTGGTGTTGCATGTGCAAGTATTCATTAAGGAAAAGTAAGGAGTTAACAAAATGCACACATAACAGTCCATTCAAAACGGCATAAAGAGTAATGCGTTGACGTTAACGAGCAGGTATTCCCGCACAATTAAGGCACTACTTTGACGTTAACGAGCGGGTATTCCCGCACAATTAAGGTACTACTTTGACGTTAACGAGCGGGTATTCCCGCACAATTAAGGCACTACTTTGACGTTAACGAGCGGGTATTCCCGCACAATTAAGGCACTACTTTGACGTTAACGAGCAGGTATTTCCGCACAATTAAGGCACTACTTTGACGTTAACGAGCAGGTATTTCCGCACAATTAAGGCACTACTTTGACGTTAACGAGCAGGTATTCCCGCACAGTTAAGTCACTACTTTGACGTTAACGAGCAGGTATTCCCGCACATTTAAGGCACTACTTTGACGTTAACGAGCAGGTATTCCCTCACAATTAAGGCAATACTTTGACGTTAACGAGCATTTATTCCCTCACAATTAAGGCACTACTTTGACGTTAACGAGCAGGTATTCCCGCACAATTAAGGCACTACTTTGACGTTAACAAGCAGGTATTCCCGCACAATTAAGGCAATACCTTGACGTTAACGAGCAGGTATTCCCGCACAATTAAGGCATTTCGTGGGTGTTACCGCGAAAGGTCTGAACACTTCATACCCGTATTCAAATCTTCGTATCCTGGGTATTCAGATTTCATCGGGTGATAACCAGTCTTGTTGTTCCCTGGTCACAAATTCCGAATCATACCATGACGCCTCAAACACTGAACGGATGAATTTCTTGAACGCAGACTGGCGCCAGTTGCTCTCCTTCACGACGAAACAAATGGAACCGTTCCGGGCCCGACTTATATCTGCAAAGAGCACTCGCTCAGTCACGTCGCTGCCACCGACATACAGTTCGTTGCAGTCTGCTTTGAAGGTGTAGACAAGTGAAGACATTCCATGGAGTGATTGGCGGACTCGTATTCCAGTCATGCACATCGGTGAAGGACTGTTCGTCTGCTGATGGCATGTCCTAGTGTTGTCGCTGCAGTTGACGTCGCCGTCATGATTATGTTCTGGAGGTAGATGTGCTTGAAGCAGGATCTCCGGCCGGTCTCGTGATCCTTGATCTTCCCGGCCATGGGCCTCACCTGTCTGTTGGTAGTGGTTTATCCAAGTACTAATGGCGGCTTGGCTGGAGCAGAAGGTTCGTGCCAGCTGACGTTGTGAAGACCCCATATTACAAATACCAATCGCCTTGATTTGTGAACAAGCGTAAGCCTTGGCATATTCGTATTGAACTTTCGGTAACGGCATGCTTCTTCTGTCCAACATCGATATTTATGCCACAATAATCCCGGTGCATTTGGTCTAATGTGCTAGAATTACGATTTCCAAGTTTTGAAACATGCACGACTTGTACGTATGTTACGCTTTGACCATGTAAACAATATTTACTCAAACCACTTTTCTTGTTTATTTTCAATATAACTCCGTACTTTAAGATTGATAACTCTCTCTCTTTCTCTCTCTCTATCTTTCTCTCCCGTCTCTCTTACTCTCCGTCTCTCACCGTCTTTCTCTCTCTCTCTCAAGTTGTCTCTCTCTTTCTCTCTCCTACATCCGTATACACAATATATCACGTAAATAATTATACATTTTGAATATGGGCGTCTTGTAGATGACCCGACCAGTGTGAATAGGGTTACCTTTCCTTCGTGGCCCATATTTTCAGAGTATTCCCGCTGTGTTAAAGTATAGCCAACACAGCAACACCGCCATCACAAACACACCATTTACTGGAGCATAACTTTCTAGATTGACCGTGGTACGAAAGAAAATATTGACTTCATCACATTTGGCAATAAATCACTGTGTACAATAGATACAGAAAAGCGGTAACATATGCCCACTGATATATCATTTCCTACCGATACCAACCAAAATACCCTCGTATGAAAGGAATGTACGCCATTTAGATACCTATGAATACGCTTATTACCGACTATTGTTACACTTTCTTTATTGTACTGATTCCTAGCTTGAAGTCGTCATTTTGACCGAGATAAATGTCATATGAAGGCTGCGAACAATGGGCGTTACTGTTACCTTGATAGTGTTAATTACACGGGGCAGACTAGGCGGGTTGGAGGGAGACTGTGGGGGAACTCTAGACTCTACCTGCGAAGCCGCTGCGACAATCCCATTAAATGATCCATAACACTTGTACCTGACATTGAATCTCTCTCTAACGAGATGAAACCATCACTTATTATCATGAAAATAAGTTTTGAACTAACACACACAAGTTTCATGGCTTAATGGTCCGTGTCAGATTTGAGGGTCAATTTGATACAGATCTCACGCCAGTATCTCAATCAAACGATAATATATTTAATCTTTATGAGGCTTTTTTAAAACATGGTTTAAAGGGTATGAGAAAATATGTTTATATATGGCTTTGTCTGAGATCACTTCATTTTAGAGTGCTGCCTTTTCAATAGACTCCTCTTAAAAGATCTCGTATTTCAAGAACGAGCTTCAATTCATTCACCTATTCCTGACATGGTTTTTCCACTTTGGTGCGTCGTCAAACAGATGCGGAGGATGGCCCTGCGTGATGTGTCATCAGCTAAGCGCTACCTCTATGATATATGATATATAAATTAACTGTCAAACACAAGAGTTAATAAAGACGTTAGTCATAAAATAACAACCTCGTTGGTGTGCCTATGGCTTAACTAACTATAACGAGAGCATTAAGTGGATGAGATGAAAGAGAGTACAGACAGGACCAGGAGTACTCGTAGATTAACAGGTTCTAGAGATTAAATGCGCTTGACGTGTCGGGAGTATGACTTACACAGTATAACATGAGAATATAATTACTGAAGTTCACTGGCTGAATTAATGAGATAACGGCTCTTTATTGGAAACTATGAGACACAAGCCCTTATAGGAGGTTGTGTCTCTCTTTCTCTCTCTGTGTGTCTCTCTCTTTCTCTCTCTCTCCGTATCTCTCTCTCTCTCTCTGTGTGTGCGCGCGCGCGCGCGTGTGTGTGTGTGTGTGTGTGTTGTAGATTCAGATGATGTTCAGCATAATACTGTTGTCAGTCCTACCGGATTGTACATGTCCGTGAATAAAACGTCAGTCATGACATTTCTCACTTGAAAGTGGTATCAGTGACGATAGATTGTAGATGAAGATGGTGCCGCTACTGATGATGATGCACACAGTGCTACTACTACCACCGCTACTACTGTTATTGTGACAGGAGGTGATAGTAATAACAGCAGCCCATGTGTTTACGTCACCAAGTTTTGCTCAGTTGATGTTCGCTCACAGATTCGTCGATAATACATGCACCTTGGTGATAATTTGCAGGGGGATAAAACACAATGTGTAGACATAACCTGAGACAGTGTTTGTCACGAACCGGGAACCGGAAAGTCTCTCATTAATTCTCCACTCATATTTTGGCTATGAGCGCCCAGGAACAAGATCATGTACCGCAATCTAAAAATAGGCATTCTTGTAAACATATTTTTGTAAATTCGTGTAAATAGTTTTTTTCTTGTCAATACAGCTTTGTAATGAATTGTACAATGTATTTGGTTCCCTAAAAGTGAGGAGAGTACGTGGATGCCTGGACAAGGGTTTGGGTGATCAGTGCATGAGTGAGTAAGTGGGTGAGTGAGCTTGAGTGACTGGATTGATGGGTGCGTGAGTATATGCGCGAGAGAGTGAGTGGATGTGTTGGAGAATGAGTCAGTGGATGGGTGTGAGGGTTGATTTTAATTTTACGCCACACGCACCAATATTCCAGCTATATGGAAATATAGTCTGTAAATAATCGAGTCTGGACCAGACAATCCAGTGATCAGCGGCATGAACATCGATCTGCGCAAATTGGGAACCAGCGAGTCTGACCACCCGATCCCGTTAGTCGCCTCTTAGGACAAGCATAGTCGCCTTTTGTGGCAAGCATGGGTTGCTGAAGGTCTATTCTACACCGGATATGGGAGAGTGAGTAAGCGAGTGATTGGACGGGAGAATGAGTGAGTGAGTGGATGGGTAGCAGGGTGAGTGTATGAGTGAAAGATGGAGGCAACATGAGTTGGGTATTGGATGGATGGAGGTGTGAGTGGACTGAAAATGAGTGAGTGATTGGACGGGTGGGAGAGTGAGTTCATGAGTGAGTGATTGAATGGGCTGCAACGTGTGTGAGTGGAAGGATGGGTGGGAGAGTGAGTGAGTGAGTGGTGGATGGGAGAATGGGTGAGTGAGAGTGTGACTGTGTTAGTGAGTGACTGTGCACAAGCACAGACTATCGCATACTTCTGACCATTAAGACGGAACGACTCACTGAAACATGTCATGTTATTAGATACTAATGGATAGGTGTCTTCATTGTGCTTATTATGTTAGACATGTACGCGTACTCCGCTCAATGGTGGTATATTCTGGGTTATCTTCCTGCATCCATTTCTCCACTGAAATGATCAGTGGCGGGTAGTAAGGGTAGTGCAGACCATGGTCATCCTTTAGGAGCACACCCGGTCACCCCGGCTGCTTTCATCAATCCTTTCATATCATATCCGCAGTGTCCTACCCGGGTGTACCACAATGGAATCACAGACACCACATACATAAACCGAGAGATACCACTGGTCGTATATTTAGTCCCAAATCTGTGAATTAGGCTTGAAGGTTCTGAACCGTGAATACTTACCGTTTTATGATATAAACGAGGCATACAGAAATACATCAGTACACATACATATACATAACATCCACATAACACACGCCTGTTTGAGCACACTTACTGCATTCATGCTGGGTTGGGAGGATTCAAGTTCACTTTGGCGTATGGGCCAAATACGACGGAAGCTTCTTCCGTATGACTATTTGAATATTTATGTTTGATGGAAAATCAAGCAAGAATTCACATCAATGCTTGTCAAGTTATTCTTAAGTTATTTGAACACCAGGGGTTGTTACGACTATTCTAAAGAGAGCACTTGATGTCAGCATCAAGACCCACCCCCTTGTACATAGCATTAATGGTTTGCTGGTGTGAATGCAGGGGCTCTGTTGAGCTATTTGCAAGATATCAAATAATATCAACATACCTCGGGGGATGTACGCTTCCAAATGACTCTCTGGATAGATGGTAACAGCTTTGTTCAGAGAAACGGATTATCCTCCGTGAAGACGGCTGTAGATTCTGCAAGCTTTCAAAGCGTATGACTGCTGTCAAAATTAAACACAGCATAAACGGCCTTTTATTTCTCTCATTGGCCCAGATGTTACAACGGTGCCTTTACAGTACAGCTAACGTGGTTATAGAACATTTCCTGAATAACTTAACTTATACGTTGTTGTTGCTGTTGCTGTTGTTGGTGGAAAACCAATATTTTCGACATTTAACATATGTGTTCCCTTAGAAGCTGTGGAAATAGATCTTTATGATACTTTCGGGACATGCCCAATAGAATATTTTCAAATGTCACAGACAATGAAATCCACATAATAGTTGGATTGCAGTAAATGTATGATGTACTCACATGATGTGCTAGTTGTGATCAAAGATCATACCACGATATTAAAATCACATTTACAATCTGCACGATATATTTAATCTACAATGATGATACCTACTACATAAAAGTAGGTACTGTGAATATTGTATTTAGTTGAGTAATGGAACATAATTCAAAATAATATGGACAGAAATGTGTAGCTAACACATGCTATTCTAGATGGATGAGTTTTCACTTTTACCATCAATACATGTTGTCCAAACCTAAACCTAAATAGGCGTCCGTGGTGAAAGGCTGCAGTGGTTCGAGCAAGAACCTTTACGACAAAAGGAGAACCACATGTGCTGTTGTCTGTTTTGAAGGGCATTAAAATATTCAGAAGATAGGATCGCAAGTCTTATGATAGGACGAGTAGCATGCCCTTGCCCGCAAGGCTGGTTGCACACAGGTGTGCAAGAAGCGCCATCTATGCCATGACATGAACAGCTGGACATGTAACAGCTATATCTACATCATTTGATTTGTGCGAGTTTCCTTAATAACAGATAGAACGATACAGAAACACGAAACGGGGCATGTGAATTAAGAATGTTCACATACTCATGCGATAGGTATTGATGCCCAAATGTTGAACTGACTGGAAGGTGTTGATAATACTCGATAAAACATAAGATTTGCTATGCATGCGCTTTTTGCGAAACATGCCATGCATATGCATGTGTGTGCGCGCGCGTGTGTGTCCGCGTGTGCTGTTCATGGTGTAGATGGTGTGCTGTTTACGGTGTAGACATGAAAGCTGACTGTCAGCTCAAGACATTCTTATTTTTGATTATTTCTGACTGTCGCTTAAAAACATGCCGAACCTGTAAAGTTGTGCTACAAAGGTAAAATCGATGTTCACTGAGGTATCTATATAACGGTTACTAAATTACTTGGGATGTAAGAGGAGGGTAGACTTGTGATTAACGTGTTCCAATTCGGTTTTCCACATGTGTATATTGTGTTCACACCATTTCTGGACTGGTTGTCACTGATATCTTATTGATGCAGTAAGTACTAATCGCGGCATTAAGCGAAGCGTACTGGCTGAAAATGTAACAAGGCCTGCGCGTTTAGCTTGCATTGTGTGCTCTCAGTATCCACTCTCTATACTGGGAAGGGTACGTCTGTTGGTACAGCCACAAGAACTTGGGGTACTTGCTAGGGTTAGAGCAGTTGTCTCCCTTTAAGCATGAGGCTCCGTTTCAGAAATCAGCAACACATCACCTCGTGTGTATCGCCGATCGAGCAACATGCAATTCTGGAGTACACAATTACGCAAAACTCCGCTGTAGCACGCAAAGGAATTATACACGAATAGTATATGTACCTAAATCACCCACACGATTGGATCTGAACATGTTTTACAGATCTTATCAACATTGATAAGCATAACCTCATTACTGAGAGACCCGCTACCTTCTCTCCACGCTATTAGATTTCGGTACAATGATTAAACATCTACACACTGTTCAGTGTATGTGCGATTCTAGTCAATCTGCACGAATATTGGGTTTCGATTGATTGTTTATCAGCACAGCGATACAAGTGATATTGCCACCTGATTAATGCAATCAAATATACAGTCACCAGGTATTACAAGACTTTTCGTCCGATAAGCACTACATCGTATGTATCGGCATGGATCCAAATCGACCTTGGCTTATCTTAACATATGAAATGCCTTAATTTGCTACTTACAGTTTTTGCGTGATTTACCGTTTTTAACATTAAAGAAATGCGTACTTTCCAGATAATCTTATGTGATTCATGGTTGCAGAGATATTTGTGGCAAAGGGAGCAATTTCGCCACTCTTTCAGTACATTTAATAATGAAGCTGATTATCCTTGTATGGCGTTGCGATATGTTAACCGGCGTGTACAGCGGTGCATTATATGCAGTTGGTAACATTATACCACTTCAAACTCACCTTTAACGTGTTTAGTAGACAGATCGTGGACACAGCTGATGTTGTACTGATCCAGCGTAAGTTTTGTCGACTAAGAGTACCCAGTGCGGTTGTGGTAATCGTTTCTTGCAAAATTAGATCTGTAGTTATATGTAACTGCGAAATACAGGGAGTTCGTAACACTTGAAACGTTTGTTTCGTAACAAATACATGCATGAATGGCTATAGTTTTACGGCGCACTCAGCACTATTATAGATATATGACGTCGGTCAGTAAATGATCGAATTCAGATCAGACAACCCAGTGGTCAACAGCATGAGCAAAGATCAACGGAACGGGCCATGATGACATGTGTCAACCGAGTCAGCGAGTCTGGCCATCCGATCCAACCACTCGTACGACAAACGTGTGTTACTGAAGATCAGTTCTATCTCTGCAAGGCGCAAACGCAATTGTCGGACATGGTTAATGTGTAGACTTTGTAACGTAACTTTAAATACAGTAACAGTCATGAAGAATACAAACTGCAATGTGAACACCCAGTATTTCCAGTGAAATGCTTCCAGTTCGTTGTTCTGTGGTTAACTGGGTACCCGGTAGGATCAGGATAACGAAATTATATCAGTTTCGAGTTTTAATTCTACTTCATTTTTAGGACTATTACGGCAATATCGTGGCGGGGACAAACGGGGGACAGAGTGTATCATATGGGGAATCGAACTCGGGTCTTCGGAGTGGCAATCAAATTCTTTAACCTCCGGCTATCCAACAGCCCCAAATGCACATGATCGTATCTTCTGATCTTATTCCACAACACACACCAATATGTGACCTATACACCTGATAATGCATACCGAGCTATCATCGATAATCAGTTATACATACTGAGCTATCATCGATGATCAAGGTGTATCAGTTACAGAAAGAACTGTGGGTATATAAGCCATGGTTAGCCAGGTACGTTTGTTGCGATGGTGCAGAGCATGTCCCTGTCACCTGTTCACACCATCATGGGGGTCATCACGGCCCCAGGGCGGTGTTTGCTCATGGCGATGTTGCTGGCGCCATCATTTTGCAACTTCATCAACTTTGATCCTGGGTATGAGTATCAATACAAATTCAGCTCCAAGACACAACTGAACAGAGTAGGCGACTTTCACGTGTCCGGGAAGGTAGGCTTCGCACTGAGTGAGTGAGTGAGTGAGTTAGGACTAACACCTGTAGTCCAGGTATATATTGTCGTGCCAGCAGGAGTTTCAAGAGAGCCTAAAGCCATTACTCTGCGGAACGACACTGGGCGCCAATGGGCTGGTATATTTGGAAACATGCATCACAATGTTTTGAAAATAATGGCTGTGAATTATGAAGGAACATTCGTAGTAGAAGCATAGAGCAGTATGACGGCGTGAAGATGAGAATATATAAGCATGTGAAAGATCTGTTTTGATGGATGTATGTCATATTGTTTCTATATAGTCGATGCATGAGAATTTTCATGTGCAATTAACTGTTGAAATTATATTTGTGAAGGAAATGTATAGTAATATGCAGGAACGATAGCTCGTCTAAAACCGTCATAAATGGACATACTAAACAAGGTGAAATTCTGTTCCTACCTAAAAACAGAGGGTGTTTTCTCTATTGGAAGCTAATTTCCTACCTTCTTCAATTAATAACTTATGATTAGAGCAGTGGAGCGATGTAAGGGCATTACGATAAACGTTCTCGGGTATACACGACAGATACATTTCACAGTTTTTCTCGTCTTCATATAGAGCAGTACAAAGTTAATTTGTTATATTTATGGAGACTTTTTATCGTTTTTTTGAACCAGTTAAGCTTGTTGCGTTAATTCTTTCAAATGTCCGTTTGAAAATGCGGAGATTAGTTAATAATACAACGCTACAAACGTTTCATGTAGACTAATCACTGCTTGTGTTTGACAAGAAAGTTGTCACTGGACCGTTTTAACGCAGTATTATTTATCATTTGAAATCTCACATGAAGTCAAATTTGAACGTTGAACACGTGGTGTATATAAGGGGTTAGCTTCGTTTGGAGTCCCCTTCCGTCTTTTCCAGCGTAAATACGTCCACCCTGACAATGTAGTAATAAAACAGTTTACTCTCACGCCGACTACATCGGATTTCACGTCGTGTCATATTAACATAGGAGTGATGCAGGTCTCTTTACAACGTGAGAGCAGCGATGTAATGAGGATATGGTCAAGCTGAATGTAATGCGGACATGTACAGCTGTATGTAATGCCGACATGGTACAGCTGTATGTAATGCGGACATGGTCCAGTTGTATGTTATCAGGACATGGTACAGCTGTATGAAATGCAAACATGGTGCAGTTGTATGTAATGCGGACAAAATACAGTTGTATCTAATGCGGACATGGTACAGCTGTATGTAACGCGGACATGGTACAGTTGTATGTAATGCGTACATGGTAGAGCTGTATGTAATACCGACATCAAACAGTTGTATGTAATGCCGACATGGTACAGCTGCATGTAACGCGGACATGGTACATTTGTATGTAATGCCGACATGGTACAGCTGCATGTAACGCGGACATGGTACAGTTGTATGTAATGCGGACATGGCACAGCCATATTTAATGCGGACATGGTACATTTGTATGTAATGCCGACATGGTACAGCTGCATGTAATGCGTACATGGTGCAGTTGTATGTAATGCGGACATGGTGCAGTTGTATGTGATGGGGACATGGTACAGTTGTATGTAATGCAGACACAGTGCAGCTGTATGTAATGCAGACATGGTACAGTTGTATGTAATGCAGACATGGTACAGTTGTATGTATTGCAGACATAGTACAGCTGTATACAAGGCGGACATGGTACAGCTGTATGTAATGCAGACATAGTACAGCTGTATGTAATGCAGACATGGTACAGCTGTAAGCAAGGCGGACATGGTACATTTGTATGTAATGCAGACATAGTACAGCTGTATGTAATGCAAACATAGTAAAGTTGTATGTAATGCAGACATGGTACAATTGTATGTAATGTAGACATAGTGTAGCTGTATGTAATGCAGACATAGTACAGCTGTATGTAATGCAGACATAGTACAGCTGTATGTAATGCACACGTAGTACAGCTGTATGCATGGAACCATGTCATCCGACGGCATGATTATGGCACATCTGTCAAATGTAACATTGTTATATGTGGGTTACACTCTCTCAGTAAAGTAACCGTCCATAACCGTCCATAACCGTCCATAACCGTCCATAACTATAATTATGATTTATCTGTTGTACTTGACATGTACTTGACGGTGCTTCACTGTTAGCAGTTGCTTCACTGTTCACTGTTTAAGCATGTAGATCATTACAGATGGATCATTTATTATAATTCACGATAATGCTCTATGTTCCATATATGCTTGTCACAGGGTACATTCCATGGGTGTCCATTTTGAGCAAAGGATCAGCCAGTGAGTATCCACACAAATTCAAATATAGATGCTGTTTTTTCGTGCACACATCTTTCAGGTAGGCTATATCAATGTTGGAGACAGTGTCGAAGGGCAAGAAATCTACCTTCGAGTATACGCCCTGGGGATAAGCAACGGCCCAAATTCTGGTGCGTAAAATTAAGTTACCGTTGTCAAATGCGATGATTAGTTAATATAAGTCAACAGATGTTTCATCCAGACGTTCAAAGTGTTCTACTTATAAGCCTACTTCTCCAGATAAAAAAACCCAAAAAACAAAACAAAACAAAAAAGACATAAGATACATGGAGAAGGCTTCCTTTTTCACTCACTTTGTTCCTTTTCTAGATTAAGTGATTATCTCTTTCAATGAACTGGCTGGTTGGTATTTCCAGAAGGTGCGCAATCACGACATAATGCATACACTCAGTTAATGAGATGAGGCATTATTACATAGAAAGACAAAGGTTCTTTTGAGTTGAATTCCCCGACATTCATATTTTAACTGAAGCAAACCAAAACAAAACAGTAATTACTCTTTCGGTTTCATATACTGTATGTTTCCAACACATAGATTTTACCACATAAAACTGAACAAAACGATGTTTTATATACAGATACCATCAGTCATCAATGGGATTTTTCAAAGTGGTAAGTAATCATCATATATATCATTGTTGTTTGTAACGCTGGTAATCATCATATATATCATTGTTGTGTGTAACGCTGGTAATCATCATATATATCATTGTTGTTTGTAACGCTGGTAATCATCATATATATCATTGTTGTTTGTAACGCTGGTAATCATCATATATATCATTGTTGTTTGTAACGCTGGTAATCATCATATATATCATTGTTGTTTGTAACGCTGGTAATCATCATATATATCATTGTTGTTTGTAACGCTGGTAATCATCATATACATCATTGTTGTTTGTAACGCTGGTAATCATCATATATATCGTTGTTGTTTGTAACGCTGGTAATCATCATATATATCATTGTTGTTTGTAACGCTGGTAATCATCATATACATCATTGTTGTTTGTAACGCTGGTAATCATCATATATATCGTTGTTTGTAACGCTGGTAATCATCATATATATCATTGTTGTTTGTAACGCTGGTAATCATCATATATATCATTGTTGTTTGTAACGCTGGTAATCATCATATATATCATTGTTGTTTGTAACGCTGGTAATCATCATATATATCATTGTTGTTTGTAACGCTGGTAATCATCATATACATCATTGTTGTTTGTAACGCTGGTAATCATCATATATATCGTTGTTTGTAACGCTGGTAATCATCATATATATCATTGTTGTTTGTAACGCTGGTAATCATCATATATATCATTGTTGTTTGTAACGCTGGTAATCATCATATATATCATTGTTGTTTGTAACGCTGGTAATCATCATATATATTATTGTTGTGTGTAACGCAGTACTTAAGTTTGTGCATTATTATCTTAAGTCTTGACTTGCGTTGGTCGTTGGTGTTAGTGTTCCAATCATCTGCATAAATTGCAGTAATATAAATAAGACGATTTCCAGGTACTTCTTTGATATGGTTATTTTTACTGATATGAAAATATTACCCGCGTTTTAATGTATGCATGTGCTGTTCACATGGATGTAGCGTGACAAGGCATTTCAACAAACATAATACATTTATATACTTGTAAACCACTGCGAACACTTGGAAGCATGGTATATTGCATGTAGGTACGTCGATCTGGTAACTTGTCAGTGGAATTATGCAGAAAGGCGCGAATTCCTACATTATTGTTCGCAGGTTCTCATTTGTGATAACCCGAAAAGGGGAGATAACCCACGTGTATCATCCTCCCGATGACGACGAAGAGGCAGTTGCTATGAAGAAAGGATTCTCGGCATTGTTCGCTTCCAGACTCCACCAGGAATCAGATGTACGCATACTTTGTACCATCGTCATAGTTTTCTCATTTAATCAGACGGGATATCTGGTCTTGAACTTGGAGTTATAATAGGTTTCTACACTTGGGGAAGTTCTCCTTTATCGTGATGATAAAGGATAAGTGTCTCACCAATTCGTTTCGAAAAATAATTAATTAACCACATATTGTCACACTAACTGGTTAAGCTAATTATTCCCTTGGACATTTTACCTTGATTTTTTTTCGCAGGGCATATGTCTTGACAGGAATACCGAAAGTTCAAGCTGGCTTCTATTCTCGACTACAAAACTTACTGACGACATTGATTTGTCTCTGTTACAGGTGCCCACTGAGAGATTACCACAGGGCTGGAGTTACCACGTCCTGGAAACTGGACATGAAGGTGACGATGCTCTTTTGAAGACAAATGCTGGTCTAGCACGTAATATGATAATGGGGACATGTCCTGGGGCTGTTGCATTTGCGGGAATGTTTCTATCTAAATCGTCAAGCAAGTGAACATCTTAAATACTGGTGTAAAGTACATATTGGAACTTGAACAAAATGACGAAACCACCGACCTTTGCAAGATAAAATGTTAATGCGAGAAGTCATAATCTAAACTGTCGGCAACACGCATTGTTTTAAAAGTCCCATGCGATTGGTGTTCTGATGCTTACGTCGGGGAGAAGCCCTTAGCAACTGACGCTGTCTGAGGCTGTCGCATAACTTAGAGCTGGACTAGAGCACTATACCAAGACACTCAGGCATAAAGACATAGTGGTGCACTGATGTTAGCACTGTTCCCTGTTGCAGGCCTCCACAACGCCACCTACACTGTACAACCAAGTGTCGAAGGTCACGTGTTCACGAAGACCAGGCACCCGGATGACCATCCAGTGGAGCACGCCACCTCCAACTACACAAAGGTGAATTTCTCCAAATGACACTATAACTTAACAGATGTAGTAACCTTCAGACATGAAGTTCTCGAAACGCCCGACTCTCTAAAATGTCTCTTGCATCTTGCAATACCGTCCATGGTATACTAGTTTACATTTTCTGACTTAAGTCGACATTGAAGGTTTATGCTTATCTGTTAACATTACAGTTATGTTGAGAAGCATACAGAAGCACAGCCGCCTGTTTATTTTTTTATCTTTTTTTATTTTTCGTCTCTAGACGCTGTATTACAACCGCGAACTTGGGACAGTGCATACAGTCGTCATCGACGAGACGTTCCAGACCATGCACAAGGTTGCAGATGGGTAAGATGGCTTGTGACACACGAACGTCGTCACTGCAGTTATTGTTGACTTACACTTCACACCTGACAATTCATCATTTGTAATCTTGTCCTAGAAAGTGTCACGTTACTGACGTCTTGAACTATAGCTTACTAAAGTAAGAACATGGTATGTCAACTTCACGAGAAAGGTCCATGCGAATCTACTAGGTACAGTTTACTGGCTGCTCGTCGGGAGGAAGGTGTATCAAACCTTGGTTTAGGGACTGCATATTATTTGTCATGTAAACGTAATCAGCAAATGCCTGGTAATTGATATTGTGAATTCATTAATCTCAATTATCAATTTTTACGTTTCAGTTTTGATCCTCATAGTACAGGGCGTCCAGTGAAACCCGTCAACCAGCTACAAGACATGGGTAATGTCAGTTATATATATCACACGCTAGCATCTAGATGCTTTGCTTGGGTGTATCATCAATGTTCAGTTGCACAAATAATATTTGTAACAAAAACAAAACAAAAAAGTATCAAACGTAAGATATATGTGTCGGTGTGACTTTTTTCATTACTATCATCTTTATATCATTTTTATTATTGTTTTTTAATCATTTTCGTATTTATTTTTTAAAATTTTATATTTGTGTACAGCGCATTTAGCAGGATATATACTGCCAAACACAACCACAGGTTACAATTTCAGTTAGTAATTTCAGCTTTTACCTTCTTTTTGCAGAATTTCCTGAAATGTCAGCCTTAGCTTTGGGAAAACTACAGTTTCTTACGAAACACAAAGTTCATGATGTCCCCGTTAAAGGACCAAGCCGAATTGAAAAATCATCCATCCATCTTGGAAATGTGAGTATGTTGCTGTCGTACGTCAAGACATAAACATTTGCTGTAGTCGGAACTGAGATGTCCTTAGGACGCACGACATGACCATGATTTAGGATTGGTTTGAGATGTGCACATGTGGCATCGCTTGTTTTCATTCACGTGAACAATGTCGTGTGGTTGATATTATAAAGGTGAAGCAGAAGAAGACGCCCGTCAATGTTGATGAGTATCTGGAGTACCTGGAGAAGAACCTGACGTGCATGAGGGAGGAACCAGAACAAGGTATGGGGTCGACAGAAAATCAATGTCAGAATAGTTCTTTGAAAAAACGAGGAAATCCTGATGAAGTGCATATCGATGGTCACGTTTTGTCCATTGACAGGCAACATGGCTTTAGTTTATACGGTGACGACGTTGTACTACAATGACGTTGATCGAGTCTGCAGTGTGACAGAATATCTCTGTCTTGTAAATAACACAACATGCTACTTCAAGAAAGTCGAATAATTCCAGTTGTTGTTAACAAAATAATAAAGTTCAAGCAAAAGTCTCATATTTTCAAAACAGGCGATACAACTTGAAAAAACCTACCTAGGTCTAACATGATGTCTGCAATATTTAGTGACAGACTAGAACCAATAACTAATGTGTATTGTGTCGTTCATTGGTGTGTTCCTGTGTTGAGAAGGTTCCAAGCGGATGTCCATGTGCTTCTCTCGTGTGGTGTCAACGCTGAAGGCTCTCCCAGACAAGGTCCTGGCAGACTTTGCGGAACGGTACTTCTCGAGAACACCAACGTAAGCTGCTGTGTAGTGTTCAGCACTGTTCGTTACTTAGTCGCTATAATAAGAGTTTAAGGTTTGCAATTTTTTTGCGTGTGTATTTTTCACGCATTACTCACGTATTTAATGGGAACATTAGTAGAACACATAGATCTAAAGTGTGCTTCTCACTTTATATTAGGTCATCTCTTGTTTTTCCAGAAAAAACGCATTTGTTTGTTTTCTTTCGGAGGGACGGGTTTTGCTTTTCGCTAGAAACACCTCGTCCCAGGTTTTACTTTTCGTTAGTAAGGCCGTTTCCCAGGTTTTACTTTTCCTAACTTTGTATGACCATCGACATTCAACTGATGAACGTTTGAAATCGATTGAAAAATTGTCGTTCAAGACTAATTATAAACTCACAATTCACGGGTATTCGAAGCGGGATTGGAACCGCAGATCTCTCATCCGTAGGCAGACATTCTACCGCAAGGCCAACGGGCCGACGAAGGTGTTGGGTTAAATTATCTACTTATAGTTACTGTTACATTAGATTGATTTTACGCGCGCTTCGGTTATTGCTATGTCAAATGATCATCTACATCGTAATTACCAATCATTGACGGGATTTCCCTCCCCAGCCGGTGTTACATTGACTACCAAAACCTCGGAGGCGTGTCCAGATTTAAAGACAGGTGAACAGTTAGTATTTTGTCAAGTCACCATGGGGCAGAAATGCAGGCATCAATGCGGCGGGGCATACTATCGATCAAAGAAGTTAGAAAGTGGTGGTCCATGCTGTCCTAATATCGGACCAACTCTTCTTTCATTTCATCAGTACTTGTCAGATTTTACCTTTTCCCCCAAACATTTTCCATTGGATTTAGGTCAGGACTATTGCCTGGAAAATCTAAAAATGTCATATTTTTAATCTGAAACCAGGCCTGTGAATGCTTTGAAATATGGTTTGTGTCGTTGTCATGCTGGAAAATCCTAAAATGTCCACAGAACACGTGAGCAGATGGAAGTGAGTGAGTGAGTGAGTGAGTGAGTTTAGTTTTACGCCGCACTCAGCAATATTCCAGCTATATGGCGGCGGTCTGTAAATAATCGAGTCTGGACCAGACAATCCAGTGATCAAAAACATGAGCATCGATCTGCGCAATTGGGAACCGATGACATGTGTCAACCAAGTCAGCGAGCCTGACCACCCGATCCCGTTAGTCGCCTCCTACGACGAGCATAGTCGCCTTTTATGGCAAGCATGGGTTGCTGAAGGCCTATTCTACCCCGGGACCTTCACGGGTCGCAGATGGAAGTAAATGTCCCTCGCGAATATCTGCTTACCGCTCACTGTTCATATTCCTTTCAAACACACAGAGGAGTGTTGCCCCTAAAAGATATGCCCCACCACACATTACATATTGGACTGTACTCTGGTCGCTGATACAAAGGTTTTTCAGTTTGTGTGGTCCAGAATTTTATTGTATTAGGAAACAGCCACACAGAGAATTTTCATCTGAGAAAATCACATTGTCCCAGTTAACATTTCTGTGCTGTAAGCACCAGTTCAATCTTCACTCCTTTTGTTCAGGTTTCATGATGGGTGATGGAAGTACTTGACTTTTCTGCCAACCCACTGCATGCAGCTGTGTTCTAATTGTCCCCTTACAAACAGCCACAGTTCCTCTATTAATCACATCCAGACTTGTGTTTTGTAGACGTCTTCGGTTGTTCTTAGAAACGTGAATACCAAGCCGCCTGTCAGGGACAGTCATTTTTCTTGGCCTACCAGCGCCTCTTTGGTGCTCAGTACCATATCCATTTGCAACATGTTTCAAAACACGATAAACAGTAGACAAAGAGATGTCTGTTCTACTTGAAATCACTTTTGCCGATCTGATGTCCTTGTTATAATACTCTAAAATCAGCTTCCTCTTCTCTAAATCATCAACACTGAGGATCACAGAAAATGCTGTCTGCTAGCTATTAAACCAAGGGATAACTCTTCATAAACTAATGAAGAAGGATTAACGAAGTTGTCTCTCTTGAAAGAAACCAAACACTTGATGGCTAGTCAAGGTTGTTTGTACCAGAAATCCAATATAAACACATTCCTAAAATTCCCAATAATTTCTCGTCATGCTATATACATGAAATGTTATGTAATAGTTATTCACGTTATAAAAATATATGTTCATGTGTGTAGCACGTTATAGACACTAAGCGACAGTTGCAATTTAATAGAAAATTCACAGTAAAGTGTATTTTAGTACCATCCACATAAACAGTTGCAAGTGGACAAATCTAGTGAAATGTGATGTAAAGCACATATAAACGCATTATCTGAAGTTTAAGACGAATCGTGCTTCCAGCAGACTAACTGCCTACCTGAGCTGGCATTACTCACAAATATCATCACTTATCACGAACTTGGTGTCCATTGTTGAAATAAATCCGAGATGGGAACACTTTGATACCCCGGATTCAATGGTAGGTAAATGATTGTTATGTCCAGGTCAAAACGGAAGCACAAGGATCAGAACTTCCTGTTTGATGCAGTAGCAGTGCTGGAGAACAACCTGTCCCAAAACCTCCTCTTCACACACATACTCAACAGAACACGACCTAATCAGTACCTCTTCAAGAGATTACTTGTCCACATCGTTTCCATGGAGACTCCGCCCATAGATGTAAGTATTCCCCCAGCCGAACCATGGCTGGTCCAGTTTGTGTTATGTTTCTAACCGTTATTGACATTTGGCAAGTTAAGTCAATGTCTCGAGAACACACTTGTCCTGAGCGTTTGAGCTGAGCGTTTTGCAATATTCTAGCAATACCCTCTGGTGTGTCCTATATGGACTGACTCTCTCTCACTTTGATCCAGCTTCACGTTCTACCTTTGTCAACAGGCTATCATCCACAAGCTGACCCAACTTTGCTTCTATCCTCCGATGTCGTTTCTAGAACTCCTGGAAAAGGATACACACCAGCGTATCGTACTAGCGACCGGAGTTGTTGCTAGGCGACTTTGGGATGCTGGGAGGAAAAGGGAAAGCGAAGACATTGTCAAAAATCTGGAGAAATGGTTGGGACTTCATGGTGAGGCTTTGTATCCTGTATATGTAATAAATACAAATAGTCATATTCCAGCTCATAGGTTGGAACAGGCCGGTGAGTGATTGGTGAATTGTATTTTACTTTGCAATCAGATATGTTCCTGCCAGTTAGTAGATAAAGAGACTTACATAGCAGTAGTTACAATTTCTTTGACTGGCAGTTTAGAAGCTGAGGAGAATAGTGTTGTCAGTTTTACGAATATACAAATACATTGTTCTGTGTAGGCGACGTTTCGTTATAAATCCCAAGTAGGATCTATTTCGTAAAGAGGACAAATTGACCACATGCTAGTAATACAATCAACCATCGACGATGGTACACTGTACCTCTTGTCACAAAACGTCACAATGCGAAGATAAGAAATATCTCATGACATGCTCTTCATCATTGAAATTAAAAATCCAAAAACATTAGTTCATTGCTTTTTGACCCCTGGAAATGATACGTGTGACCATGCTTCTTGAAATAAGCAAGGAAATAGGAAAGGGGTTTACTACACCTTGTCTTCAGCAAGATAATATTATCATTGTCAACTTTGCTGTATTGCAGATCCCTATGTCTATAGAAAGGCACGGTCTGTGATGAAGGAAGAACATCTCCAGCTGGTAGACCATTACAGGGTGGTTCTCCTAGGGGCGCTCGGGAACGCTGCTCTCTTTCGATCATATGAACACATAGTGTCACATATCAACTCGACCAACTCCCAGTGGGTGAAGCGAGCAGGGATTCACGCATTGCGGAAATATCATCACGAAAAGGCACAGTTTGATAATGCTTTTATCATTTTCTTGAAAAGCAATTTGACATCACGTAGCTGTGGCAACATAGTACCAGTTTCATATTACGGTCTACTACTGCGCTGCAAATATATCTGACGTGGACGTTTCAAGGCATTAATCTGATGCTGCAGTCTGATCTGTAGGATGTTCACGTGGGATTTGTTTGACGGCATTAATCTGATGCTACAGATTGAACTGCAGAATATTGGCGTGGAATTTGTTTCACGGCATGGATCTAATGCTGCAAGCCTTTTTGTAGGGTGTTGATGTGGACTTTATATTTGGATCTTATGCTGCAGTCTGATCTGTAGAATGTTGACGTGGACGTTGTTTGACGGCATTAATATGATCCTCTAGACTTATCTTTAAGCTATTTACGTGAACCTTATTTGAGGGCATGGATCTGACGCTGCAGAGTGATGTGTAAGATATTGACGTGGACCTTGTTTGCCGGCATTAATCTGATGCTGCAGACTGACCTGTAAGATATTGACGTGGACATTGTCCACGGATTTGATGCTGCAGATCATGACGTGGACCTTTCTTCAGCCTACGGACCAGATACTACAGACTTGTCTGTATGATATTGGGAATCTTTGTTTCAGACTGCAGACTTGATGCTGCGGGCAGCACTGTATGACGATGATGAGAAGGTGCGGTACGAAGCCTTACTGCAGTACCAGGCACATCCTAGGGCGGTTGCTGTTGCACCCATGTATATGGAGAAAGGGTAGGTATTATCCGTCACCAAACTGGTAGAAAATTTTAAAAACAATATATGCCCGGATTGATTGTTTGGTCTCTGCCGGACTCGACCAAAAACATGCTTTCAGAGAAGACACGTGGCATGCCAATCTCTTGTCAAATATAGTGACAAGTCCTTGTCACCTATAGTATCTATGTAATATGTAGAAATGTGGCTTGGTCTGATGTTTTTATGCATACAGTCAGACCATTCTATCACCATTTCATGTGGAATTTTGTATCGGATTGATATTCACCAATATACTAATGGACGGCGTTCCTTGCTTCGAAGGAAATCTTACTGCACATTGTACCAGCATGAAGCTTAAAGTTTCATTTTCCAGAGTAATTAATGGATCAATATTCTACGCCGATCCCCGTGACGTGGGTATACATGACTTCAATATGCACCACCGTGACAAGCGGTCAGTGGAGGATTTCATCAACAAGAAATGGGAGTACAACCTGAAGTCGCCCAGTGTAGACTGGCAAAAGATGATTGGCTCGACCAAAATTGGAGCAGCATTTGGTCTCATCATTAAAAATGAACTAGACCTGAAATTCTGTGAGCAACTTTCTGTCAGTGCACTCCAGTATTTAGAGACTAATCAAAGCAACAATGCACCAATGGTCCATTGCTCATGTAACTACCAGAGAGTGCAGATATTTTATGTGTGTATGATTTGATATGATACGCAGTTAAATCCTCCACTGCAGTATATACAGATACCTTGTGAGTTCGGTTTAACGTGTCTGATCATTTCTGTCTGGTTTTGTCAGTCTAATATGGCTAATGGGTGTGGCGCTTATAATGATATCTTAATCCGAGATTCGAACCAGCACTAAAAAGTTGCTGTCATGCTCGAGAGATATCACGCTGCAAGCGAATCATTGAGCAGAACACCACCGGACCACAATATAAGCTTAATATATAATATAATACATAATATAATAATAATATATATATACAATATATATATATAATAATATATACAATATAATAATATAAGCTTCGATATACAACTATCACAACCATAGAGAAATCTCCGTATATCTGACTCGTGACCCTCATATAGACGCAGAGTACAGATATGTTTTGCCATATGTATAGTTTGCATGCATCTGTAGGTATAGAATTGTATACCCGTATGCAACTTTGTTACTGTAACGGTATGTTCAACCTACCGCTGTTTGTATCTACAACTCTACTTTTCTCTGTGAATGTGTGTGTATCTGAGTGTGTTTTGAGTGCGTGTGTGTGATGGTGAGAGAGATTGTATGTGTAGTTTGTTTTTCAAGTCTGTGTGTGGCTGTGTGTATGCATTTAAAACAGCTGTTGTTTTAACGAGGTTAAATGCACCACCAGTTTCAATTACACTGGTTCGTTAACAGTGAGTTTGCAATATCCAGAATGTATCCATACATTCCTTATCCAGCCCTGCTCAACAGCCATGCCAAACTGGACATCCATGACGAAGCTTATGCGAGGCTGCACTTGGGCTTCATGGACAAGACAATGGAATTGTTCTTTGGCCGCATCTGTTTCAAGGCAGGCGCGTCCTATGACATGAATATGATGAAGGTAGGTTTGTTGCAAATAGTTAGTGTTTATTGCCGTGAGTATGTGAAAAATGACTATTTATAAAGTAAATGTTTCCGAAGATAGTTACATTTAGTATGAACAAAACCAAAAACATTCACAAACAAAGTGACACGACTTGCTTGCAAACGTTCGTCGTCATATTACTGTCGGAGAGGTGGGGTAACCTTGTGTTTAAAGCGCCCTCCCATCACACGGAGGACCCGGGTTCGATTCCCCATATAGGTACAATGAGTGAAGCCCATTTCTTGTGTACGCCTCCGTGATACTGATGGGATATTGTTAAAAGCGGTAGAAAAACATAATCACTCACTCGCTCCCACATTTTACTGCACTACTGATTACACAGTCAGTCTGTAGCGTTACTATTATTAGTGTATCTATCTGTAGGAACCTAATTAACTATAAACGTCCATAACTAAGCAGATGGTAAATTCAATTCTGAAATTCAAATTCGTTTCTTGATGTTGTTAGCCATGTCTTTTTAACTTGTGTAAAACGATTAATCACGCCAAATCATATACAGCAACCTATACACATCTGCATCACAAGGTGAATACCTGCATCACACGGTACATCACTGCATCACAAGGTGCATCACTGCACCACGAGGTGCATCACTGCATCACAAGGTGCATCACAAGGTGCATCACTGCACCACAAGGTGCATCATGCCATATCTCATCTCTGGTACAAACTGTTAATGTTAGCAGTAATATTCACATGTTTGCTGTGGCTGCAATCACCCATGGGAGTTTCCAACGTCATCGAGTTGGCGTAACTCTTCTTAGAAACATATCGTGTGTACATGAAATGTTGGAGACAATTCCATTTCACTAATACAGAAGAATATGGAATATCTACCCGGATATAGCCATATCTAGTCCGTATTTGCCGTATCAAACCCACTGTAGAAGTAGCTTCACAGCTGGCAATGTTGCAAGGTACTGTTGTCTGTTTCAGGAAAACGCCAAGGGCGACTTGAAGAAACTCTTTGACCTTTTCTTCAACATCAAGGACAACGCTATCAATGCTATCGGAACTGGAACCGAGCTGTTTAGGTCGTTGGCGAACGGGGATATGAACTTAGATCATGTCTTTGAAGACTTCAAAACGGCACTGGAAGAACTTCCTGGCAAGGTAACCACAACTCACTATCTGTTTTTGTGTCCGACATAAACTCTCATTTTCAGTCAATTTAAAAAATATGTCGATTGTTAGTTCACGAAAGATATTTTTGAAAACTTTGATTCATGTTCATTTTCTTTTTTTACCTTTAAAATCAAAGTGTAGTATGTAGTCAGGTCAAAACATTGACACGTCACGGTGATGAAACAGATACGTTATGCACTTAAGCAAAAGAAAAAATACAACGACGTTGAATACCCATTAACCCTACAGCAACCATGCAATGGAATATGGGTGAATATGTGATTGTTTATTTAGTTTGGATCGATCATGGAGAAGTCTGCGAGGGCTATAAATCTACTGGGAGAGATTGATGAAAAAACCCTACCGCCTTTTGTTCGTCCCATGCGAAATTTGGTGCTGAAGATAACATCGCTCGTAGGGAGCGCCCAGGGGGATGTGATGACATTTTTCAACGTGAGTGTCATTCCTTTAAATTTCCGTCTAACGAAACCGCATGTGAATCATAGACATTTTGTTTCCGGTATGTCCTATTTACCAGATATTACGCTCGAACGTATTCCGTGCTGATCGTTGTTCCCATACTTTAACTTAGGCCAACGATTTCCAAAAGAACCAAATGTCATTCAAATACGCAATGATCAAAGCTATGCATGCAACAGGGCTGTGTATTGTATAAGCTGTATTGCAATATATTGCTATTCGGGTACCCGTATTGTGATATACTGGAACCTTAAGTGTCTGGCAGTGAGTGTCACTATTTGTGCATGTCAGTCCTATTCTCTACATTATAAGTCCCTAAACATAAATGCCGGGGATCTGATAGCACCAATCTCAGCATTAGGTAGCACACTCGTGGATATTATTATCCTTTTAGACAGTTTGTAGTATTACTAGGGGTGTGACGATACGATAATTTACGATACGATATCGCGATATCTTGAAACAATGCGATACGATTCGATTCACATCGCGATATGCTTGAGTTATTTTCTTTAAAAACTTATGTTTTGATACCAAGTAACAGTGTAAATTTTGACATAACCGCCAAGTTCTAATACTAAATCTAAATTTAACAATTTTAAGGTCAAGGATACGTATCACGATACGAAAAAAGCATGGGTATATTTATCGTCCGATAAAGAATCACGATTATCGATACTACGATATATCGTCACAGTTCTGATTATTACTACCTACTTACTAGGACCTTTATGGATCTCTCGTCATTTGAGACAAAACAGGTGCAAAATCACACAGATTTGTCTCATCATGGTTTTAAATCCCAGATTCTATCTGATATCACCCCAGGTTTATCTGTACCATACCGAAAATTATAGGTTCTCCTACGTTGGTCACACATGTCTGTTTCCAACTTTTTGCCAAACCTTAGTGTGATCCACATGAGGTACTGTTCAAAGCGGCGGTACACCAACGCCTTCGCGGTTTTGGAAGGAAAGCGTATGAGCCTATATATAATAGTACATCAAGTACAGAGGTGTTTATGTCGAAGTTCTGTTTCTGTCAACTTTGTGGAGTAACACTGTCTGCCGCTTCATGTACGTTTAGAACAGCAACAAATAGAGCATAATATTTTCATCATGTTTCCCTTCTTTCAGTCGCTGATGGAAACTGCTACAGTAGTCATACCAACGGCCGCAAAGGAAATTTTCAAGGACATAAACAAAGTCATCAGGTCATTCAGAACATTTGACAAAAACCCCAAAGCGGCAATATCCAATATTGCTGCATGTGTTATGAGGTGGGTACGCCTGCGTACGGTTAAGACTACTGTTACTTTAAAGCAAAAAATGTCGATATTCCTGAACAACACATGCAGTCACCACCACCACTACTATTGCTATCCATGCTAACCCCAAATATCGCTCCAACTATTACTGCTATTAATCAGACAGAGAATTGTCTTGAAGGTGTTGGTGTTTATGCACAAGGCCCGTTATAACCAGGCTCCAGAATACTTGACTGAAACAGTGTCATGGCATCAGCCATCACGAACTCTGAGATCCGCCTCTGCAAAACAAGCGGCAGTTCCCTCTACCCACACTGCGAGTTGTGGTTAGAGCTTCCGCCAATGCAGGTCCTCTGTTATGGAACCAACTACACGGGAACGTGAAAATCTTATCAGACATGATCAAATTCAAAAGGAAAGACCTAAAACAGTTCTTTTCAACAGAGCATTCGACCAAGCGCCTTAGAACAAACCTTGGATTCAGTCGCTATACAAATTTTAATATTATTTGTTTTTTATTATTACTACTGCTGCTGATACCGCTAATAATAATAACAACAATAACCATCTCCACAACAACCAACAACTACCATTGCTACACGTAAACTACCACTTACTTATATTACCACCGATGGTGCGGCGTTAAACAACATTCATTCATTCCATTACCACGGCTACCACCACCACACGAACCTCTATTGCTACCGTCACCAAAATTATGACTTGTCCGAGGTCACGTTACATTTTACTTACAAAATTAGTAAGTGTAATTACAATTAGTAAGTGTTAAACCAACAATAATGATCAAATACTAACTAAACTGACTGGCAAAAAAACCCAACACCTTGTCGAAATGTATTCTGAAAAGACAAATTACAGTTGTGAAAAAGTAAAGTGAATTTTAATAACAGGTATGTGGGCGCATTTGTAATATCAGTGATTTCGACTTGGTAGTTTCTTTTGCCCGCTAGTTTAATTTGTAACTGTTCTTTTCATCTTACGCGCATGCTAAACTAAATATGCTTCCCAAACGTGGAAGACTTAAACAATATTTATACATTGGAACATATCCACAATGCGATCTCTTGATACTACTTAAGACGAAATACATGTCTCCTGTGTCCCTCAATCCCAAACCCTTAAGTGTCGGTCAATCATCTTCTCCACATATAAAATATGTGAGTGAGTACGTTTAGGTTTACGCCGCACTGAGCAATATTCCAGGTATATGGCGGTGGTCTGTAAATAATCGAGCCTGGACCAGACAATCCAGGGAACCGATGACATATGCCAACCAAGTCAGCGAGCCTGACCACCCGATCACGTTACTCGCCTCTTACGACAATCATAGTCGCCTTTTATGGCAAGCATGGGTTGCTGATGGCCTGTTGTACCTTGGGACCTTCACGGGTAATACATTATGTACGGTCTAAAGTAAGTTTGTTTCATTACAGTGTGAAAGGCCATGTAGCCAATGTCATTACGGCAGTGATGGACGTTAAAGACAAGTGTTCGTTCATACACGGTGAGTTTGTACACAGGCCATGGAAGCGGTCAGTGACAGGTATTGTATACAGAGTGTTATAAGTGTGTAATGAGAATAGCTTATATATCACTATATGAATATGTAAATATGCTTATAAATCTGAAGTCAATCTAAATACTTAAAATTCCTATTCACCATGAAGCCAAGAAGCTCTGCGTACCACAGGCCATAGGATAATACAATGAGGTTATATAACTGTAGCTTGGGTCTGACTTGGGTAACACAAAAAGTGATCAGTTTGGCCAAGTCGGCTGGCTTAACCTGTCTACTTGAAAATCCCATGTCAGCATATTGAATTTCAGTTAATGGATGTATGTGATCATATTCCAAGGAAAGAGTGGAAGCAGGAATAATTTAAATCATTGTGCGATTATGACTTTTAGTCATATTCAATGATAATTGTTTCGCCAGTATTAAAACTATTCTTAAAATTGCTGCGTGATCTCTCCAGTCGTAACAAGAGATACCGATGGATTCCTCATTAGAGGCCCGTCCATTCACGGTCAGTTTGCACACAGGCCCCGGAAGCTGTCAGTGACAAATATTCTATACAGAGATATCGACGGACTCATCCATTAGAGGCCCTTCCATTCACGGTCCGTTTGTACATAGGCTCCGGAAGCTGTCAGTGAGAAATATTCCATACAGAGATATCGATGGACTCATCTATTAGAGGTCCGTCCATTCACGGCCAGTTTGCACACAGGCCCGGAAGCTGTTAGTGACAGGTTTTCTATACAGAGATGTCGATGCACTCCTTAGACGTCCATCCATTCACGGGTCGTGCTTACACTGACTCTGTAAAATAATTATACGGTTAAAATTCACACATTTTTCATTAAACAATAACAAATTTTGAATGCCAGACGCCGACACGTGCAGGAAATTAGGCCATCGAAATGTTGCTTTCTGTAAACGGTATCATAAAGGATTTATCTTTGAATGTATTTGGAAGTGATACATATTCACGCATATTTGTGAATATAAGGCTCTTAGGCGTCACTTGAAGTTATGGTGTAAATTCATCCTTCATTTTCATCTGAATACACTAGCTAATCTTCATCCGATGAAACAGTTAGAATATGCTTCAGAACTTGCAACAGTTCACATCCACACTTTTTCAGGTTTAATAATTCATTTGTTGTAGAGGTTGAGATCATATGTTACTTTTGTAGCGAATGATATTGAACATGCCGGTCTCTCTCTTTCTCTTCTTTCTCTCTTTAGAAACATCGCAGTCTGTATTTGAGTTTTAACCAACATAGTATCAGCTAAATAAAATGTCTCCGGGCTGCAGCTGATTGTGGTTACCTTCAGGAGGCATTTACTCCGCCCGCCTGTGACCGACTATAAAATCCTTTGAGTCAACTTCTGTGTGCGCAGACTCTTTCCGTGTTGGCACAACCCCTAGTGTTCAATACACAACCCTGCGCAGTTAAACGAACTCATGAATCCGTTGGTATATGACCAGATGGTGGTCACATCAATACGTGCAAACACCTAGTTGCAGGAACAGCGACGTGCAGTAAACCTGGACAAAGTACTGTGACTAGGTGTCCCAGTCCGACCAGCTGTGAATGGGTACCTCGATAGGATGAGACCGCTACAAATAACTCGGTGTCCCTAGAGGCAGCAAAAGTTGTATTCTCCCAAGGGAGCTGAAAATTATACTTGGATGGGCCGTTGATATAGACATCCATTGGAAACATATGTCAGCGCTTTTAGCAAGCATTAGTTGCCGAGATATGTGCGCTTTATAAATATCCTATATTACTAATTATAATAATTTGGTCGACTCCAGAAAGTTCTTAGTGGGTTCGACTAGGCAGTGAGTGTTTCATGGAAGAAGTCCCATTCGCTGTCTGGGCTACGTGTAGAGGGGGCGAAGGCCCTGAGCTGATGATGAGCTTTACAAGCCTGACTGTGCCACGAGCACCCGAACCCTCTCTGCAGCATTTCTATCTGAATCTGAAAAACAATAATTTGGTCGATACTAAATTGCGTTAAATGTGGTACTTGGTGTTTCCTTGTCTGTATGTCGGCCTGTATGGACACAACAAAGATGCATAATTTGTTTGAGTGATGTATCCATCCATAACTGCTGCACTGCATCTCGGTGTGCATACAACACTAATACATAATACCAAGGACTGCACTCACACGTCACCTGTAACAGAAATACTACGCGATGTAAGTGCTCCTTTTACGTCAAGTCACGTCACTTATGAATAGTTAAAACATGCTGGTGCAGCCCTATGTGGCGTGTTCATACTACATCTGTAATGAAAGATTTATGTCCATTTGTGAAAGAGTTACTTACGTATATGTGAAAAATTACAGGTAAGAAACCTGACTGGATGAAGATGGACGGGCCTATCGGAGAGATCATTAGCCTGGCAAAGACAGCTTTCACGACACTGGGAAAGGGTGGCATGAAGTGGGTGATGGAGTCGGTCAAAAACGACGAAATTGCAATTTTCTCACATGGGAAATCATCGATGGTAGGTGGTGGCAACATTTTAACTCGACAGCATTGATGCTTAAAATATATTATTCCCACCGACCTCACGCCCATATGATGTTACTGAAATAGTTGCCGCAACAGCAAAATCGTCTCCTACGTTAAACTCCACTAATGGGCTTGCTAAACGCCAATAGTTCAAAGACTTGTTAAACCTCATCAGTTCAAGGAACAGAGAAACGTATGACAAAAGCTGCTGTTTAGAGAGTGTTTGATATTATCAGCTTCCACTGATGTCTTCGGTTGGTCAATAACATTTCCTAGACGGTATTGTGATAAACAATTCCCAAGATGAACATTTCAGTACCATAACGACTTTTTGAATTGCAAAGAGATAGTAAGAGAGAATATGACCGATAATTGGCGCTTGTATTTTATTCTGCAGCGTTCGGAGAAGGACAGGTTATTGACGCTTCTGAATGAGATCCTGGATGACATGCTTGGACCACTGAAGGGGTTGAAGAACATGGGGGCCAAGTTCCTTGGCGTCTTTCATAAGGTGTATCGGGTGGTGATGGACATCAAGGAAGCTTACAACATTCTCAAGAACGGGTAATTGACGTCAACAATAATAGCAGCAATCACCCTAGTGTGTCCATTACTTCATACCTTGGAATAGATTTTCGCAGGAAGTTCATTTAAAATTGAAAAGGTTCAAAACATTCTGTATGTAAATTGCACATAGTCGGATGGTCACTGATAGAGTTATATATGCAGTCAGAGTCCTTCATTGATTTTATGTGATACAGAATCGGTATAGCATATCCCCGGTTCTCCCGAAAAGCAAATCTTCATTATATTCTGAAAAAGAAAACTTGGAACCTACTAACACATTTGCAGTACCAATTCTGGCATCTGATCATAGACCGGAATTCTTACTGTGGTGGCGTTTGAATGAAACTGTCTTGGCCTTCTTTGAGAGCTGCTCTGTTTCTGTGTTACTGTTATAATACACGGCTCTGTAGTTTTGTTTGAAAATGTAAACAACGACGTGAGAGCTGTTGCAGCCACCACGGCTAACGTTTTCAAACAAAAATCGAGGATTAGTGTTTTCTCGGACTTTAGTCAAGTGGGACAAATACTGACGTTTGTTGAACAAAATGTTGTTGAAGCTGCTTTCCAAGAACCAAAGAAACGCACGTAAAATATACCTGATCTTGAAATGCACACCGAACCTTATGTTTTGCACTGAAACACCTTTGAATGCAAACCAGAAGTCCCCGTATTCTGTATTCGGATTGGTTGCAAAACATGATCGAATGGTACTCCATTCCAGGAGATTCAATTGTTTGTCAGTGGTGTTGACAGTTGTCAGTAGTGTTGACGTCATTTAAATCACATTGTGTCGGAATGGTGTACAAAATTAGCAGTTCCAGATGCAGGGAACCATCTGAAACGGTGATGACACTTCACTGCTGTACCTGTACAGGTGTCAATGACAGATTGTTGATAAATTGTTGGCCATTTTTCGTGGATTATTGAGTATTTGAAACACGGGAATTCAAATGATATTTATCTCCTAAATGAACAGTCCGACCCTATGGTCGTGTGGACAATGTCTACAATAAGTTTATGGTGGACATCAAGTTATTTGCTCTTGAATGGCAGGCCTTCAAACAAAATATGTGAAGGGGGAATGAAACTAATTGCCATTGACTTATATTCACAAATTTCCATTGACTATATATGGCTGGATCTGTGTTTTCAGGATACTGTATGATTAGGTTGGAAACGACTGTTCCATATCGCGATGTGATTACCAATCCCACATGATATGTGTCTCCTGTCTTTTGGATTTAGATTCGGCTCGGCCCGTAGCTTTATTGACCGGTTGTTTGGACCCAAGTTCCACAAGGACTTCCCCAATTCGAGACGAGAGAAAGGAGGGGGTTGTAGTGGTTTTGGGACGTACCCCTCCAGACTCGGCACTGGGACTGAATACGCACACGATGGAGTGGACGTGCTCTTGAAAACTGGCGAGAATGTATGTTGTTATCATATTCACCATTGCCTTAGATTTAACATGCCCAGTTATCTAAATGTGGTCAGTTTCGCGAAGAGCAGCGCATACTTATTTACAATCTTGGTCACTGGTGGAAACGAAAGTCAGATATTCAAGCTATATGACGGTGGCCTAACAAAACATTACGTCTGGGGTATACAAGCCAGTGGTTGCAATTGTAAGCCAGGCATAAAACGATGTCGGTCTGCAGTCATGACTCCTTTTCGACGAGCAGTGGTAAATGAGGATTGGGCAGGCCATATTCTAACCATTTTACTTGGTCAGTGATGAAGTCAGTGTAATTCATGTTCTTGAAAGAGTGTTATTATTCTACCATGATATGGCCTGTATTCATATAATCCCTGAACATTAAGATCGACAATTTCTAAATACATCCTGTAACATTTCGGATGGCATAAAATAATGATGTTTCAGATATATATGCACGTTTTGGCATTTTTCGCAAATTCTCGTGCATCTACACAGCCAACATGCTGCATTTGGGAGAATGATTAGTAAGTATCTGGGCGGGCGGACAATTTCGACCTAAAAGCATGTTACTAACTTGGACAACTTACAAAAATACAAAATAAAGTGTTGACTTACTTTTGTCCACGAGTTTATCTATCTGTTCTGATATGTATCTGAGGAACACTATATGAGGAAAACTATGACAATACGGTCATGATTTTTTTCAGATTATCTCCCCTTTCCATGGTGTCATGACCCTCTCTGAAGACCCCAATGAGGTTATTCTCGACATCCGCGGGGGGTCGTTGAAGGACACACATATATACATAACTAATATCAAACCAAATGACACCATCACTCGATCGGAGCCAATAAAGGTACGTCTTTCATTTAAGTAAACCGGAAGTTTACCCATTTTTAGCGGATCTAGAAATGTTTAACAATTAGATCTCATAGGACAATGTGTAGAACATCAGTATCAAATGCCACTGTTCCTCTACATGCACTCAAACATGCACTTATACGTTAAACATGTCGTTAAAATGAATGTTTAGCGCATGCTGTCGGTATTACCAATTTCAGTATCTCACAGTTATGTCATTATGTGGTATTAATCATCACGATATATATACGTGTGAATGAAAACGCATATTATCACAAAGAAAACTAAATACGAGGAAATGCCACACAGGTCAGTAACAGAAATATCAATATAAGGTGGGGGTGCTTTGTGTCTTTTTTACGCCGCACTCAACAATATTCCAGCTGTACGGCCTACTCTAATCGAGACCAGACAATCTAGTGATCAACGGCATGAACTCGACTTACGCGGTGAAATGTGTCAACCACGTCAGCGAGCCTGACCACCCGATACCAATAGTCGCCTGTTACTACAAACATAGGTTGCAGGAGACAAATTCTAAAACGGGTCTTCACGGGTCTAAATGTAAAGCAAATCACACTGAGTATACTCACAGGAGAAATGGTCAAGATGTATATCTCTTGCTACTATCAGCCTTATGTCAAATATTACACATGCATTGCAAATGCAATATCTCAGAACACAATGAGCTAGTTGAACGGGTATGACAATGCAATTTTCAGCGAACCTTGAGTACGAACGTGGTATGAGTAATGGATAAATATCACTCTATTTTTTGTTACCAGGTGTTGAGGGGTCAGGTGATCGGCGTGAGCACGGAGTCCCCCTGCAAGGGGCATGCTCACATCCATGTATCCATGAGGCGAGATGGGGGCTTCATCGACCCCACACACTACCTTGAGCCCCGTGTGCCAGGTCTTCCAGGTTGGAACCAAGAGTGTGACGACTATAAGGTTGTGCTCAAGGTATGTTTGCTTCCATCACACCTACATGTCCCTCCATCGTTTCACATAGAGGGGACGTTGAGTAGTTTACCACATCAGACCAGAGTTCGTTTTTCTGCTTATTTCAGTCTTATTTCACTCGTGCTCTGATAGTACTGGAATATTGTCGGACTAAAGTATTTGACTTAAAATGTCACTAAAACTCGACGACACGACTTCCCTCTGAAAGCTACCTCATAGATAGTGCAGATCTCAGATCTCAGATCGATATCTAGAAATATGTTACAAACATATTGTTTTGTTTTTGTCAATGTCTATTGTTTCATAATTCAAAGCATTTCAGCTTCATGCAACTATCACAATATCAAATGAAAAAAAAAATTAATTAGAATCATTTGCAGCAGATCTTGTTTTATGATGCAGTTTGCTTTCTGAAAGGTCACTGCTTAGAGAAGTTGCGTTTAAAAGTGTAAAAGTGTAGGTGTCGTTTGTCCCTCTGTCCAGCCATAAATCGAACGTTGGAGGTCCTTCCCCTGTTTCCTTCACATCATCTCACAGCGCACGAATATTGTTGATTTACCTTGGCTCACACATTTTCCCAGGACAACACTATAGCAGAGGGGTGTATTCTTTGCTTGGATGGCAAAAAGACTGTGGATACCAGTCCAGAGAAGCTGGGATCAGGGGATGACACTATGATCTATCAGCTCATCTCAGGATCCTTCGGAGGAGGTGGAGGAGGAGGTGGTGGTGGTGGTAAGTGTGAAAATTCGTCTGACGTGTTAAGGAAGTATGCGTCATGCTTTACCCTACCTTGAAGTCCTTTCAGTGCATCTGTTTCTGATTTCATAGTCAAACGTACCATGCTGTATGGAAATCGCTGTCGCTGAGGGGATCAGTACAATTCAGTGTAATTATATGTTGCAGCTTTTCTAAACTGGGTGTAGGTAGTTACGAGTATGTCATGTGGCAATGCATCCGTTCTCACACCCTACACTTGAGTTTGGTTTTACGCCGCACTCAGAAATATCCCTGCTGTCTGTAAATAATCGAGTCTGGACATGCAACCCAGAGATCAGCAGCATGAACATCGATCTGCGCAATGGGGAACCGATGACATGTGTCAACCAAGTCAGCGAGCTTGACCACCCGATCCCGTTAGTCGCCTCTTACGACAGGCATGGGTTACTGAAGGCCAATATTCTGGCCAGGGACTTCACTGGTCACTCGACAAACAAGTTATTTCAACCTCACTTGCAAGTAACCTCGTTTTAGAAGAGATGCCTTTAAGATGCAACAACATATACTGAGATAACCAAGCTTCAGGTTTGTAACCAAACTTCGTGGTTTAGTCTTTTAATGTGCAATTCGAAATCATACTTTTGTCGGCTCTTACTATCCAGATGTTTCGCCATGCACTGAAAATAAACCTCCTTTTATGTACAGATAGCCTTCTGTGTTGACAATGCATGAATGGGACACGTGGGGACAGTGGTCAAGGCCACACCGGTACTCTAATGCTATTTGGCTAATGTCTGGTATGTAATGCGCCTGTTCAAGACTTAGCTGGATCTCGGAACTGTAGAAATGCATCGTAATTGTTATTTCGGTCTTCTTGTCTTGCAGGGATCTTGGACAAGATCACTGCCAATATCGACAAACTCATCGGATCAAAAGATAATGGTAAGTTAACATATAATTCGACAATTTTTGTTTTACAGATAATCGCTTCATGTCATAGTGTAGTACAATAAGTGAAACCACTTTTTTTGCAGCACTGTCAACACTGTTCAAGGATGCTGTAAAGTTTGTGAAGAACTTCTCCATCCGTAACATCAAGCTTGGGTCAATCATTGATGTTCTGGATGTCCTGGAGCTTCACGAAACAAAGAAACATGTGGCGGAGATCATCAGAAACATCAAGGTTAGTTCGATACGAATGAAAACAGATCCGAAATTGCAAACATGAATAATGATCTCCCAAACATGAACTGGGATTACTCTTCAACAAGACAAGCATAGGTAGTGCAACTCGATAATTTGGCTGGAAAGTCTGAAGTACAGAAAAGGAGACAGATGACCGGGTAGCTGACGATCTTGACCCCGACGGATGTAGCTGGCTAAGGGAGTAGTATAAACAATGGGGGTGTATACCTTTCAACTCTGAACAACAGTATGACTTAAGATAGTAATAAGAACATAAAGCTGATTCGACGTGGACTCCCAGATCCTAATGTTCAGATTATAGCAATGGTAACAGTCCATAACAACAGGTCAGTCTTGAAAAACATCAGTCCATACCTCGATTTATCCGTCAGTATTTACCCATACTGTCAAAAACACAAATAGGAGTTCACCTTGTCAAACCTATCTCCTTTGAAACATACATACCTGTGCGTCTTGTCAAACTCACATGACATTTTCTCCTGTCCAACATGAATACAGATCTCACTCGTTGAATATATACTTGTTTTGTCCTTTTTTTCGTATCCATGGATTTAATCTGTGGTTATACGTGAAATCTACACATACGATTCACATATACCCTGGTAGTTATAGCGCACGTAATGTTTATAGCATTCATGATGATAATAACATACATTGTACCTGGGTATCTGTATCCCTTCCAGGCGATGATGGATAAAAAGCCGTGTCTGAACCCCTACCAGTACACGGACAAGCAGCTGCGAGCGGAACTTAGAGACCGAGGAAAGAGGGCTGTAGGATCCAGGGACGATATGATCAAAGTCCTGACAACTCCTTCCACTGGTAATTGTTTTACATTTCCAGACTTGTCGGACCTTAGATTTCCATGGTTGTTTAGAAATATAGAACGAACAAGGATCGCATTTAGGTCAGTCTAAGTAAACTTAGATCCAGACTTCTGCGTTACACTGTGCACAATGAGTGTGACCCTTGGCTGATAACCTTTTCAAATGACCAATCAGAACACAGCTTACCAAATTGCGAAAACTGACATTCACATATCCCATTTGAACTTTTACCTCGAAAGAGTTTGTACCCGAGCGATTACGAATGTTATTTTCCGCTTCCGGGTGGTTCACACTGAGCGGGTCTCAAAAGTAGGTAAACTGTAGATGATGATTATTAGCTAATGGTAACCATGTTATCAGGAACCCATAAGCGTATATAATGCAGGTCAAATGTCTGTGTTTTATGCTTATTTTCGTTTGCTGAGAAATCTGTGTCAGTGACAGGGAAAATTTGTAAGTCCCGCCGTACATTAAACAGTACCTGTTGTCTGATTGGTTAAGTCCGTTCGTCTGTCTCGCATTTGATTGGGCGGTCATAGGAAAGACTAGCTGACGCGACCTGGTATAAGGTCTTCTTAGACCCAATGTGAGCAGGGTAAGCACAAATACTGAGCCTAAGTTTACTTAGCCTTTAAGACAGATGTTACCAGCATGTCGCATCGTCTGATGCCTGACTGCAATACATGTGAGCTGATGTATTTTGGCACCAATCTGAAAAGCTATGTGAGCTCGATCTCCAAAAGCAATATTTCACTGTACAGATAAATATATACACCTGGAAATTAATCAAGCAACACCCCAATTTTTTCTATTGGAGCAACTTTGAAGTGTTCTGACAATCAAAATATGCCGGGTTGATATAGTTTGACACTTTTTTATTCAACAGACGATCTCTGACAAACAACTTAAAGGGAAAAAGTATCAAGACTTTGCTTTATTGCAACGAAATCCAAATTCTTAAAACTGTCTTAAATTCATGAAAAAATGGACACAATTTACTATTCATCCACAGACATTGTTGTCAGGTGTATTAACACAAATGTCACATGGAAAGAAAGAACAGTCATCTGAGAGTCTGCACACCGACTTTCATCAATATCTAGTGTGTCCTCCCTGCGCACGCACCACCGATTCCAGACGCCTCCTCATTCCTTGGATGAGTCTCCGGATCTGATTCTGGGGGATCCTGTTCCACTCCTCATGCAGGGCAGCCGTCAATTCGTTGAGATTATGGACTGGTGGGTCTCTCTGCCTCACACGACGGCCAATAAAGTCCCACAAATGTTCAATGGGGTTGAGGTCAGGGCTCATGGCAGGCCATGGAATTCTGTCAATTGCATTTTGCCGCAAAAAATCATTTACAGCATGCGCCCTGTGAGGTCTAGCATTGTCGTCCATAAATATGGATCTCGTTGCCAGAGGATGGTTCTCAAAATGAGGTACCACAGCCCTGTCAAGAACCTCCTGTTGGTAACGAACACCGTTAAGGTTGCCACGGATGGTAATGATATCCAACTTGCAGTTCATGGAAATGCACCCCCATACCATAACGGAACCTCCCCCAAAGGCCACAGTCTCCTGGATGTTCCGTGGAGCCATTGCTGTGTTCCTCTGCCTCCAGACCCGAGTACGACCGTCCACCATGTGCAGCAAGAACCGGCTCTCATCTGAGAAATGGACCTTCCTCCAAGAGGCAATGTTCCAGTGCAAACGGTCATTACACCAGGCCAGTCGGGCTGCCTTATGGGCTGGAGACAGTCTGGGTCGCTTGATTGGCCTCCTTGCCCGGTATCCTGCAGCTTTCAGACGATTCCGAACAGTCCTGTTCGAGATGGGTCTCCCTGGAAGCCACTCCTGTCTCAACCGAGAGCTCGAGTCGAAGGACCTGCGCCGTACAAGTCTCAGTAAAGCTCTGTCCTCCCGGACTGTGGTCTTCCTGGGTCTTCCTGGTCTAGGCAGGTCTTTAACTTCATTAGTGGCCCGGTATTTTTTCAAAAGTTTTGAAATTATGGAATGATGTCGTCCGATTTGAGTCCCGATTTGTCTTAGAGACATACCAGCATTCCTCATGCCGATTATTTGCCAACGAGTGGCCTCTGATAATTTCCTACGTGCCATGACATTGAAATGAATGAAAAACCGAATGCAATCGACAACCTGCGCTTGTAAACACCCCAGGGAAAAAGTGCATTTTTCGAAAGTTGAGGTTAAAGCAATGCACGTGCGCTGTGCAAGCTTCACGCGCGTCATATCAACCCATGAAAAGCTCATGCTGTATGTCAATACATCAAAATTGAATAATCAATCATCAAAATTACTTCGTTAAACTTTGTTAAGTTTTTATGTGTCTTTGAATTTGGTGTTGCTTAATTAATTTCCATATGTATATTATGGATAACTGCTTCTTCAAGGCGATATGGAATAATAATTCTTTCTCAGGAAAAAAGTGTTCTGTAGCTTGAAACCCGTGTCATTCAAACACTTTAACATTAAACACATGGTGTAAGTGCATGCAAACACTTTGACATTAGACACATGATGTCAGTGCATTCAAACGCCTTGACATTAGACACATGATGTGAGTACGAGGGGCGGTGGGGTAGCCAGATGGTTTAAGTGTTCGCTCATTACGCTGAAGGTCCGGGTTCGGTACTCGCATGGGCACAAGGTGTGTCCCCCGTCATGATGTTGCTGGAATGTTTGTAAGAGAGACATAAAACCATGCTCACTCACTCACTCACTTCAACCTTGAATTTTACCGACATTATATACTCAAGAACACTGGGTTGAACTGTATATTCATACACGGTTACAATGTGTATTCCGGTCTGTTTGTTCACCGTTTCTGTAATAACACACACAAAGTGAATCATGCTTTATACTCAAACACACTGTGTTGAACTGTATATTCATACATGGTTACAATATTTATTCCGGTCTATTTGTCCACCATTTCTATACTAACACAGACAAAGTGAATTACATTTTATACTCAATCACCCTGGGTTGACATGTACATTAATATACACATAGTTACAAATATGTATTGCAAGCACACTGAACTGAAATGTATATTCATTCACATTTGGTTACATTATCTATTCCGGTCTATTTGCCCACCGTTTCTATACTAACACACACAAAGAGAATTATATTTTATACACAAGCACACCGGATTGACATGTATATTCATTTACAAGTAGTTACAAATATGCATTCCAGTCGATTAGTCCATCGTTTCTGTCCTAATACGTAGTCACGTACTCTTCCCATGCATACATGCATTATTTAACGCAAACTTGAACGCATTCTTCTTTGCTTTTAGCGTGTCCACTGTGGAATATCGCAATGCCGAAGTCTATATTCTGTACCTTCGACAACATGTGCATGGGAGTGGAGTGCTGCGTGTATTTCAAGGCGTTCATGTTCCGATTTACCACCAAACTCTTCGCCAGATTCGACCCGTGTGACATGGCCTTTCATCTCGGCGTTGACTCCTTCAAAACAACCATCAAACTGCCAGATTTCGGTTTCAACAATATGTTTTCAGGCAAGCAATATCACAATATGATATCATAGATCCAGAAAATGTATTACACATGTTGGAAAAAGAACAACTTTGAAATGTATATACCTTACACCCAAATGTGTTGGGTACCCCTTTTTCCATGCTTTGACAGCGCCATACCTTACCTCATTTGTTTCACTGATCCTGTTATCGCCTGAGACCTGCATGTCTTGAGCTTTTCTGACACAGAATAGTCGGTATATTTGAAACAAATTGTTTGAAGTGTTGAATTCCTTCCACAAAGGTTGTGCAGGATTCACATAATGAACTCTTTTTTTTCTGAACGGTTGATAGTTTCAATTATGAACTTCATTTTATCTGCTTGTTTACTTTGACGTTGTTTATTTTATTTTTCCCTGGTCAATAAATACGAAGTAAATGACTTTGCTTACCGTCAACCTGCCATAATACCCCACGTCGGTTTGCTGAGGGCCATGACAGTGAGAGTAGGAACTGAGGCTGCGGCTTGTGGATGTAAATAGTAATGTGACTAAGTCGATTGGGTAATTACAAGAATGGACAATAGGATCATTTTGACTCGTCAACAAAGTGATATTTTGTCATGTCGTAGAAACGGCATTTAAAAGTCATATCTACCTGTCGAATATAATTTACGTTCCATATTTTCAGGTCTTGATCAGAAAATCCAGACCGGCTTGGTGCTTGATGTACTCGGTGGGATAGAGTTGATAGTACGGTATGTGACAGCGTCTGTTCCCTGGCGCTCAGGTATAGGCAAGGGCTAAATAAGGACCAGCTGTGTGTTCACATCCACGTTTGCTAAAAGGAACAGTTTTTGACGAAAGGAATTATATCAAGATCAAACCCTCCTCCGAATCCTTCTTTCGGCAGTGTTTAAAATATTCGGAATGCAAGTATCCTTAGTAACCTTTTACCCTTGATCACTGCATGCATTAGTGTCGGAAGTACAAAAAATATGTTTCAACTTGAACCATAAGTAGCTAAGCGTTGTCAGATCAATAATTGTTTTGCCTTTGCGTGTGTTTGCGGAAGATGTACATGGTCGCGTACACCCGATGTGCTCACTGTTTCTTTAGTCTTCACTCTTTCATCATCACACGGTCAGGTTGCACTTTTGCCATACACTCAGATTATACAGATGATACAATCGGATCATACTCCGAGTATTCACCCACTCGGATCGTCACTTTGGCTGGACTCCGAGCAGCGACTGTTTCTATTATTACGAACTTTAACGACACGTTTTCAAAAGAACGGATGATTTCGGTTTTGTAATCGTCAATCTTCTCCAGTAATACACCATCGGGCCTCGTTTATGTCAACCGTTCTTAGCATCCTTGTAACGTACAACCGACGTCCACTCGACACAAGTTTCATATTTTGTTTAAGCGTTTCATCGCTTAAAAGTTTCACCTTCAAATGAAATGTAAATCAAATATGTTTATGATGAATTAAGGTAAGCTTCGCCTCTCAACATGCTATCACCTCTATAATTAGTTCTATCAATACTGACCCGTGAAGGTCCGGGGTAGAATAGGCCTTCAGCAACCCATGCTTGCCATAAAAGGTGACTCAGCTTGTCGTAAGAGGCGACTAACGGGATCGGGTGGTCAGGCTGGCTGACTTGGTTGACGCATGTCATCGGTTCCCAATTGCGCAGATCGATGCTCGTGTTGTTGATCACTGGATTGTCTGGTCCAGACTCGATTATTTACAGACCGCCGCCATATAGCTGTAATATTGCTGAGTGCGGCGTAAAACTAAACTCACTCACTCACTCACTATCAATACTTATGATTACTCTTTAGTATGCAAGGGACGACTATAAGTGGCAGAAAAGGACACCCTTGCCCTCTCGTGTGTTGATTGTTCACGTCATGTTGCATGAAAGTATAACGGACGACAGTTCAAAGTCTCTTGGGGTAACGTCAAACTCTGAGGGACGGTTGGGTAGCCTAGTGGTTAAGGCGTTCACTCGTCACGCCGAACATCTAGGTTCGATTCGCCATACGGATACAATGTGTGAAGCCCATTTCTGGTGTCCCCCGCCGTGATATTGGAATATGGCTAAAAGAGGCATTAATCAAACTCACTGACTCACTAACTCTAACTACGGCATCAAACACAAGAAATGGTACACAATACCACCGTACATTAGAATACATTGCTACATGGACCTTACTAAATGAGATGTCACCACATAAGTCCTTTTGCCATGAACAATTTGCAGTTTACCTTTCTACACGATAATATGTGTTCATACACGGATGTGATTTGTTCAAAGTATTTACATCCTTGTGTTCAAGAATCAAGTTGGAGAAAAGTGAAAAGGCAATGCTTATTTCTATTGGAGCTGGATTTTGCTCTGTCAGCAATCTGGATCGATGTCAGGGCTTCTTCTATGTGTTGGACAAGGCCGTTACTCCCCTCCCTATGTGCAACCCTGACGGCACGATGACGTGGCCTGACAGTAAGTACACAGGACACAACCTAAACAGTAACAAGTCGTGCCTGTAGCCAGGGAGCCTATACAGTGTGGGAGAAGAAATTCCTCGAAAAGCCGCTGAACGTATGTCTCGGGTCGTTGCGTAACCAGTGTAGCCAATATGGTGGTGGCAGCGTAGTATTTAAGATTGAGCCCGGTTTATATTCAACAGGTGATTACGTTCGCTGTGTGTTATAACAACTGAAATCCAACATGTAGAAGATATGTTAACTATTTTTTCACTTCAGTTTAAGTCAAATAACTGGTCTTGGTGTCTACATTAGGACAGTAGATTTGTAGTAAAGTTTCAAGTCGGTAAGTTATAGCTCACTGGCTTCTATTCACGATTCACCGCGAAGATGGACTAAATTGTGCCGATAAAAACTTCTTTCACACATTCGTTTAGTTTTTAGTAGGAGAACATACTTTTAGTTGAAATGTATTCGCAAGTAATAGTGATAGTTTTATGACTTAACTGTTAGGGTGCAATTGAGGTTTGTGAATATATGACATTTCGCCGATCCGCCATTAAAACGCTATACGCCGTTGTCTGAAAATTCCTAGTTACTTCCTCAAATTAATCTTTCACACACGCCTTTAATTCGTATGAGGGGAATATACTATCAGGTGAAATGTTGATGCTTGAGGGTTATAGTTCCATAACTTCTTTCTTTCTTGTTGATCTTATTATTTGATAAAACTGGAAAGGTGTTTCAGAACGCTTTGTGACAGTTTTACACTTTATATTTGAGTGCAGTGTGACAGTGTCAGTTAACATTTTGTTAATGTCCATTCCATTCCCCACATGCAATAAGATATCTGAATTAATTATTAATGTAAACAAAAATGTCTCAAAGTAGACTTTTTAAAAGGACAGCTGTTCAGGTGTTCTCACGATACTTTTGCGTTCCTTAACAAGTTTTGGGAGGGAAGGCCGCGGTGTGTCATTTATTCTTTCATTCATTCACATATGTACATCTTTCATTTATTCTTTTTCTTTATTTCTTTCATTCATTCACATAATCCTTGCTCTTAATTCTTACTAAACTTCATTCATTCATTCATTGTAAAATTGCGACAGATACAATAAACTGGCTGAAGTTCTGTTAAACACAACTGAATTTGCGCAGGTAACGAGCCATGTCACTGCGTGCGCTGGAGCATGACGAGGCAAGCGAGTGACCTATCCCTGTTGTAGAGTATCCCTACGGTTGCTGAAGCTGAATGTCATATTATCTTTGTTTCTCCCATTGTTGCTTGAAAGAATAGTAATATTATTTATTTTTCAGTTGACTACAAGTCGTTGTTGGACTTTGGCAAGCTGAAAGATAAACTGAAGGACACAGCATTCCGACTGGCGAAGGATGGAATAGATCGCCTTCTGACACTTTTACCGTGCATATCACCGGATGTGAGTGATATTACTTACTGAGTGAGTGAGTGAGTGAGTGCGTGGTTGGAGGGATGGGTGTGTGAGTGAGTGAGTAAAAGAGTTGATGGCTGATTGCGGAGGTGTGTGGTGGGGGTGGGGGGAGAGGAGGGGGTCGAAGAGACTGTTATATTGGACCATTTCCTGTTGGTTTGTGGCTTTCGGTGTGTTTGGGTATGGTATAGAATGTACTTCTATAAATGCGGCTTTGACTAAACTATATCACTGTGTTGATAATAATTCATCCAGTCATTAATTCCTCCCACAACGCTCCACTCCAAATCAACTGGCATTCTCGTATGACCTGCTACAAAAATGCTGAAAACTGATATCATTGTCTAGGCTCCTGGAAAAACAATACCATGCACGCGTCCAAACGCAATGACTGACCACATGTTGAAAGATGAGTTGAAGAAAGAGGGAATTAGCACAGAGGGGACGCATGACGAACTTGTGCAGAGGCTTGGGGCCATTCACAAAAGTAGGTAATGTGTTGTACGTGGAGCACATCTTTTTTGTTCGTTCATGTGTTGTACATTGCGTAGTTCCTGTGTTCAGTGCGTAGCATTCATTGTGTTGTGCGTGGAGCACGTTGTTTTGTTGTTCTATGGAGAGTTGATGGATAGATAGATAGATAGATAGACAGATAGATAGATAGATTCTGTGATGTACATTGAGTAGTTCCTGTGTTCAGTGTGTAGCATTCATTGCGTTGTGCGTGGATCACGTCGTTTTGTTCTGTGGAGAGTTCATGGATAGATAGAGAGAGAGAGAGATAGATAAACAGATAGATAGATAGATAGATAGATAGATAGATAGATAGACGGATAGATAGATAGATAGATAGATAGATAGACAGACAGATAGATAGATAGATAGATAGATCATGTGATGTACGTTGAGCAGTTCTTGTGTTCAGTGCGTAGCATTCATGGTGTTGTAAGAGGAGCAGTTCTTGTGTTGCATGTGAAGCAAGCATTGATTTATACACGGAGGAAAACCTGTGTTGTATTAGTTGCAGGTTCTGCGTTGGAGCAATGTCTGTGTTGAATGAGTAGCAGAACTTGTGTTATATATCGAGGAGAACCTGTGCTGAATGTGTAGCAGATATTGTGTTATATGTGAAGAAGAACCTGTGCTGAATGTGTAGTAGCTATTGTGCCATATGTTAAGGAGAACCTATGTTGAATGTATAGCAGAAATTGCGTTATATGCGATGCAGCTCCTGCGTTGAATGCGTAGTGGGTGTATAGTAGGTACCGTGTTACATGCGGAGGAGGTTCCTGTGTAGAATGTATAGTGGGTGTGTAGTAGGTACCGTGTTACATGTGGAGGAGGTTCCTGTGTAGAATGTATAGTGGGTGTGTAGTAGGTACCGTGTTACATGCGGAGGAGGTTCCTGTGTAGAATGTATAGTGGGTGTGTAGTAGGTACCGTGTTACATGCGGAGGAGGTTCCTGTGTAGAATGTATAGTGGGTGTGTAGTAGGTACCGTGTTACATGCGGAGGAGGTTCCTGTGTAGAATGTATAGTGGGTGTGTAGTAGGTACCGTGTTACATGCGGAGGAGGTTCCTGTGTAGAATGTATAGTGGGTGTGTAGTAGGTACCGTGTTACATGCGGAGGAGGTTCCTGTGTAGAATGTATAGTGGATGTGTAGTAGGTATCGTGTTACATGCGTAGAATGTGCAGTGGATGTGTAGTAGGTATCGTGTTACATGCGTAGAATGTGCAGTGGGCGTGTAGCAGGTATTGTGTTAAATGTTGAGGAGAGGCTGTATATATACATTCATGGAGCATATTAACGTTTTCATGTCAAAAGGTTGTCACATTGCCTTAGCGATATCTCCGCAGAATTGCCGTACTGAACATATTCAGGAACATCTAGCTCTCAAGACTCATTTTAAAGATTTTTAACATCACACTTACTAAGCAAACTGGCAAACCTGAATTACCAACACTACTAATTACCAACCGTTGAACATTTCAGGTTGTAAATACGATGGGAGGCCTGTTACACTTCCACCCATACCGAACGAAAAGATAGACAAGATGGTTTACATAAAACTGACGAGTGACTGTATGAGAATAGATTTATGTGCCGACCTTGCTATCCCACAGCTTGGATTCACAAAGACTGTTTCCATGTTTGTTGACACAAAACCGTGCAGTCTCAAACTTATCATCGGCTTCGAGGAATGCGAAATAGTCTTTTCTCTGCTGGGATACGAGTGGGGTAAGATCACTGTTGAGATACGATGGGGTTGCATCTAGGATCCTTGCTGGGTGATCATGTTCACTTGTATATCGTATAACCATGCTGAGTGATCATGTTCACTTATATACCGTATAGCTTTGCTGGGTGATCATGTTCACTTATATACCGTATAACCTTGCTGGGTGATCATGTTCACTTATATACCGTATAACCTTGCTGGGTGATCATGTTCACTTGTGTACCGTATAACCTTGCTTGGTGATCATGTTCACTTGTATATCGTATAATCATGCTGGGTGATCATGTTCACTTGTATATCGTGTAACCATGCTGGTGATCATGTTCACTTGTATACTGTATAACCTTGCTGGGTGATCATGTTCACTTATATACCGTATAACCTTGCTGGGTGATCATGTTCACTTGTATATCGGATAACCATACTGGGTGATCATGTTCACTTGTATATCGTATAACCATGCTGGGTGATCATGTTCACTTATATACCGTATAACCTTGCTGGGTGATCATGTTCACTTATATAGTGTGGTTCATAATTATTGAGAATTTTTCTTCTTACTTTGAGCTATCCTAACACCTCAACTGATTCACTGATACTTAAAACTAAGTAATGGTATAAGGGAGGTAACTCATCTTGGCCTACTGAGGATAGTACAGTTAGAGTTACCTCCCCTGAATTTGTAGCAGACGTCATTTTCCTCAGCACTATCAACAATGTCTGCTGAAGATAAAAGAAGGTTGATTTTTGAGTTGCGTAATCAAGGAATTGATGATGTAAATACATTGGCAGAGAGAACAGGAACTCCTCTTTCTACTGTGTATAGGATTAGGAACAATTTTAAAGAGGGAAAGGATTTGGGGCACCAGAAAGGAGCAGGGAGACCCAGAAAATTGGACTTCTCAGATCGCGTCCGGCTGGGAATTTTAGCGTCTAAAAAGCAAAGGGCAAGCATCTCCAACATCATTTATGAAATGATAGAAAGGGGATCAACAGTTGTATCAAAATCTACAGTTAGAAGAAATTTGATTGATCTTGGATGGGAGAAAAAGACTGGAATTCCTTCTCCTCTCATGAAACAAGAACATAAAGACAGGCGTTTTGAGTGGTGTTTGGCACATGAAAACTTTGACTGGGAAAATGTGATTTTTACTGATGAAAGCTCAATATGGGTATATCCCAATAATGTGAAAATATGGACAAAGTCTGCGTCAGCACCGTTGTATCGACGACCTAAATACAGCCCAAAGTTTCATCTATGGGGAGGGATATCCTTATTAGGAACGACCCCGCTGTGTGTGTTTGAGGGAAATCTGACAAGTCAACGCTACACTAACATATTTGATAATTTTCTCCTTCCAAGTGCACATGTGTTTTATGGAAATGACTGGATTTTGCAGCAAGATAATGATCCTAAACACACCGCAAAACATGCCAAGCAGTGGTTTCAGGAGAAAAATGTGACTGCATTACCATTTCCTGCATATAGTCCTGACTTAAATCCCATTGAGAACATTTGGGGGATGATGAAGGAATGTGTGAATCAAAAGGGGTTGACAAAAAATGAAGACATGAAGAGAGAAGTGAGCATAACTCACGAGACACTAACCTCTTTGATAGGAAGTATGCCTACCCGTCTTAGACTGTGTCGTGAAGTTCAAGGAGACTTGATATAATATTAAATTGTTACCTACACAACATGAAAAGGTCAGTTCACTTTCACAATACATTCAATTTTATCTGATTTGTTCTCGTTTAATAATATGAAATGCTTTAGCTATTCTCAATAATTTTGAACCATACTGTATATCGTATAACCTTGCTGGGTGATCATGTTCACTTGTATATCGTATAACCATGCTGTATCATCACGTTAACTTGTGTATAGTATAATCATTATCAGGTGTATATAATGTAATGAATCCACGTGATCACATGTACGTGTGTGTGATCATTGTAAACTGTACATCGTATAAGCAGGCTGGGTGATCAATTTCACTTGTATATCGTATAATCATGCTGGGTGATCATGTTCACTTATATATCCTATAACCATGCCGGGTGATCATGTTAACTTTTGTATAGTATAATCATTATGAGGTGTATATAATGTAACGAATCCAGGTGATCACATGTACGTGTGTGTGATCATTGTAAACTGCACATCGTATAAGCAGGCTGGGTGATCAGATTCTTTTGTATATTATATAAGAGAGAACACTATCTATGCCTCCATTGCCCGACTACAAAATCGTGTGTGTGCTGATTCATTCTTGGCGGAGGTTTTGTTTTTCTAATTTTTAAAATGTTTCTTTATGTACAATGTCTGTATTTTTCAGGAAAACCCAAGATCTACAGGCTGAACGATCATGTTGGTGTCAGGTATATTCACATAACTAAATATTTCGAGAAATGCTTCAATGTACTTATTGTGTTCTAATTTGATTTAAACATGCCTCTGGATGTGAATATGTATTGATAATTAAATATTTCTCAGTACCTCTACAGAATGTATATCACGACATCCCTGGGTGTCTCTTAGAACATTCCTTATGGAGTTAATGGTGTTTCCATGGATACGTTCCTGACACACCCCTGACTGCTCTGGGACAACTGTTGTGCAGTGCAATGCTAGTTTGTATCTTCTCCAACAGGTACAAGGTTGGTTTAGACGAGTTCCAAGAGAACTTCCGAATGTCAATTGGGCTGCTGATTGATATAGGAGAAGAGACTCCTCTACTAGACGCCATGTTTTTCAACGACGTTGAGCTACCCATACCCAAATGTAATGGCAGGACCCACCTTGCAGGTCAGAATAATCATCTTCCATCTCACATAGGTACACAGAAAGGTATCCTTGAATAATTCGTTTAGTTTATGTTAATCGTGATACAGATTAGATTGTGTTGGACATGAAGACCTAGGACGCACGGGCGCAACGTAGCCCGCATATGTCACTTGAATCCCAGTTGAATAACCAAAACGGCAATTAAATGGATTACAGAATGTGATTAAACATAGTTTTTCTTCCAACACAGAGAATAGCACGATCATGTCAATTGCGGCCAGCATGGGGGGAAAGTTGAACAAGGAAGCCACCGATTATGTGATAGACCTACTTGGACTGAAGGTGTGTATGAAAAAAGCCCTGTTCTTACCACCATACATAGGGAGGCCCAATACTAAACCAGGAGGGAAAATGGACGATAACTGGTTACAAGGGTGATCGTCTTTTCGCCACCTTTGTATTTCCAGGGGTTTTGAATATATCATCGGTATGAACCAGATTATGTAGGGGGCGTCATAGAGAATGATAATTAGAGAAATTAATAAAATCCTCCCGTACACAGTCTCGGGCGCATTCACGTCAACAGATCCCAGCCAGTCCTGCTGGATCATTCCAATTAAATCGGTTGCACAACGGGATTATCTCTTGGCAACGATAAAATTAACAAAACATGGCCCAAAAGCGGGGCACGATCGGACGATGTCACATGTGCATCCAGGCTACAATAGTACGAAATTCAGTTTTGTTCTCGGGGAACTCTGTACTGAATTGCCTCTTTGTATATACTATTCCCCCTTCCAATAAGAAAGTCATATTCATTGTCAAAGAAGGGCACAGAGGTGAATCTGTCCAAAACTAGTTTCCAAATGTTGGGCTCAACCAAACTCTCTTTGCTGCTTTCATTTTTAACAGTAAAATAATCACATAAATGCCAATTATTTGCAGGAGGTCTTCACGGAAGGAGAGTGTACTTTACCTTCGTTATCATCTAGAAAACGACGTAAGCATGCCCTATTGAGACTTATGCTTATCATACTTTCGGCTTTTAATATAATTAATATGCCAATGTCTTGGAAATGCGTCTGAAGATCCATTCCTACTCCGGTGTCAGAAGAGGTGAACGGTAATTAACAAAACCGCACTAACCCACAGGAATGTCTGAAAAATGCTGACTTCAAAAATGATATACTAAGTTGATACCCTAATTACAAAGACGTGTCCGAGTTCCTACGAACTGTCTTGGAGCTCCTTTATTTCGTTCGTACAGGATGCTTCTTTCGTCTGGCTAAACGACCTTTCATTGCAGACATTATGCCACCAGTATCTGCAATATGCCCGATTAACATGGATTCATTCTGTAATAGAAGAAGGTCGAAAACTGACCACATATGGTGATAAAACAGCTCAGAGCCACAACCACGCATAACACCAAATGTCGAACATGGTTTAGCTAATGTTCCAGGACAATTAGATTCAATACTCTCAAACACTTCTTAAGGCAGAATAGCGTCAATATCTGACTTTACGTGAGGCAACACTATACTCAGTAAGTGTCAGGGTCCGGTAGAGTAGCCAGAGGGAAAGTGTTCGTTCGTCACGCCAAAGACCCGGGTTCAATTTCCCACATCGGTAAACTGTGTAAAGCCCATTTCCGGCTTCCCCCGCCATGATTTTGCTGGAATTACTGCAAAAAGCAGCGTAAAATTATACTCATTCTGTCACTGTGTTAGCTAACAAACCCAATGAACAGGAGAATGATAGAAATGCATCAATTTGTGATATTGGTAGGAGGATGGATCATTAATTTAATGACCTAAATGTGTACTGATAAAGGTATACTGACGACATCCTACTACAGACTACTATCACACCATCAACAAACCACGAGGTACGTTTATGTAACGTTACAAATCATCATTCACCAACAGTGCTTCCATTACATATTGTTCATTCCTTGATTCACTCTGGATTCAATTCTTTTCTTCAGAGTGCACTACGGCCAAAGCTAAGTACACCCCCTCAGTTCCATTACCTGCCGAGTACAAATCCACTCCGTGTCAACTCACCTGTGGCGGTGTCCACTGCTGCGTCAACTATACATTTGACGTGGTCCTGTTCAGGACGCCACCGGTTGTGAACCTGCCGGTGTTCCTTAATTTTGATCCCTGTGAACTCAGCGTTGAAATCGGCTATGGGAAATACAAGCATACAGAGAAACTGCTTGCTTATAACTGGGGTGAGAAAATTGTGCGATGGAATTCGGGAGCAACTTCCTTTGCTTGAATAATAGCAAATATCATGTATGATGCAGCGTTAAAGGAGTTATGGATTTAAGATTGTCATTGCAGGGTTTGGTTGAGTTTTAAAGCGGCCCTTGTACATTTTCGCAGGTACTGAAGCAGTTCTTGACGTAGGGAAGGGAAACAGCACACCGGTCAGCCTTAAGTACGTACGAAACATGAAAAGTTACATCAGCCTCTTCGATGTGACTTTTTGGTACAAAAACAATTATTTTCTATAAAACAGAAAAAGTTTAAAAAATCGCTCTGTGGATATCCGTACGTTCGGAAAACAATGGGCTCCTAAAACATTGTTTGAATCCTCCCGGAGAAACAAATTGTCCGGAAAACGCTTACTGATTTTTTTTGTGTAAGCTATCTTTTATAAAGGTATCCCCAAGCTAATCATTCTTCTAGGGGTCAGTATTCCTGGGGCCCACCTGTCATGACGCACGGCCAAGTTGGTCAGACATAGACGGCACGTTAATTATGTGATATGTACCAACTGCTGGTGTACCAGGTGTACATCCTGATCTTTGAAAATTTATCACCTTGACCCATGTTCACTTTACTATTTCAAGGCGGCGCAGGGTGGTGGGGTGCACTATTGGTTAAAGCCTTCCTTTGACGCGGAATTATGACCAACAGTGTCAATAAACACTATCTTACCTATTCAAAGGTACTAGGGGCCGCCCCTAAGGTACTACAAAATTGCTAAGTTCATGTTCCTTGATATTACTAAATTTCAGGTACAAGATATCCAAAGCGGACAAAGATTTCAAAATTGACTTCAACGTCTCAACGTGCCTTACGATTGATTTTGACACCTACTGCTACCCCAAAGACGGCCTGATTCTCATGGACCAACAAACAATATCAGGATGTGATCACAAAGTCACTCTGCAAAAAAACAGTGAGTTTATCTGTGTCATCAATCCGTTATTGTATCTTATTGGTAGTCGCGTCTGAAATATTCATGACCCAAAAATGTTTAAGTCATGTTTTTGAAGGACAAGGTAAATCTTGAATTACAGTTCGAATAAAGAGTCATTTCACAGTCGTGAATTCGTTCTCTAAAGAACCAATTTACGTCTCTTCTCTTCTAATGCTGTTAATCGATTCGATTATGTTAAACACAGGCATTATTCGTTACGACTGTCTTAATTGAATGCATCGTTGTTCTCAGTTCAGTATTGACAGTGCATGCATCTATTCAACTGTAAACAATTTAGTTCGCTTTGCATTAAAAAGAAATATAGTAGTCAGAGAAAAGTCACTTGTTCCAGAATTCAAGATGTCTGAATGGTTGACCAGCCTTGGCCTTGACCCAAATCTTCCAAAGCTGCCTCGAACCACAGCAGATCTGCTCTTGAAGAAGTTTCCAATTAATGACAAACTCCTGCCAACAAGATGTGATCAAACAAGACCGCCGTACACTCCCCAGGTTGACGGTTGGAGAAACGGTAAGAATCGCGGTAACATGGCATTATGGAATGAGTGAGTTATTTGTACCTCGGCTGGAATCATATGGCAGAGATGTCAGAATACCCCTTAGTGGAACTCACTAGGTGCATAAACGGGATTCGATCTCACCTACACAGCTGTATTGTACTTCCAGATCACCGATGCTCCAAAATGAGGATTACTGATAAATATTTTCATGGTTCGCGATGTATACGTGGCCACATCCTGGTGTTCTTCAAGTCAATTTTGTCCACTCTAAATGACAACAAAGGCGACACATTCGTACTTCACGTTACATGTTATATGAATTTAAAGTCACGTTGTCATACTTACTTTTCAAGACAGATGTATTGATGTTGCTGACACAAAAGCAATTATTGTTGTTGATTCACGTACAAAGGCAATTATTAGTAAGGGATTCCGATACTTCACCTTAACAGTTTCATCAACAGCCGTGGTAATTACATTATCACCATGCATGTACTTTGCATAATCACCACGAGGGCAACCATTGGATAAACATTTAACTCATCACATTGAAGACTGTAATCCATGTTTAGCTGAGAAGTGTTCATCGTGATGTTCCTGTGGCGACCCATGAACGTAGAGCATTCATAGGAAGTCACTCAGAAACGGACAACATACAAACTCTGACACTTAAGCGCCCTCTTTAGCCTTGTAATTCTTCGTGAAAATGGATCTCAATGAAGAACATTATACCCGTGATTTTAATTATCAGGAGTTCTGATCACTTAGATCACTCATGAACATTCAGGCCAGTCATGAATGTGTAGGTCACTCATGATTAAACGACTAAGTCACCCTTGAAACCCTGACTGACAAGTCTGGCAATTCATTACTTTTACTTTATCCTAGAATGTCCGCGAAGTACACGGAAACTAACGAAGCTACCCGAAGGTGTGCGCTGCCACCTAGCGGCTAGCTGTACCAGGATTGAGTGCTGCTTCAAGGTCGCCTACCTGGACATGTCCTTCTGCACGAACCTGAACGTGGACGTCTGTCAGCAGAATATCAAAGCAGCCATCGAGAAGACCTCCGTCAGTTTCAACCTCATCAAGGAGAAAGCAAGCCTCAGCAAAGGTCGGACAAATGATCTCATCTAACACCCACTTGCTCAACTATTAGTGGAACAATTAGTTTTTAATATACATATGAAAGATTCAGTTGGGGAATCGCCTGTACGTTGCCGCATTGGCATCCATGACGTGATCCAAAAACACCCCATTGTAGGGCTATGTAGTGTGTGTATGTGTGTGTGTGTGTATGTGTGTGTGTGTGTGTGTGTGTGTGTGTGTGTGTGTGTTATGTATATAACCTGTATATGTAACATGTTCACTTTACACACACTTGATCCTTTTAACAGCTGGTGTTCTTCAGCTGACGCCCATTTCATGGTTTAGAAACAAGCTAATTCAAGTATATAATATAACATTGTAATCAACGTCTGGATTTGTTAGCACCGATGCATTTGCAGGTATCAATTTACATGACTTATTATGATGAGAATTCTGTATATTGTGTAAAATCACATCTGAACCGCAAATGTATTGTGATGTTCACACTGTTTACAGGAGTGTCCAAGTCACTGGATATTGCCAAGGTTTTCAAAATGAGGTACACAAAATAACTCTAGTTATTAATTTGAGAGAGTGAGTTTAGTTTTACGCCACAGTCAACATTTCAGATTTATAGCTAAGAGCTGTAATTAATCGAGTCTAGACGAGACAATCTAGTCATCAGCAACATGACTTTTGATACGGTGACTTGTCAACCAAGTTCGCGGATCTGAGCACCCGATCCCGTTAGCCGCCACTAACGACAAGCATGGATTACTAATGATCATTTCTAACCAGGATCTCCCCAGTCTTATTACTCTGAAATTCTCTCTGCAGCATATGTTAAAAGCTGTAATGCTGACTATGTCCTCAGTGCTGATAAGATATACAACAGAAGCTGTCTAAACCGGCACTCATTGGGACTGAACAAACAATCCAGTTAAGACAATGAGGCGGATTGTAGAGCTGATGATAAATGTATGTCACGGATGGGACTGTGATTTTAAAATGCCGGTGTTGACAAATTGCCGGATTGGACAGATGCCGATTTTGACAGCTTCCACTGTAAGTAAACGAAAAACACTGCTGATGCATGATTCACCTTTTTAGGTGTTAAATGTGTTTATGGTTAATGATAGTTCTGAGATATGAATGCTCGTAAAACATATACACGGTGACCATACATTATTTCCTTTATAGTTTCGATGTAAAGAAGGACGGGGCGATCATTAAGGCCGACTACGATATAAAAGTCTGTTTTGAAGAGGACAAATGTTTATATGAAGCGAACATCCTGTCAGCCACAGAACTTCCACCTCCAACGTGCACAGCGATGGATACAAGCAGTAAGTGAAATGAATTCCAGGGAATTCCTATTAAAGGGGCCTGTTGGAAATATGCTTGGACAACTTTCGAAACATATATTTACTTTTTGCGACCACGATCCGTGATTATATGTGCTGCACTCATATGACAAGCTGTTTTGCATTAGACCAAGTGAAACTTGTTTCTGGAGATAGAGATGACTAGGTTTTATTTGTAAGTCCGTTAGTCCATAGATAGCGACAATGATGTGTCATTTACAGAACTCAGCTTGACGGAGTGGGCTGGTAAGAGGGGCATCGATCTGTCCGGTGGTCTGCAACCCGCGGAGGCTGACCTGTTGCTGGAGCAGCTCAGTATCAAGGACAAGATGCTTGACCCGTCATGTGATAGGAACGGGCTCAAGTATAAACCTGCTGGTCCAAACCAGTGGAAGAATGGTAGGAGGACTTTGATGATCAGACCGTGTAATGATGATATAAACGTGTAAAACACAGTGTGATTTTGAATAAATAGAGAATTGTCCTCTCCCACCGAGGAAATAACAGCTACGGAATGTTACCATATGTTATGTCTGAACGATGTGTTCAGTGTCAGTTGTTGCTGCAGCAAGTATTGCCGTGTCAGTTGTTGCTGCAGGACCCAAAAGTTCCTGTTAATGTCAGCGGGACAGTAAAGCGTCTATCATTTTGATAAAACATATACTTACTCGAAAATTTCCAAAATGTTTCCCAAAAGTTTGTTCTCAGTGTTACAGATATCAATGCATGTCTGGGATAGTGAACTTGATAGTCTCTTTATTTGAGTGTGGCCTTGAAAGTGAAAGATATATGCATATCAAGTTCATGTAAGACATGACATACTGATATATATGGAGATACATTTTGAGGTCACACACGTAAGGATACATCAGTTTGTAAGGCGAAGAAGCCGGTTATCCTAGATAAACCTTTTTCATGAAAGAACCAAGCTGTATGTTTGCCATGGTTTCGTCGAGAGGTGTGGTGTGCAATCATTTGCTAGCAAAATATCGCACGTTCAGTTGGATTAGATGACACAAATATGTCACAGAAAATAATTCCTTGCAACATATGAACAGAACATGATGAGTACTAAGTGGAGTGAGCATGTCAGAGCTCCAGATAACTTTTCAAGGAATTATGTGTGAGATATTGCATTTTCATGAGGAGTAACTAGCATCTTGTATACGCCCACTAGTAAAAAGAATTGAGTACTTTAACACAGTTTCTTATCGATATTGGGTACTCAACTCTTCTAAATATGTAAATTGAGTACTTAACTCTTCCAAATATATAAATATAAATACACCTCAATGGACTGAAAGTTTGTAGTAACTGTCATATACATAAAGTAATCTAGGACAGTGGCTTCGGTTACAATAGTATATGTTTATATAAACATTGCTTACCATCAGCTAATGCTGATTCGCCACGACGAATCATACGGAAACCAATTCAGTCATTTGAGTAAAGTACGCAAGGTATTATAGACCAAATGGGTTTTAAGTGATTCTTCCGCGTTTTTGTACTCACAGATTTGTAATTAATGGAGTAAATGTGATGTTTATTAAGTAAAATACGCAAATACGCGCCTTATCCGGTGCTCTGGCATGTTCGTTCCAGACTGTGCTAAGCCGGAATACAGCAGTAGCTTGTCGAAGCTGAGTCTGCCCGTCAACTGTCATCTGGACACTGACTGCAAGGCTGTGGAGTGTTGTCTGGAGAGCAAGACACTCGGGAAAACGATTCAAGTCTCCTTCAACATCGACATGTGTAACCACTACATCGAAGGCAGCATTGAACAGTTTATGTTCAAGGTCAACATGCCGGATTACAGATGGGGTGAGTCGTCAATTGAAAGAGTGGTCCCTCTCCGTCTGTAACGTGATATCTGAAATTTTTAGGTCCTTGTTCCCCAATACATGTCCTGTACATGTTCTTTCATTAGCGCCAGATTAGTTTCAAGTTGCAAATACCACGACGGTAACTGACTGTTGTTTTTGTTGCAGGAGAGAGAAAAGAAATGACTTTCAACGGTGTCCACATCGCTAAGATGAAGTAGGTTGTGTTGTACCAACCTTGTATGAAGTAGGCAGATCATATGCGCACATATCAGTACCATTAATGCTTGTTGTTAAAACAAAACCCAACCATTATAATTACTGTCATTCCGGAACGTTGTTAGTGGCATCACCACTCAAAGATATATCTACCACTGCACGAAAAAGTTATATTTTTGACGAAACACACCTTTGATGCTTGCAATATTATGTACAAGGCGAGCATATGGATGACAACTTCTTGTTTGGTTCAGGGCTACTTCTTGGTCCTTCTTCAGGTGATTAATGACAGAAGTACAAAACAGAAACCAGAATTTACAGGCTGCCAGAGACGCACATGTATATATAATCAATCACAGGGGAAAGAACAAACGCAGTTATCAAACAGTGATAAAAGGAATATCGTAAAGCCACTTGACACAAACAATGAGGATAAGACATCAACACAACAAAGGGATATACAGCTTATGAAGTAATAATTAGATTCACAAGAAGACAGAGATAAATGTACACTGACCCAAAAAAGAAACGCATAGCTGAAATCTCATTTTTAAAGTAGATTTTTTCGGAAAATATGGAATGGAATGACAATTAATGTAAATATTAAGTGTTTTTATAGTCAATACAACCAAAACAGACAAACAAACACAACCTCTGGTGATTATTCGCCACACCACAGCACCTTGAAAACGCTTTGTATAATCTGCACGTGGGAAAATCTGAAAGCATTATGCACGTGCAAATGCAGGATCTCAATCTTGATTATGATGGCTATAAAAGGGGACAGGTCCTGCTGCGATTCATTCTTCGAATTTCTTTCTATGCGACGCAAAAAATGCCAAGGTTAAATGAAGAAAACAGAAATAGAGCCATTGGACGTCTGGAAGCTGGGGAAAGTCAGTCATCAGTTGCCAGACGTCTGAATGTGAGGCAGAGCACGATTTCCCGTCTCTGGCAACGATACGCGCAACACAACTCGATCAGAGACCGTCCAAGGAGTGGGAGACCAAGGGTGACAACTCCAGCACAAGACCGCTACATCCGGGTGCTTCATCTGCGTAATCGGGCCGTCACTGCTACGTATACCGCTGATCACGTTCCTGGGCTGAGTAGAGTCTCTCCACAAACCATCAGGAATCGCCTAAGAGAGCATGGAATTCGACCTATGCGACCTCATGCAGGACCTGTTCTACATCCCCATCACCGTCGTGCACGTCTTCAGTGGTGCAGGAACGTTCGGGCATGGAACCTCTTGAATTGGAGGAGGATCTGGTTCAGCGATGAGTCACGTTTTCTGCTGTACAGACATGATGGAAGGATGCGTGTTTACAGACGTCGAAATGAGAGATATGCTCGACAGTGCGTTCGTGAGGTCAACAGACACGGTGGTGGAGGTGTAATGATGTGGGGAGGCATATCTATGAACGGCAGGACACAGTTGGTGCATGTGCAAGGGAATCTCAATCCTGTACGCTACCGGGATGAAATTCTGAACCGTCATGTTGTTCCTACAATTGACGCTAGAAGGGACATTTTCCAGCACGACAATGCAAGACCGCACACAGCACGCATTACCACGGATTTCCTTGCCAACAACAACATTACAGTTCTTCCATGGCCCTCAAAATCGCCGGATTTGAACCCAATTGAACATTTATGGGACCAATTGGGTAAACGGTTACGACGTCGACAGCCGCAGCCACAGACACGTCTACAGTTGGTGAATGCGTTGCGAGATGAGTGGAGAAGAATCCCACAAAGGCGGATACGACGTCTTATACAGTCAATGCCCAGGCGATGCAGAGCAGTGATTGATGCCCGTGGTGGTCACACCAGATACTGACTTTCTCACTATGCCATGGAAAATAGAGACGCTTAATACCACTGTGAATGATTGTATATATCTTGACACACATTTGTTAATACCCGTGTGAATTATCATTGCTCAAGTTCCATTACTTTTTGTGCAATTTAAGTTATTAAATCATCTCTCATAACATTGGATTTTCACCTATGCGTTTCTTTTTTGGGCCAGTGTACATGTATATACCATCAGGACAGGTCACATAGAAGTTATAAAACACTGATGATAATGAAATGTGAACAGAGTAGGGTCATGTGGAGCTGATCACGTGACAGTCGAGGGTTTGTTTGTGATGTTCCTGGCGCTAGAGAGGTATACACCTTGAACTCTATTAATCTCTGGGTTAATCTCCTGATGTTGATGACTTCTAATATTTTCCGTTTGCTTCAGTCCTTAACGTTGGTAGCCAAGATGCTAGTCTGGAGAACATTTTGATTAACTGGACTTACACACCTGTAATGTACAAGGAATATGGCTCAACTCAATGTTATTATTTACACTATCTCACATATATAGCCGAGGACTCCACTGCGAGAACAGGTTTATGAAAGTAGGTCGTTAAGGCAATTGAACATCCGGCTGACACGCTCTGTGATATGTTTGGCTGTGTGTCATCATTGTGCCTAAAGGACAAGAGCATTTTCCTTTGTCAGTCACTCTCAGATTATTACAATTGGTGCCGTCATAGACCTGGAGTAAACGAAAGTAGTTTCAAACGAGAAACCAGGTAGAAACATTTGCACTTACTTCACATGCAACATTGTAGCTCTGGACATAATGTCGTCACTGTCACCAGGTTTCGGATCGAACGGCTGCAGTCTCAGGACGTCTTTGCTGTGGATCTCACTGCCAGCATGTGCTTTGAAAAGGACAGCTGTGAGATGGACGCGTTGATCCTTGACAAGGCCTTCCTGCCTATACCATCATGCCCTACAAAGCAGGGATACCATGACAAAGGTTCGTATCCTATTGCTTATTTTGATGGACTTTGGGAAAGACGGTGGTCGTATGTGTTTGGTCAGCAGGTTGGTACGATACTTTAAGTAATACTGATGACATGTAGATCTGTAGACATGTAGATCTGTAGACATGTAGATCTGTAGACATGTAGATCTGTAGATCTGTAGACATGTAGATCTGTAGACATGTAGATCTGTAGACATGTAGATCTGATGACATGTAGATCTGATGACATGTAGATCTGATGACATTTAGATCTGTAGACATGTAGATCTGTAGACATGTAGATCTGTAGACATGTAGATCTGTAGACATGTAGATCTGTAGACATGTAGACATGTGTTAATATAAACAAAATATGAAACAAACATGTTCCTGTTTGTTCTGCTGGAATACTTTCTGTTGTGCATGCACAGTAGGATCCATCGGATTGATACTTGCACAGAGCTGCTATATCATTCATTTGCCTTGGGTAGAAAGAAGCTTATTTAGCGTTAATCTCTCTTTGATCAGTATCCGCTGAGTGGGTATGTTTCTGAACTGATATCAGCACAAACAACTGCACATTAATATCTAACATTTCAGAGTTCTCGGTGAAACAGTGGGTGGCCGACAAAGGAGGTACGATGAACGCTCAGCTATCAGCAGATATCCTGAACGAACTGGATATCACCCGCTTCCTGCAGACCGGCCAATGTCAGAGCTATAGTCAACCCTTTAAGGGTGCCAAGGACGGTTGGAAGAAAGGTAGGTCGTAACACGCATGTTCACTGTTAAAGCGCCCGTGAAAATCTGGGTTAGGATTGATCTTCAGCAGCTTGTACTCTTCTTAAGAGACGACTAACGGGATCGGGTGGTCAGACTCAATGACATGTTTGACACATAATCAATGCTCATGCATGGTGTTAATCACTTGATTAATCGGGCTTCGATTACGTAAAAGCCACCACAATATAACTGGAGTATTTGGGTATGCAACATTAAACAATAAACAATCAAGTTTATTCGGATTTTAGTTGTAGTAATCATGCTCTTTGAAGCTTTCAACGTATGCATCTAATGCTGTTTTCAACAATGGTAAATTAATTCGAATACTGATGAAAATATTTCGTATAAATTGTTATCTTGCATAATTGTACGTTAAAATGGTTCAAATGTTAGCTACTTCAAGATGCTAAAGTGATAAATACGTCCACGATATTTCCATTTATTGTTATGTATAAATAAGCATTAAACTTAACTGTTAAGAGAGAGTATTTATTCATACTGACCAGATTGTCCGAGATCGGTTCCTCTTAACTCCCTACCACAAACTGCCACCTGTCACCTGTCGGATACTTGCACGGGCGTCTCATGCTGCCTCGAAGCGTCAGAGGTGAAGAGAAACTTCAAAATATTCCTCACAATTGACGCTTGTAGCAACAGCATGGAAGTTGGGATTGAGAAGCTTATGTTCAGTTACTCATTGTTTGACTACGACTGGGGTAAGTCTTCCAGATATGGTGGTTTCCACATTGACCTTCGTTAAATGAGTGAGTGAGGTTACTTTTACGCCGCTTCTAGCTGTAGTCCAGCAATATTATGAGGGGGAAACCAGAATGATGTTCACACGGTACACCCGTATGGGAAATCGAACCCTGGTCTTCGGAGTAACAAGCGAACGCCTTAACCACTAAGTTGTCCCGTAAACCCGATTTACGTTGTTGAGTTGTTGTAACGACACTTATCCTCGCGGTACATGTTGGTATGCATTATGGATGTCACTTTCGTTTGTATTACTACCTGCAGGCAATAAGATGTGTCGGTGCATTAACAGCTCCGCTAATGAGTTCAAGTTAAAAAGAACATTATCCTCACCGCTCATGTCCATACAACATTGGTGCCTACAGGAGAATAAAATATATGGAACCACGGGGTGTGATGGCCCTACTTTTGAATCTTCGTCTTTATCGTGTCCTTTTTTCAGTTTAATGTACCTGGTTGTAACCACTTGCATTCCTGGTACCTACTTGTACCCATTCTATCTCTGTTGTATCAACTTGTGCCTATCATATCATTTGTACCAATACATGTGAAAGTGGCACATATCTGTAGGCTACGCTCACATAATTGTATATTTATTGTCCGTTTCAGGTAAAACGGAAGTGATTGACTTACATGGTCTAATCAAAGTGGAGTAAGTACAAAATACAATTTGATATTAACAGGGCCGAAAGTTCATAATGCTATGACACTGACGGGTCATTTTAAAGTATTATTAATAGCAGTTAGGAGTTTGTGAGTTTACCTTTACACCGCTTTTAGCTCAATTCCAGCAATAACACGGTGAGGGACACGAGAAATAGGCTGTAATTATTGTGCCCATGTGGGGTTTAGAACCCGAGGCTTTGCGTGATGAGCGAACGTTTGAACCAATAGGTTAACCCACCGCCCGTGTACGTGAGGAACCTTTGGTATCTCAAAATATGTTTACTGAGTGAGTGAGTGAGTTTACTTTTACGCCGCACTCAGCAATATTCCAGCTATGTGGCGGCGGCCTGTAAATAATCGACTCTGGACCAGACAATCCAGTGACCAACAACATGAGCATCGATCTGCGCAATTGGGAACCGATGACATGTGTCAACCAAGTCAGAGAGCCTGACCACTCGATCCCGTTACTCGCCTCTTACTACAAGCATAGTCGCCTTTTAAGGCAAGCATGGGTTGCTGAAGGCCTATTCTACCCCGGACCTTTACGGGTCATATTTACTGAAGAAATGTATGAAATGTATGAAATGTGTGAAATGTATGATATGTATGAACTAGAAACGAAGTACTTATTCAGTGGGAACATCTTTCTTCCCTTCACCATTTACTTTGCAGTGAGTCGTGGGGATTAGATTTCCATTGCTTGGAGCAGTATTTCACTTGTACGCAGCTTCATGCTGAATGAAAACCCCCGTGACAAACGACTTTGAAAATGAAACACACCAGGAAGGGGATGCTTGTCAAAATCAAAATATAACCACCCAGTCTCAGAGCAAAGTGTGGGCTCCTCGATCACAGGTTTCTCAGGACCAGATCAGACATGTTAACGAGTGAGGTCATACTGTTTGTCCTCCAGGTTCAGTGTCAAAAAGCATTGGGATCAGAAGGCGTTTATTGCTGACCTGAAGCTAATGGTGTGCCCCGTTGCCAGGCAACCATGTCCCACCACCATACCAGTCCTGCAGAACACCCTGCTCACGTCACAGCCCTGCACGTTCCAGCTGATCTCAGCACCACCGGGTGAGTGAAGACAAGATCGCAAGCTGACTCGATTCATGGTTTGATGGGTATGTAACTGTGCCAGTTGGCATAGACGGGGATTCGAGCTTCCACATCGGTTCTTTATCAAAACCACGTGTATCTCCTTGAGTCATAATGATGGAATTACCAGCATATAATCTGCACATATGGATTCCGGTACCTATATCACGCTCTCTGCTCCCTCATGGAACATAAAGTTGATATAGCATAGCCATGCTGAATAGAGTGAGTGGCCAAACAGTTGAAACGATTGTGAGGGTAGGTAGCCATGTTCACTTCAAGCAGATCTTTCGTATTTGATTATGGGTATGTGAGTTTGGTTTATCGCTGTTTAGAGCTGTAGTTGACTTATGCAATGGTACCCGTCTGCTACATAGAAGTGATGGGGTGACGCAACGAGATATATATGTAAATAAATACATTCAAACTGGAAATGTTTCGACAAATTCGATTTTTCTTGCGAACATTTTGATACATTTGTGAAGACATCATGGCTGACATTCAAGTCTTCTTGGACTTTGTAGGCATAGATACAAAACAAACGTGTCTCAATACAGGGTGACAGTTTCATTTCAGTTTATCTTTGGAAAACCAGTTTATGAAAGAAATGCTGGTTATTTTTCGTTCTGGTTCAGGATTCCAGATGTCAGACTACGTGTCGTCCATGACGGCACTACTGGACGCCAAGGACGAGAAACGTCTGTTAGCCGGACTCGGGGTTGCCCAGCACATGAAAACTGAGTCGTGTAGCTTTCTCGGACGGGGCAGTAACGGATGGAGCTCGTGTAAGGTCAACTTAAATTGTTTTATAGAATGGTTAATGCTTGTTGTGTTGGTGTTGAAACATTTTCAGAAAAGTCTACGAAATGTTTGCAAAAAGTGCTTCAACCCGACGAAGCAGTTCAGTTCAGGAACTATACAGCTACATGCTTGTCATAATCAAACCTTGCATGTTAAATTATTATGCATCGTCGTCTTTAGGTGAATGAGAATGAAAGCATGCTCTCCAAACATTTGTCCTTTCTCCAGAACACAAACCTTTACCTTAGCAGTGATAGTAGGACTTGTCCCCTTGTCATTCAGCATGCGAGAAGAGCGTGACCTTGGACAGCCTGCCCGATTCCACGGCGTGTGAGATGTCATCGTCGTGCATGAAAGTAGATTGCTGCCTCGACCTCCCCATCCTCGAGAAGAACATCAACTACAAGCTCGACCTCGACGTTTGTAAATCAACACTCAACCTCGAAATTGAAAATGTCAAGTTCCAGAAAGTATTGTTCAAATACCACTGGGGTGAGTCTAGACATGTACAAGTAGACCTATAACAGGAAGTTTGATTACTTGCGATCAGAATAAAGAAACAGTGATTGTTTTCCAATGTCAGTATCTACCCATGTGATGTCTACATTAAAACAAAAATACCTTATACTTAAACAACAGCCGTTTGTCATAATAGAAATGAGTATCATTCAATATGCTGTCCTACCACTTAGTAACTTTGGTTAACACGACAGTACGCAGTAGAATTTCCATTTAGATGTATAGTTTCAAATGATTCTATTATTCTCTGCAGGATCTCCCGACAGAATGCACCTGAAGGGAGTGTTCAGAGCAGAGTAAGTGTTTGGCAGCTACAATGCATTTACCGTTTTAAAGTATAGTATGTTGAGTGTGCGTGATCGTTGGGGTTTCGAATTGCTGTCTGTATTGAGTGATAGAGTTCCAAATCCACAGATTTATTGTTCCTGCTTTGGCAGCCTTCAACTGGTGTATATAACCAGTCTCTCTTGACCTAACACCCAGTAACGTTTGCTAAACAAACTCTTCTCTACAGCTCTACAGGGGACTCATTTAGCTACCTCTGTAGGGAGTAGACAGATTGGTTACGCCTGTATGTGATTTGATTGCATAACCAGTATCATTTGACCTTAATGCGGAAACACAGTTTCCTTACACCTGTGTGTGATATGATTGGATAACCGGTATCATTTGACCTGAATGCGGAAACACAGTTTCCTTACACCTGTGTGTGATATGATTGGATAACCAGTATCATTTGACCTGAATGCGGAAACACAGTTTCCTTACACCTGTGTGTGATATGATTGGATAACCGGTATCATTTGACCTGAATGCGGAAATACAGTTTCCTTACACCTGTGTGTGATATGATTGGATAACCGGTATCATTTGACCTGAATGCGGAAACACAGTTTCCTTACACCTGTGTGTGATATGATTGGATAACCGGTATCATTTGACCTTAATGCGGAAACACAGTTTCCTTACACCTGTGTGTGATATGATTGGATAACCAGTATCATTTGACCTTAATGCGGAAATACAGTTTCCTTACACCTGTGTGTGATATGATTGGATAACCGGTATCATTTGACCTGAATGCGGAAATACAGTTTCCTTACACCTGTGTGTGATATGATTGGATTACCGGTATCATTTGACCTGAATGCGGAAATACAGTTTCCTTACACCTGTGTGTGATATGATTGGATAACCGGTATCATTTGACCTTAATGCGGAAACACAGTTTCCTTACACCTGTGTGTGATATGATTGGATAACCAGTATCATTTGACCTGAATGCGGAAACACAGTTTTCTTACACCTGTGTGTGATATGATTGGATAACCAGTATCATTTGACCTGAATGCGGAAACACAGTTTCCTTACACCTGTGTGTGATATGATTGGATAACCAGTATCATTTGACCTGAATGCGGAAACACAGTTTTCTTACACCTGTGTGTGATATGATTGGATAACCAGTATCATTTGACCTGAATGCGGAAACACAGTTTCCTTACACCTGTGTGTGATATGATTGGATAACCGGTATCATTTGACCTGAATGCGGAAATACAGTTTCCTTACACCTGTGTGTGTTATGATTGGATAACCAGTATCATTTGACCTGAATGCGGAAACACAGTTTCCTTACACCTGTGTGTGATATGATTGGATAACCGGTATCATTTGACCTTAATGCGGAAATACAGTTTCCTTACACCTGTGTGTGATATGATTGGATAACCAGTATCATTTGACCTTAATGCGGAAATACAGTTTCCTTACACCTGTGTGTGATATGATTGGATAACCGGTATCATTTGACCTGAATGCGGAAACACAGTTTTCCTTACACCTGTGTGTGATATGATTGGATAACCAGTATCATTTGACCTGAAAGCGGAAACACAGTTTCCTTACACCTGTGTGTGATATGAGTGTACATTTAACTACTGCCAACAGCACGTTCATGTGTCTGGAGAACACGTTAAGTTAACATTCTTCAAAGATTTCTGTGTGCTCTTTTCAGTTTCATCATCGACTATTTCAACACTCAAAAGGAAGTCGCACTGACACTAAACATCAGCGCCTGTTTCGAACCTGACAAGCCATGCCAGTTCATTGTTCCTGTTGCCAGACACACGAAGATACCCGTGCCTGACTGTAACACAGCAACTCCTCTTCAAGGTAGAACCAAACTGACCAGCCACTCTCCATTTGTGCAAAACGTTATGTCATCATGTGTGTGATCATACCTCAAGAGATCGGGTGTGCCCGGTTTTGAATTATTTGCCTTAGTCGTGACAGGACAGTCTGATTTCAAAAATCCAATTTGATCCTCACAATCACCCTTTATCTGGAACTTAAAACGAGTTAGACGCGTGAATGTCCGGGGTAGAGTAGTACTTCAACAACTCATGCTTGCCATAAAAGGCGAATGTGCTTGTCGTAAGAGACGACTAACGGGATAGGTAGTCAGGCTCGCTGACGTGATTGACCACATGTCCTCGGTTCCCCATTTCGCAGATCGATGCTCATGTTGCTGATCACTGGATTATCTGGAATAAAAATCGATTATTTACAGACCAGATGCATGACTACTGCACTTAAATATGTGCCACTAGGGCAAACAATCAAACCCGATTTCGTCCGCACTAACAAAGAAATCGGTGAGGCTTACCTCTCGATCGTTGTAGTTTGTATCACGACCACCGTACACGTGGGAATGTGTTCTAACCCTGACGAACCATGTGGACAAGTACAGGTTGGGAGACAAGTGTAGATTAATCGTCCCTTGCATCAGTATCATTACCTGGGCTTGCATGCTGTTTCAGATTTCTCTCTGTCAAAGTGGAAGAGGGAAAACAATATAGGGTCAAGCATGACGCCGGTTCAGCGGTCCAGACTTGAGATGGCAATGGACATCACCAAGTACGTTCTGGACCCTATGTGTAACAGGACAAAGGGCAAGTTCAAGCCACAGTCTCAGGGTTGGAACAATGGTACGTCGATTAGATACGCACTGCTTTTTACCGGCCGGAAACAGGTTAATTTTTGTGGAAGCCACTATGGATGAGTGGGTTTAACTTAGATGGCAGTATCTTGTTTGCTGGGTATTAGCTGCCTGACTCTGAGAGTGTTGGCTCGAATGCCTGTAAGACTCAAACAAACACAAAGTACTGGAATCGGTACTTTGCTGAGAAAGAGTAATCCTAAATGTATAACAATAACATATGTTGCACTTGACCACAAAGGGCATTGTGTTTTCATAATCATAGATTCGGGGTCTGGTTTTCCACTTATTTCGTCTAAAGTTTATACATAATGTATTTTACTTTTGTTGTGACAGTATTCACATAATTATCGCTATAAAACAGTAAAATTAGAACACTTAAAATTGCGCTCGCTGTACATTGGCGTCCGTGGTAACGAACTATCAAGCCGCATGCATTATTATGACAACATTAGCCTGGTTCAGAACTCTAATCTACTTTCATATCAAAGGCTGACAATGCATGGAATCTTCATGCATTAGGTATTGCCATGGATTATCTTTCAGCCTGTGCCAGAGATATTGCCCTAAACAGCCTCCCTGACGGCGTGTCTTGTCACATTCCCGAGCACTGCACTGCTGTTGAGTGTTGCGTCACTTCCGCTAAGCTGGAACGAACATTCAATGTGAAGGTCAACGTCGATCACAACAACCAGGTCCTCATCGTGGGAATAGAAAAACTCGTTCACCAGCGGAGTCTGCACACGTACAAGTGGGGTAGGTTAAACTAGAAGTGTGACGATAAGATACGTATCACGATATCGTGGAACGATACGATACGATACAATTCGATAGACATCGCGATTGGCTCTCTTCAGTTATGTTCTTTTGAAATGTATATTTTGACATCAAGTAACGCAGTAAATATTTATATAACCGTCAATTTCTTGTGACAATTAACAATTTTCATTTCAACGATACCTTTCATGATGCAAACAAAAGTATCCCTATACTCATCGTTCGATAAAGTATCACGATTATCGATACTTCAATATATCGTCACACCTCTAGGTTAAACTTAACACTCACATATCGAAATGTGTTGGCGATTAAGATTTGATCGTAAGGAACTGTAATCACACGTGTATACATTTGTATAACATTGTATGTCCTACAAGTGCTAAAAGTGAAGAGTGATTCTGTTCTACACACATTCCGAGACGGTATTATGAGATGTAGGATGTGTTACTGATTCTGAAAAGTATACACCTTAGTCGTTCACATTTACGGGGCAAGCGTTTTCTATAGACTCATGGATGACTTGGCCGATATCTAAGCTCATGTCTGCAGAGAATGTCAGTAAATTGTAATCATTGAGCTTTGAAGAGGTGTCGTCTGTTTAGTAACTTGACTATAAACGAAGAAAAGAATGCATCTGATTTCCTAATATATTAATAAAAATATGTAAAATTTAAACCATATAATATTGTTTTTCAAACAAAGAAAACTGTGTTCCATCAATGGTAGTGATTACGTCACTTTGTTGATTATGCATTCATTGTGCCCCCGGGGCATGTATCGATGCTCATGGTTGCCTTCACTGGCTACAATGTTTGCAGGCCAGATTGTAATTGTTGATTGCGGAGTAAAAAGACAATCCTTAGTCATGTTTAGATATGTAGATACATGCAACATATGTCATATTTGGGATTACACTTTCCTAGTAAAGTACAAATTCTAGTACTTTTTCGGTTGAGTCCCATCCGGGTCGTGCACCTAATCGACAGCACACAAAGTCAGCCGCCTAACCCTCTCAGCTACCACTACTTCCACTTCAGGTTCGAATCCAGGATGGGACTCAACCAAAAAAGTATTAGAATTTGTACTTTGCTGGGAAAGTATGATCCCAAGTATAACATATGGGACATCTGACCACTTTCAAAATGACAGTGTTTAATTATATACATGTCATCGATCTGATTGAATACCCCAAGCCTGTTCATTTTAACTTGTTATCAATTGTATATTCAGGAACGGAAGAAAACTTCAGCCTAAACGGTGTTGCCAAGATGAAGTAAGTCATTTTTTCTTCTTATATTATTATCATACATAATCCTTTATATATTGAGTGAGTTTTGATTTACGCCGCACTCAGCATTATTCCAGTTATACGGCGGCTCTTTATATAAATATGATGAACTGGTATAGAACCTTGCTGCAGTATTTGAGTCTAGGTTATTGCTGTGGATGGACAGTTTTTTAACATGACATCACTCTGAGTGATATCATGAGTGAGTGAGTGAGCGTTACCTCATCTCCACTGGCTGCTTTTGTTTCAACACATGATTGACACATTACCCAGCTAACCGTTTGGTCTCAGGTTCAGGATACAAGATCTGAAGAGATCCAGAAAGTACCTGATCACCTTTGGTGTGTCTGTATGCACTGAAGCTGGACAGCCATGTGACAAAGAAATCGAAGTAATGACCGATGTCCTGCTGCCCCGACTGACCAGAGATTGGTACAGCAAGGACACGGTGCCCGGTAATTATGTCAATACATATCGATACGCAGTATGCATGGAGCTAATGTCATAGTGCCATGTATATCAGTTTAGAAGAAAGATATGAATCGCTTCAGTTCCAACGACTTCATTCTGTCGTTCATGTTCCTCTCAGTGAGTCAGTGAGTGTGTTTTACTCAGCAATATTCCAGCTGTATGGCGGCGGTCTGTAAATGGATCAGACAGTCCAGTGATCAACAACATGAGCATATAGTCGTTAGTCGCCTCTTACGACAAGCATAGTCGCTTTTAATGGCAAGCATGGGTTGTTGAAGGCCTATTCTACCCCGGCACCTTCACGGGTCATGTTTACTGAAGAAATGTATGAAATGTATGAAGTGTATGATATGTATGAACTAGAAACGATGTACTTATTCAATGGGAACACCTTTCTTCCATTCACCATTGGATGTAAACCATACTTTCAGTTCTCTTTGCAGTGAGTCGTGGGGATTAGATTTCCATTGCTTGGAGCAGTATTTCACTTGTACGCAGCTTCATGCTGAAGGAAAACCCCCGTGGTAAACGACTTTGAAAATGAAACACACGAGGACGGGGATGCTTGTCAAAATCAAAATGTAACCATCAAGTCTCAGAGCAGAGTTTGGGCTCCTCGATCACAGGTTCCCCTGCTCCTCTCAAGAAATTGTCATTCTTTCCACAATCAGACGAACCATCTGGCAAAAAAAAAAAACAAACTCTATAATGACTGCTGGACCTCACTGGTCAGAGGAAAGACATATGTATTTAACTTTGCATATTGATAACAATTATAATGCAAATAACTTGTCTTATTAAACCATGGTAATTACTCCCTAGGTTTCACATTCAAGAAATGGCGACAAGATTTCAACGTTCCCGCAGGGGAAAAACTGACCGATTTTCAACAGAAAAAGCTTCTAAACGACCTTGACCTTTTGGACCACCTTGACGAGACCAGTTGTGACGTCACGGCCGCGCCTTATGATGAAGCCACGGATGGCTGGAACAATGGTAATAACATGTATTAGAGAAAATGAACATTCATCATAAACTCAATAAACGTAACAAATGTTAGCAGTAGAAACATATCACCTGTGATGGGATTTAATGGATATATGCATATGTCCACGTGACTAATATTTATTATTATTATATTATTTTTTCTATAATTATCTATGAGCAGCCTATGGAATAAGCCCTGTTCGAGACGGGCTAGATTTCTGGTGGAGGATTTCAATTTACCGCTAGCCAGTCCGACGGTCTGGTGCAAATTTTGGAGGTTACACATTTGCGTGAATTCCTGATGTCTTGTCTGGCCATTTCCAGTTTGGGTTGGTAACATTTTGAAGTTACCAGTCTTGACATGAGGCTGGATTTTTGGCTTATTTCATACTCTGCTTTCAGGGTGCCTTTTGCAAATATCGAATTAGGCGACATTATTGTAAGGAGTGGGGGTCTACCTTTCCTACATCTCGAAGAAAAAAGCCAGTCATGAGAGATACATACAATGCTAGTAAACAGTTGTTGTACACAAAATGCACACATGACAAAATCCTTTCATCCTGGTCCTCATGCCATAACCTCTTCACATAATCCTATGCACACAATTTATTTAGATACATGTTACTTTGTACATGTTTCAATGAAAATGCATGCAATGTATACGTGACATAAGAAATTTTATGATGAAGTTTGCTTGGTACCCACAAAGATAAATAAAGTGATAATAAGAATAATCGCCATAGCACAGTTGTGGTTTTATGTCAACATGTCTGCAGAGGTGGTCTTGAAACACATGAAGAAGAATTTTCATTTAAATCTTATAATATGTGTAGTTTCAAAAACAGCGCATTTTCAAAACAGCGCATATTCTGAAGGAAGTTCTAGCTTCATCTACTTGAACGTTTACACACTCTTACGGCAATTGTAAATGCTCCAGGTGCTTTTCATAAAGTACATTTCTGTTGTCCAGAATCAAACCTTTAATGGTGTTGTAATGCTTCAGAATGCTCGGGCGATGTTGAGGTTGGGAAACTCCCCACAGGGATAGCCTGTCATCTGAACAGCAACTGTCACAGTCTACAGTGTTGTGTGAAGGATGACACCCTTGGAAGGTCCTTCAACGTCAAGATAGATATTGAAGCTTGTGCCTCTAAGATCAGTATGACGATAGAAAAGCTTGTCTTTGTGAGGTCCTTTTCTACCTACAGCTGGGGTAAGTGGACCAGTCAGCTATTCATTTAGTATCTAAAATTATGAGTGAGTGAGTTTAGTTTTAAGCCGCACCTAGCAATATTCCAGCGATATATGGCGGCTGGGTGTAAGGTGTCGAGTCTGAACAAGACAATTCAGTGATCAACAGCATGAGTATCGGTCTACGCACTTGGTACGAAGAGAGGTGTGAACCAAGTCAGCGAGCCAGAGCAACCGATCTCGTGAGTCACCCCTTACGACAAGCATGGTTTACTGATTGCCAATATTCTAAACCGGACCCTCACGTGTACCACATCAATACGATTACATAGCACTGGCTATATTGACTCGGTTCGTATGAGTGTTCCAAATGTGTCTTTTGTCGTCTGAACTCACTAAACTGAGACTGTCGTTGATCTCTAGCGCAAGCAGATAATTGTTCTCCTAGAGTCACGTGGTAAAATCCGTGTCATATGAGAATTCACATTATAATGTGAATGCAAGATGCCCTTTAAGGCAGACTGCTGTGCTTAATTCTAGCGGTGTGAAAGATGATAGCACATTTCTGTTATATGTGAAGAATATAATATATCTTGAAAATCTAAAACAGTTTAATTTGTTGAACGGATTATTTATATGTATACTCTAGAAAACGACATTGTATCTCATTCTGCTTTGTGTTTAAGGGAGAGTGGAACATTTCAACCTGAAAGATGTTATTCGTGCCGAGTAAGTATTAGAATCAGTTCCATTAATGGTTGAGTTATGTTCGATTCGTCTTAAGAAGGGAAAATGCAGCAGTGGATTACTTGTTAACATCTTAAATAGTAAATCATTGTCTAACTGCCGCGTTGAAAACATTTGGAAGCCTATCTAGTATCTGCAGTTGGAAGGTTGGCAAAAACACAGGCCATGCTATATTGAGAAAACGATGAGCTGCTTGTCGTCACAAAACAGACGAAGAGTAAAGTGATAAATCAGTTATTCTTGCAGAGGAAAACGTTTATTTTTTTCATATGACGCCCTCTTATGACCAAACATGTCGAGGGGTTGTTCACCAACCGCTGGTCTTCATTCTGTGTAGATTACACATGTTGTAGCGTGTACTCGAGGTGCTGTGCACAGGGAACTTCTACTAGTCTATTCTATCTAGTATAGATTATGTGAAATAACACAATAACAGCCGATGACTGCTTAGAGCACTATCTACATAGTGCCCGTGGACTATGTAAAACAACTGATCTGTCACCTAAACCGACATGATTACAGGTTTACAAATGTAGGTCCCAGTGAATAGTCTTTCAGCGAACTGTTCCTAATTGCATTTTACTGTTTGAAGGAGATAACGAAAATCTGCTTAAATGTATCTCCCTTTCTTAAATGTACCTTAAATGTATCTTCCTTGCAGTGTCCTGATTGACGATCTGAGAGGACAAGACAAGTTCCTGTTGGTTGCCAATATGAGTGTATGCCTGGAGAAAGATTCCTGTCTCATCTCTGCAAATGTCCTCAAGAAAGCGTTGTTCAGTAAAGATCCTTGTGAGCTGGATAGTCTGGAAACACTGAAAGGTTCGCTTGCATTATCTTAATGAGTTCATATCGTAATAACTCAACACTTATCAACACTCGTTGATAAAGGTAAAAATATCCCCGGCAACCGTCGAATATTTGTTACTTTATCAACTTGTGTTGATATATTTGATATCAGTAGACACGACGGTGAGATTCTATTTATCATCCAAAACCCTTCTTCATTAGTTTTCAATGTCAAACGTACGTCTGAACACAGTACTGCCATTAGATTTGCAGTGCAGCGATGTCATAACATTGTGAAGTCATCAACTTTATGACGTTATAGCATTGCAGGGCACTGTACAAAATCTACTGTCAAAACGATATTTCCTAGGAGATATCGTTTGATCTCACACAAGCGATATCTCGATATCCCGTGTATTCTCGTCAGACCTGATTGGATTGTGTTAGGCCCATGTCAGGTTTACTCGTTGTTATACCGCTGCGATGTGCATAGTACCGCACAAAAGCACCCTCACGTTCCCAATCAAAGTATACACATACAACATTATGGCGCTGTCATCACTTTATGCGACCGAGGAAGTTAAGGAATAAAAGTACGGTGATGTAACTTGTAGGAATGTTGTTCTTCCGCCTGTTCACGTATATATTAAAGTAGCTTTGCTTTTATAATCTGTTTTGACAAACTACGTAAAGTCGTATCTTTTGCAGAATTTTCTCTCGACACCTTCTTGTCTGACAACGGTGCCACAGGGAAGGCGAAGCTGTCGCCACTTGCTGTCACGAGGTTGTTTGAGGCACTAGACCTCGCGCGCTTCTTGAAAGCTCCACAGTGTGATACCAAGGCTGCACCTTACACAGGTGGTACAGCCGGTTGGAAAAAAGGTAAGGACGGAAATAAATAATTCCTCAGAGAGGACTGTTCCAAAATTGAATAAAATGCAATTACTGGCAAAACATGTTAGCTTTCCGAAAGGAATCATTGACCATACATGTTTTGTTGTTGCTGTTTTTCAGATTGCTCACCACTGAAGAAAGTAGATGGGTTTTCCGCCGTTCCCGCAAATGCGGCCTGTCACCTAGCGCCCTCCTGCACCTCCATCAACTGCTGTGTCTTCATCGACCTTCTGTCCCGGAACTTCAACTTCGCCTTGAGTGTAGATGCATGCAACTACAAGATGACGATTGCCTTAGAGAAACATGAGTATCATCAGATGTTGATGGATTATCAGTGGGGTGAGTTTTGAGTTGTTTGTCCCAAAGTAATGTCAAGGTTAGGACGCAGAATAATAAACATTTTCTGCCCCTTTTGCCAACAACATGATTAGCAAGATTCAGGAAAAGCATGCGGACCTCACCTTCGAAATGTCTCGCTTGCACCCCAAGCGCATTGTCGCACGACTCCCAATTGTGCTCGGTACCCTTGGTTTGGTACCTCCTGAACTCTTGACGCAGATAAGGAGAGCGCATGGGTTCTCCACTGGGAGCAGAGCCCTTTTTAGCCTCTTGGTAATGCAGAAGGCTTCAGTGTTGGGGAGGCTACATATTCTCCGGAAAGTTCTCAATGTGTTCGACTAGGCAGCGTTTCCTGGGAGAAGTCCCATTCCCGGCCTGGACTGCGTGTAGAGGGGGCGAGGGCCTTGTACTGACAATGAGCCTTACCAGTCTGACTGTGCCTGGATTACCCGAAGCCTCTTTAATCTATAAAAAAATAACAGTCCACTTATATAGCGCCAATCCAGGATGAATATCTTGCTCAAAGCGGGGGATAAATAAACGGGGTGAGACTCGGGGCAAAGTGCTCAGTGACAAGCTATTCTGTTGGCGAGAACCATGCAGTGCTTATGTGGAATGGACGTCATATTGAAGTTTCTAAATGTAACAAAATAGACATGGAGAGGTGGGGTTTTCATTACGTGCTTCTGAACTGAAGATGACAGTAGGTGGATTGTAATTTCAGTTCACCTCAAGATCTCAAATGATAGTGTTAGGCTTAGCTTGTAACAATGATAAATTTATGTTTATAGACACGGAAGAACATTTCTACCTGAAAGGCGTCCTGAGGATGGAGTGAGTACCCCTAACGAGAGATGTCAATAATATCGGCAATTGTTAATATAATATAATATCTGATAAAAAATGCTATGCTTTTGCATATCACTTACTGACCTGCACACTATTTTCGGTTGGTGTCCATTTCGTGTCAAATTTGAGTAAAAAGTGAAACAGGTCGGGGCTTCCCGATTACAATATTCATCTTCTTATCAATTGCAACACATTTGTATATCTAACAATTGAACCCGTCTGTTCAGCTATAAGCTCACCAAACAGCCACAGGAGAGGGCAATAGAGGCCACGGTTACCATCAGCGTCTGTCTCAAGGAAAGCGAGTGTCTGTTTTCACACAAGGTGCTGGACAAAGCAAAGCTGCCACAAGCGTCCTGTGAATGGAGCTCGAAAGTCAACTCGAGAAGTAGGTTTGATTTACAGATAAGACTGTATCCCTAAACATAGATCTTTATGACTCAAAGACCAAACAACAGTGCCACATGTACAGCAAGAAACAGACATAGAGGTGTGTTGAAATGAAACCATAAAAGCATGTTGGTTAAACGTAGTCTTTCTAAAGCATATCGTTTTATGGATATAAATGTTTGACAAGGTTTAACAGTAGTTCTATCATTACTATATGGTTACACCTTTCTGCATTGACTAGACTAAAAAGGTATCCACCTCTTACACCCAAATTTGACTTCTTGCAGACAGCCAGTAAAACAATATATTGTCCGTACATCATGGGGATTCATTGTTCTAGTACCACTTCAACAAAACCCAATAAGGGAAGAGAATCCATGAACCGGGACTTGAAGTACCTTCTGTATGTTATATCTTACTTGATGCGTGAATCTCAGGACAAAACAAAGACGCGCTTATACAGATCGTAACGACCATTAGGTTCATTGTCTGCTACCACTGGACAATAAACAGATAGGGAGGTCGCGGTGGCTGAGCTGGTTAGGCGGCTGACTCTGAGGGTACGGGTTCGAATACCGGATGGGACTCCTGCTGACCAAAAAAAGTACTAGAATCAGTCTGTCAACTCTCTATATCACTGTTGCAGATTTCTCCCTGGAGAAGTGGGTTGAGGCTCGCGGCATGCCGTCTGCCCAGACCGAGTTGTCTGACAGTCTGGTGGCACAACTGTTGGAGGACCTAGGTATGTCCAGCTACCTACCTGTACAGAACAGTCTGGATATCATGCTGGACATCGACTCGCCATATTGCAAGAGAGACGAGTCCCCCTTCTCTCCCCACAATGTCCACAACTGGAACAAAGGTAAGACGTACCAGGAGACAACCGCGTAACACTGCTTTACATTGTCTATCAGTTACCAGATATTCATGACGATGCTTTACCCTTATGTGACCGTTATATTATTCAAATGCTGCGTATAGTTAAGGAACTTATGGTATTCCAACCCGCAACTATATAAATTTCTAGAGAAATCTAGTGATCAACTACACAAAGAGTCTTGTGTGTACCCTGTTTGTAAATAATGCATCTAAATCATTAAACAATAATATCATTTAGAAAGGGATAGGGGAAAGAACATTGTATTAGCAGATGCCTGGTAATTAAGAGAATAATGATACTGTATGTGATGGTAGTGATAAATCTGCTAAAACAGTGCTGATTATACAATTGTGACAACATCACGAGCGTATGTTTGTTTCAGCAGTATTACAGCTGTATGATGTTGTTTGTAAACAAATCGAGTCTGGATCAGACAATACTGTGATCGAAATCATCGTCAACATTTTAGAAAATGCAGTCTTAAATGAAATCACGGAGAGGTCTGTTCTACTGATGGCTAATGAGATACAACATCTCTGCGTTTGCGTTGAACTCTTAATGTTTTGGCCGCTTGTAATTACGACAATGTTTGTCTGGAAGTTGTGGTGTGTTCTGATTTCACTTTTACTGTTCTTCAGACTGTACAAGTGTGGATGTACCGTCATTGGACAAGTCTACCAACTGCTACCTCAGTTCCAACTGTATGTCGGTGGAGTGCTGCACTGATATCCCCCACATACGCCGATCTCTGAAGTCGTTGTTTGCCCTAGACATCTGCACCTTGACCGTGGAAATGAAGCTGGAACGTCTGACCTTCAACCTCTCCCTTCTAGAATATGAATGGGGTAGGAAGCAGTCAGAAGACAATCATTTCAGTGTGTCATGTTTATCCCCCGACATATGTCATGTTTATCCTATGACATATGTCATGCTTATTCCCCGACATATGTCACGTTTATCCTCCGACACTAAATGGGACGGAGACATAGGTCTGGGCTCACTCTTGTTCGAAAACGGTTATAAGAAACCAAATGTGGAATATGTTTTCAGGTTACGAATGTCGTGGTGGAGTTAAAAACATGAACCAAATAGGAACAGAACACTGTCTTTGGGGATATTGATAACCATCTCTTCTTGTTTTACATAATAATATTATATGATTTATGAAAAAGCGTATTGTAGATGATTACAAATTGACCTAGGATGAATATAGTAAGTGTAGTAAGTCGACAACGCGCTTCAGTGAATCTTTACCTGCCCCTCCCATTGCAGTATAGTACTGTATAATTTTAATGAGTTTCTGTCACATAATTTAGAACTTTCCAAACATAGTTGTAGCCATGGCTGCAATACCATTTCTAGCCCCAGTAGGCGTGTAACATTTTTGACACAAGCCACGGAATAATTATAGCAACCTGTTGCAGAGAACAAAATCACATTGTTATTTCATTTTCAATAAACTTAGAATACTTTTTACCTCAGTTTTATCACACTGAAATGATGTATTCTGTCTTTAAGGAACGACTGCCCATTTCAGCATCGGGAGCTTTATCATCTTAGAGTAAGTATGTCATCCTTGTATATCTGGCAGTGGGGTAGCGCCTTGTGGTTAAAGCGTTCGCTCGTCACCGGGAAGGTACGGGTTCATTTCCCCCACATGAATAGTGTGTGAATCCCATCTCTGGTGCCCACCCGTGATATTGCCGGAATATTGCTAAAAGCGGTCAAAAATGAACTGAACTCCTCTCTGCATCTTTACCTGTAACTGGTAACTGTGAACCGCCGATCACGCCATCGATGTGTCTTGTCCAGTATCCTGTGATTGTATGAGATTCAGTAACCTCGTATGACAGGAATACTGCTAGTGGACTGTGGTGTCAGGCAATAAACAAATACTGATCCTGCCTACATTTTAAACAACTGGTGTCGCCACTGATTCTCATACTCATAGTCACAGTCTTATCTGTTCGTTTCACTGAGAGAAATACCTGAAATTGAATATCTACGTTTCAAACATTTGAAGATCAGTATTTTTGAAGATCAGTATTTTTGTTATCTTTGGCGCAATGATACTAAACGATATATAGGGTTCTTGGGGTGGGTTCAAATGTTCCATGGCGTCTCTTTGTTTAATTTTGAGATATTCTGAATACAGGTACAAGATGGATAACAACCCCACGGCACATAAAATAACAGTAAATCTCAGGATGAAGGTTTGCTTCGAGAAGCAGTGTGAAAAGGACTTCCCAATAATGTCTAACAGTGAGATCACCTACAGCCCGTGTGGACCCGATCAAACCATTCCGCTGCAGGGTTAGTGAGGGATTCCGGTCATGTGTTCATTGAATTTTCGCATCAACACAGTCATCTGCTTTGGCGGTAAAGTTACAATGACGTGGTGGAGCAAGACGTGATATGTATGTTTCGTAAACAACCCTAGACAGCCGGCTATTTATGCATTAGAAGTATTTTAACAGGGTAGTTCGTGCAAAATGTAAGCCGAATGTGTATACCGCTATATCAGAGAATGCATTTAATCGTGCCTATTTCCTTGAATTGAATTGATGCTTTTCATTTTCTGTTGTAATGTCTGTAAGTCTGTAAAGCTGTCAAAGAACATTCGAGTAAAATTGTTTTATGCAGGGCTAGGACAGAGTACGATTAACTTACGGAAACTTAAAAGCTCAAGAGATATGCATGTTTTTGAATTCACAAAGAAATAGCTTAACGAGGGATTCAAATTACATTTCCTGTTTGCAGGTTTGTCCCTTGATTTCTACAAGCCAGAAGTCTGCAAGTTTGGTCTAGACCGTACGTATTGCCTGCTTTACGATGTTCATAAGAACCGTACACCGGAATATCGTCATTCAATAAGACACCTTATCACGTCTAGACGTAAACTGTTTAGCTACGGTCCATTTGAGTTCACCAATAAATTGCTCACTAACACATAATCTTATAATTGCAACCAAATTTGTTCACAGTGACGTGGAATCGAATGATAAACTCTGATGATTTGTCTCATATGTTTGGACACCGAAATGAAAATGGCTGTTTAACAAACGATCATTATTTTGTTTATTATTTCGACGGAGGACCACTTGCTGGTAGAACAGCCAGGTAATGAACAAGCCCCTGCAGTGAAAGTCAACTTTCATCCGTGCATCGCGCACACCTGCCTGTTCTACCAGAAATTTATCCCCCTCGTGAAAGTAGCAAAAAGTGATAAAATAATGATCGTTTGTTAAACAACATTTTTATTCGGGTGGTCTTACTGTTACATACATCATTGCGGCCTTAAAGAATCAATAGATATTTCTAAGAAGATATCAACACAAAAAATATATCATGTGATACACTCTTGAATTGCAACATATCAATATAAAATCAGTAATCCCTTACAAAGCTCAATATTTCAGCAAAAATTGTCGAAACTAACCCATGATATTAAAAGATCTTCATTGAGTGACGCCTAATAACACGTCTGTCTTTCAGTGAACACATGTTCTATGAAGTTGCCCAGCAACTTGGAGGGCACGTGTCTTGTCACGGACAGCTGTATGGGGGTCAGGTGCTGCGTCCCGTTTGATGTTCAACACCTCGGTGTCTACTCCATCTCCACTGGCATCGAAGCTGACCATTGCACTGACAAGTTTGAATACCACGTAGAAAACAAGAAGTGGACCAAACATCTTACGGCCATGACATTCGGTAACAAAAAACACAGTTCATTTTTAACCACCTGTTCAACCTTGTGTCTCGATTAAAGTGCCTTTCTTCCCAATTTATGTCATCTTTCTTTGCAATTTGTCGTTTAAATATCTCCAGGTATTGTGCTGCGTAGTCACGCATGGCGCGATGCCATAAAATCCATTGATCGTAGTTCGCCATCATAATATTGCCAAAATATTACTAATCGTAACATCGAGTTGGCAAGGTTACACTGTTTTAATTCCCCTTCGTGTTCATCTTCTTCTATATGAAGTCTCTGGCTCAAAGATCGCCGCCCCCTCACTTACACTCATCCAGTTATGTACAGAACAGTTTGTTGTGTTATTTCAGACAAGAACGTGACAGAACAGGTTGGAGATGGTTTGACGCTGTCCTACATCGTCAAGAAGTCTGTCGCCATGATTGAGTTGTCTTTCAGTCTGAAGGTGTGTGTGAAGGATTCCCCGGGAGCTCCCGAGGTGTGTCAGTACAGACGTATCCTAGACAAGGTCATCTTTCAGACATCTTCCTGCGGCTTTCTCGGACGGAAGAAGCGGAGCTACATGAGTGACATGTATGCCATTCTGTTGTTAAACTCAGTAGTCTCGTTTTTCTGTAACTGAGAATTGGTAAATTCATGTAATGGATTCTGCATGTGCTCAGACACTTTAGACATTATGCGAATGACGTTTCCGTCTGCTGTGCACGTGTCGTGAACTGTCCCGTACATGTAAATATCTCCTGCAGGAACATACCATGACCAACTATAACGACGACATGTACGTGGTGTCAGTCATTGATTCATTTCTTATGCTTGTCAAATTGAATTATGGTAATGTCCTACTGACTGAGATTCTGACTCACCAGGGTCAAGAAAAACATGGACGTGGACAGTATCTTGTCCAATCTGATGAAGAAGTCCAGCATTACCAACGACCTCATAAAGAAAGCGCTGGATGCTGTAAAGGACTTTCCGGTGAGACATCGTGCTTAAGATTTACCTCATAGGAATCAGACTAATAACGAATGGAAGGGAAGAATTATGTTCTCCTCGCTTAAACCGTTCTTTCTCCAGTGTTCTCTTCACTTTCCCTCCACACATCCAATGTAGTGTGACCCGTGAAGGTCCGGGGTTGAATACGTCTTCAGCAACCCATGCGTGCCATGAAAGGTGACTACGCTTGTCGTAAGAGGCGACTAACGGGATCGGGTGGTCAGGCTCGCTGGCCTGGTTGACACTTGCCATCGGTTCCCATTGAACAGATCGACACTCATGCTGTTGATCACTCGATTGTCTGGCCCAGACTCGATTATTTACAGAATGCAACAATATAGCTGGAATATTGCTGAGTGCGGCGTAAAACAAAACTCACGCACTCCCAATGTAGTGTTGCGGGACCACATGTTTAACATCAATTAACGCTTTAATATTTGTAATATATTAATAATGCCCTTATTAGAAGTAAATAATGATTCCGGTTATGCATGTGTCTTCCGATTCTGTAGGGGGACCTTTTGGGACAAATAATGTTAGACATATACTGTTTAGTTCACGGCATGGGCATGTTTGGGGCTATCAAACTTTGGATGTAGAGCTGGTGTTGTCATCATTTATTTCAGCATGTTCCATGTCGATGACCTGTACTATTTCACCCTCGTATGTCCATCCTTAAAGAACAATCGAAAGAAAGACCTACCAAGTACACACACACACACACACGCACACACACACACACGCACGCACACACACATATCTATATCTATCTATCTATCTATATCTATCTATCTATCTATCTATCTATCTATCTATCTATCTATATATATATATATATATATATATATATATATATATATATATATATATATATATATATATTATAATACAGTACACTATCCACACACACTATTTCAAGTAGGCATTCAAGAGCAGAAAGTAAATAATGAAATGTGAATCATTGGTTTAATTTGAGTCTGTACTGTACCATATACTCTTCATGTATAATGACCTATGACCTTTCATGCAATAAACAACTGATTAATTGATTGATATTCAATCACCATTACTCTTTTGGAGATGAAGATGCTACTTTTGTGTTATATGTTCATCGTTCTATAGGATGTCAATGACCTCAAGTACGAGATAGGGGACAGGAAAGAGTCTGCAGAAAACCCAGAAACAGCTCTGAATCTGATGGGAACCGAAAACCCAAAGACTATTATATATTCTGGTAAAGCATTAGGCGGAAGCTTCAACGTGGGAGTCGTTGGAGGAGGAGGTAACTCTCGGTTAATTTACTTGCTTATATATGCTTGATTTAAAAATGAATACCCGAACAGCCTACGGGGGAAATTCACGGAATAAAGAGGGAATGTTGAGGATACGGAGTCAAGAGGTCTCTGCTCGGCTGCAATACTACCATAAATATATTATCCAGGGCTCTAATACCTGTTGGTTCTGTGAAGATTCGGGGTAAAATAGGTCTTCAACAACTCATGCTTGCCACAAGAGAAGACTAGGGTGGTCAGACTCGCTGTCTTGGCTGACACATGTCATGCTGCTGTCATCGCTGCTCATGCTGTTGAGCACTGGATTGTTTGCTCCGTCCTGTATTATTTACAGGCTGCCACCATATAGATGGAATGTTTCAAAAATCTCACTCACTCTAATACCAATCGGGGCGGCCGGGTAGCACAGTGGGTAAAGAGTTCTCATTTTACACCACAGACCTGAGTTCGGTTCCTTACATCAGAACAATACGCCAAGCCAATGCCGTGTGTCGGCCGCGATATTACTAGAATATTGCTAAAGACCATATTCATTTACTTTTATCCCGGTTCGCCCTGAGTGTGTTCTGACTCGTTTGCCACGCTTAGTTATATGACGTCGGGAATGTATCTCATGTTTAGTTGACTACTGAAGGGAGTCAGGAACACCACTGCAATAGTGAAATAGTAAGGAGTCTGTCTATTGCACTGAAAGCCGGGGTTGATCCCCGATGGAGGCACCTAGGTTCGGGTCCCGAGGTGGGCACATTTGGATAGTATCCTTGGGCAATAATACTTAAATCCACATTGTCTCAGTTCAGCTGTAAAATGGGTACCAGTGAGGATATGCTGGCAGTTCGAGTGTTCAGTTCATTGCGCCTAAAAGGCAGTGTGGCGTAATATTCCCCGAGGAGTTGAAAAAGTATCGGAAAGTACGATACTGTCCTATGACCGGATAGTAATGTAGGTAGCGCCGTGAGCAGGCAATGTGCCTGGATATAAGCCCCATATAAGCGGAATATTACCATTATTAGTATTATTATTACTAACTAAAACAGGATGAGGTGTTGTACCTTTCAGGCAAGGTGATCAAAATGTTGGGCAAGGCGGTGGGTGTTCTCGCGCGGGGGCAGCAGGCCTACACCATAGGGAGTGGTCTAACTCAAGCAGGGATGGAACTCCTAGGCGCCAAGCTGGCCAATATGAGTATTGGCGAACTCCTGGCTCTTTCAGAGGAACTCACCATCTCCCCCGATACCGCTGTAAAGATCAGCATGGAGCTGAGGGACCTTGCCATGGCTGTGGTATGTTGAGTTGTGTTACACCACAAATTTCAGCATGCTTAGAGCAGTGTTGGTATTGTTAATGGTCTCATTCCCACCCATGTAGATCCGAGTTAGAACCCATGCTTGTCCTAAGAGGCGACTAACAAGATCGGGTAACCAGATTCGCTGGCTTGGTAGACACGTGTAATCGGTTCTCAGTTGCGCAGATCGATACTCACACTGTTGGTCACTGGATTGTCTGATGCAGACTCGATTATTTACAGACCGCCGTCATATACACGTGATATTGTTGAGTGCGGCGTAAAACTAAACTCACGTACTCACTCTCATTCTCGTTTATCCAGAATTGTTTTGTTTATATGAAGCTGAGTATGGAAGTTGTTTGGAAAAGTAGAAATGCAAAAAAGCCCTCGTCAGCACCAATTCCCATACACATTCAATATCCTAACATCTATTTGATGTCATATGTTTCAGGGTGTAGATAAAAAATCGAAATGTTTTTCAATATTGCAAAATGTTGCATTTGCGCACCACTAGCTAATGCACTGACGTCTCGTCCATGTTATTTTGATTTTGTTTGCGCTAGATACGAGCGCCCACCATTATTCGTGGGGTTTGAATAAGCATAAATGCCCGTATATGTTCTTGAAAAGGAATACAAGGACACACAACTTGTCGACTTGGCTTGTGTTTCCATAGATGTGTCGAAACGCGTAGGATTGAATTATATCTCGTATCTAACAAAAGTGTGAAAACACGTTGATTTTGCGATTTCCTACTTGTCCTTTAACCTTCGAAGTTGATAGAAATGTGGAAATTGTAACAGTTGAAATCACAGGGGCACACATGGCTTAGAAACAGCGTTAGAAAGACATATAGGTGTATAGAATCTACCCTAGTACTACACTTTTATGTAGTATGAGGGTAGGATCTTTCTAACACTGTTTCTAAGCGATACACACATCTGTGGTTGAAATAAGGTCTGAAATAACAAACAGATCAAATATCTTGTCGATGTTTAGATATTCGAGATGTCATAAAGTACAATTACATTTTACAATTCGTAAAGCTATGATATTTCATGTAAGTGTGAAAATGTGTCCCGTTCTGAAAAATATCGAAACCGTGAGTAGGAGAAATTAGGTGTGAGGAGTGGTGATATTTTCACTTTCATTGATCAAGGACGCACCCGACTTTCCGTTATACCATTGTCATAAATGTTGGTGAACGAATGTGTGAATAATTTTGTTTCAGTACACAGAGGTCATTCAAACAGTCATAAACACGGATTTTACTGACTTCTTCAAGTCATTTGACGTCATCCTTGAAGGAAAATTTGAAATTCCTCGCCAGAACTTTAACTTCTTCTCACATAAATGGTTCTTCCTCGTGGGCGGTATTGTCCCCATGACTTTTGGTAAGAACGCAGTCCGGTCTTACATGACGATTTACCAGGAGACATAAAGTACACTACAGTATCGAACATCGACTTACACTGACACCCAGAACTATCAAATTGCAATAAAGTTACTGTACTTTGACGGCGCATTGTCGCTGCTTAATGTTGGTGCGTAAAGCGCAACAATACAAAAAAAGACGGTAGCTTTCTGTTGTTTCAAAAGACACTGTTGTTTCAAAAGATCAACTAATCAGAAAGACGCTTTACGGCAATAGTTTCAAAATGATGGTCAGCTACTTACTGTATCATGAAAAATATCTCGAAATATTTCGCTATCCAATTTTGAAAACTAACGAAGGAACATTTTTTATATCTCATAGCTGGTTTTGGTTCTTCCCACAGTTCTCGTCAGTTCCAAATGTGCTTCAGTAACCCACACTTGTCTTAAGAGGCGACTGATGGGATCGGGTGGTCATGCACGCTAATTTGGTTGGCATATCGGTTCCCAATCGCGCAAATCGATACTCATGATGTTAAACATTGGATTGTCTGGTCCAGACTCAATTATTTACAGACCGCCGCCGTATATCTGGAAAGTTGTTGTGCGGCGTAAAACTAAACTCACTCACTCCAAATGTGCATCGTACAACCCTTAAGTACTGAGCGCTAAAGACACAAGGACTTATCGTCTATCCGAATTGATAACATTTGTATTTTTGGTTCTCAGACTTTGGCATCGGCGCGTCGTTTGGCATTAAATTTGCAGTAGGGGCTCAGGTTCTGGCCCTGAAAGCTAAAGGTCAAGTGACCCCTTACGTCGGTGCCCATGCATGGGGGGAGTTAGGCGTTGGGTTTGTTCTTTACGGCAAGCTCAGACTGGAGGGATACCTGCTCACCTTGGCCTTCCCCACAGTGGCCGAGATCCAGTTCTCAAAATGGCCTCTCTCTGTAAGGTAAATAGTAATCAGAATTCATAAAATGGCTTCGTAAGAAACGAAGGTATGTCAGTCGAAGGTAAATATATCCAGTCTAAACGTATTATCCCAAAATTACATTTTTTTATTTTATCCGGATACTTACACTCCAAGGGAGATAACTGTTTTGTCCTGTCCGAAGGTTATATTAATCCTGCTCGTAATGTGTAACATCAGTATCGTCTTAATGATGTTGAAGGAGAGGACGTTCTCACTCGAGTGCATACACGGGTTGGGTCAGTATCATATGAAAAAAATTACATGTAAATTATTCTTTGGCTGAAGACGTTACCATGTTTGGTACTTTTACACGTGTTAATGATGTTAGCTCGTCCAATAAACATGCGACTAGGAGAGCTTCTTGAGTGGCACTTTCGAATTTGGAAATACAATTGTCTGTATAGAAACGTGTCATCTGAATAAATGAAATATTCATCTATAAATTTTGTCTCCTTATACCTCTTAAAGTTAGATTATCGTGAGAATAATATCGCACGATGAAGAAAATTATTACAAATTTTACTTTGTATTATATATACTTCCTTTCCAAAGTTTAGACTCACTAGTGTAAACATAGCTACTTTCAGGCAACTTTTGTTAAAATTTTGCAAAACATTCCATACCCGTTGATGATACTGTTTATACACGAACTGATGTATTGTACAATCAATTTGTTGTGCTGAAAAGATTATTGTCATGAGTTCCAGAAATGGTAAAAATCCGTGGAAATTGGCGATTTCTTTACACCAAATAATCTGATGCATGATCCACATGTACAACGTAACCTTTACATTTGCTCCACATATAGAGTCTTTCAACTGAGTCTAAACTCATATGTGATGGTAAAGCTGGAATATTGCTGAGTTCGGCGTAAAACTAAACTCACTCACTCATATGTGATGGTTTAGGAAATAATTGGAAAGGCTCGAGTAAAAACTTTCTTATTTCAATGACGTGAAAGTTACGCTATCCTATTCCATTTGTTTTGCAGGGTGATCATGGATCTAGAATTTGTTCCCATTGAGCTTTCTCTCTATGGCATCGTCACACTTGAGGTCGACATAAAAATAGCAAAAATAACCAAAGTGTTGTTCCAGGCCAAAATATTTGGCTACACCTGCCCGGTAATCAGTACACGAATCTTTGACCTTGGCACTCACAAGGAGGACGACACGCCACCCCACTTCCTTCACTACATTCAGCACAAGGTGAGCGAGTGTGGTGTAGAGTGAGTGAGTTGGTTGGTTTTAGGCCACTTGTAGCAATATCACGGTGTGGGTTACCACCCTTTTAATGTAGAACGTCACAGTTGTTGCCGGCGGGGAGCCTGTCATGGAGTAACCTTCACTAAGGTTAACCTTAACTCGCTTTCTTTAACATGGCACTAAGGTTAACCTTAACTCGCTTTCTTTAACATGGCACTAAGGTTAACCTTAACTCGCTTTCTTTAACATGGCACTAAGGTTAACCTTAACTTGCTTTCTTTAACATGGCACTAAGGTTACCTTAGTGGCTTAGGCCGTTGGTAAACATACCACAAGGTAAATATACCATTCTTTGAGTTAGTGTACTAACTGACATCATGCACGCGTATTTATCTATATCTTAATGGTCGTGGTACACGTTTTCGTCCGAAATTTCGTTCGTGGTTACCTGTATTTCATGTAGATCTTTGTATACTGCAGAGCGACAGACGTCGACGAGCAAGGGGTAAAACTGAGTCATGTTTCGTGCGGCAAGTCCCAGGTAAAGACTACACAGAACCGACGGTGGAGGTGGCAGCAGCAGGAGTAGAGGATAGGGGCATTGTCGACCTCTACCTGGAGGCAGGCACACAACCCGGTCTTGACGACGTCATTGCCAAAGTGAAATTAGGTGGCCCCTCCCTTGTTATCACCCACGTAAGTATTGGTTGTGTTCAGTCCCTTCAGTCAAACCGTCATCAATCCTGAAACCTTGTTTGCGGAACGATGCTTTCCGTAACCAAAGCCATTACGATCATTCGCTAATCCACATGTCGCCGTTTGGATAGACGCTGTTTTGCCGTATGCTTAAAATGAACACTCTGGAAACACTCACTGATCTCTAAAATAGTCCACAAAAATGAGCACAAACACCTTCATTGCACCAACATTCAGTCACAGAATGAGCTGTAGATGATATCGCCATATTGAAAATCACCATTAAGCTAAACTGTATGGACTTACTCATGGAAGTCAGATGAGAAGTGAATTATGTTGATTTATTTTCCCATTCAAGACACCTGGAATCAGTAGGCAAATTTGCCTTACGTTGCTACAGACCTTCGAAGGTTCTGGCATGTATAGTACGTGATGATTTACAATATCAGTCTACAGTTGTCTCTGAAAACCTGCATGCAAATGACACTAAGAAATTATTTGGAGCAGTCCAACTTTAGCGGTAAACGTGTTCAGGAATCTGTTTTGAAACGCTCCTATTCAATGTGTTACTAGGGGAGCAGGGTATCCTAGTGGTTAAAGCGTTCGCCTGTCGCCCGGAAGACACGGGTTCGATTCCTTACACAGGCACAATGTGTGAAGCCCGTCTGTGGTGCTCCCTGCCATGATATTGCTTGAATATTGCTAAAAGCGGAGTTAAACTAAACTCACCCCCCCCCCCCACACACACACACACACACACTCAAAGTCACTTATTTCACTTTCTGTCTACCATTATCCAGGAATTAAAACCCCATGGCGTTCCACTCTACTTCACAATCCTCGGCGTCAACCATGGCGACCTAGAGACTCCAATCACATGCAGCATCCCTACCTACGACATCACACCTCCTGGAGGAAGACTGACTGCAGACTTCCTAACAACCAGTAACCCGTCGGAGCTCCGCGCATCGCTGGTAGTGTACGAAGACTCCGTACTCAACATAACTAACATAGGTGTCGGTGTGGGCAAAGGAATGTACGCGGATGAAATCGTGCCATTTTCCAACATCGATCTGCGGAGCGGCGAAACGAAGCACTATGATCGTGAGTACGAACATCAAAGCCTTGCCGAGGTCGCAATATTGTAACCTTGATGCAAGAACGTTTTAACAATAGCTGTATGCCGCTCTTTGAAATAATCGCAGACATAGTGGGCAAGAACCGTCCAGGGATACTCGGAGCTGTCGGAATACTGCTTGACGTCATGTAAAGTTGTCTCCCTTGCATTTTACTTCTTGTTACCCGTACGCAAATAGAAAAAAGATCAAATGTATGTAATATCTACAAAGATTGTAAATAGATCGTCTTTACTCATAGTGCATGTATTTTAGCTTATCCCGTTGCTCTTCATCAATGATCCGTCAATAAACAACTGTTCTGTATAGTATTACCAATGTATAATGTAAAACTAAAAGGCCGTCCATTCCTGGTGTTCCCCAACCCTGCTATTGCTGGAATGTTACTAGAAGCGGCGCAAAATGAAATAAAAAAATCACTCATTCACTGTCGTCATCGCAAGAACTATGTGCATATCAAATTACACCTGTGTTGTATATTTTTCATTCAATCTATAGTTATATCTGCACACGAAAGGCTTCCAGCTCAGAGGTATATAATTACCTATCCGTTGATGCTTCAGCTTCAAGTGACGAAACTGGAGAAATTGCACTGACCCATTTCAACGGTGTGAAGAGTGGTCGCCTGATTGGCCCCGTGATCTCCACTACAACAGGCCTACAACATGCTGGTCTATGCGCCAGGCTCTGCCTGCTGTTTCCACCAACTAAATGCCTCAGTATGAACTTTGACTACAGCTCTAGCGGTACATGTGAACTTCTCGAAGCCATTGAGGGACATCACTTTGAAGTTGCAGTTGTGAGTGACTCAACAGTTTTCTTCCTGATCGAAGTCATTACAATGTGCATTAAAGGTTGTGGCTTTTTTCCCGTTTTGTGCAATGGCCGCTAATGAATCTTGGCAACAAAGCTATAGTATACTTCGATCTTCTAAAATTGGAACTAATCATGGAACCAAAATATCTCGCCGATATCCGGGTTTGAAATAGGTCACCAGAAACGCAGGTACGTGCGGAATCAATGTCATCGTCATGATGTTTGTACAGCACGTGCACTAGCCTACACCTGCTCTCCCTTTCACAAACCAAATGGGTTTGCCATTGCCATGTACCGCCTACTTTTTGTAAACGCGTACCCGCGTACAGTGTGTGAATGAGTGAAGCTTTAGGTCACCTTAAGGCAGAACATGGCGGGAACACTGCAGTTGATACATTGTACACATTGGGAATAGAACCCCGTCCTTCAGAATGATGAGCGAACAAACACTTACCCGACTCACCTATCTGCTACGTTCTTTCAGTCGGGTCAGTTTGTACATTTTGAGCGACTGGGAGTTGGATTGGCTCATGAGTTCGTCTACAATGACCTCTCTCTGCGCCACAACACTATGTATTACTTCAGCATGCATCTTGTCAACACCCTCAACTTCTCCAGCTTCATCCATAGCCGCGGCGTCCTCGTTGACATTACTCCGCCTGAACCGGGTAAGAAAGATAACATCATGTAATACAGTCTGTCAACCTGTCAGTATGTACTAGCAATACTGTGCATTCGTGGTGCCATTGCACAGTTAAAGTCTCACAATAAATACGAGCTTTAATGGTGACATCTTAATTTATAATCGCACATTTTTAATTTCTGACGTTATTGATAATATCCGCATCGTGGCACCTGTTGTCCAGTATGGCAAGACATGATTACCATTCTCACATGTTGTCATCTCTGATATCCTGGCATCCAATCTCAAAATATTCGCTGCTATGGTAACCTTTCAGCCAACAGTGAACCGTTTCGTTGTCATCTTAGACATTTGAACAGAGACACGTCATCCACGGTTTGAATCGGTGAAATAATTCTGAACCGCAATCTGCACCTTATTGGTCGGCGAAGAGGGAGTGATCACGAGCTTTACCTAAATGCTATATTAGAATGTTGTGAATCTTCTGATGTGTACATTGGTGTCTTTCTTTATTTCCTCTTTGACCAGGTCCCCTGGCTGACATCCAGATGGACACCATTGAGGTGTTAGAGTGTCCCAGCCTCCTTCCTGAAGATAGGCCAGACTGGGCTGAGAGGTGTAAAGGTGTTAACAGTGAGATCAAGAATCACAGGTACTATGATCATAAACTCATTTTGTTTGATCTTCACGGTGTTACACATGATGTACCAAGTATGTCAGTCGTGTGGGGAAGAAGACTTTTATGGATAGACAAGATGCAAATCATATGCACAGTGGAAATATATACATGGCAGGGATGTGAGTTTATACAGTAGAGGGGGTTGATGTGTAGTGTGTTGTAGTGGTTGTGATAAGAGTTGACGAGGCCAGTGGGCAAGGGTGGGTTATTCTTGATTAGACCAGGTTTGATTAAATTTAGTTGATCGTAAGCAGTAGGGATGTGATAACCTTGATCTCTGTTGAAACGTCGCATCCATTGCAAGAGAGAAGCTGCCTTTCCATATAAGTCTTCATCCTCGACATACCAAATGCCACTTAAAGAAATGTCAGTGGTGTGTTCATGTCATCATTTGTTGGAGTGCTGATGTCAAGTACTGTGTCGTGATGTCATCACAATATGGCGTCACTTGTTCTGAATATTGCACGGACACCAGTAGGACCGGAGCCACGTCTAACCGATCTTTGATTAAGCCAGTTAGTATTTTCTGAAATATATTTGTATGGAATGTTTGGTGAGCGAGCTGTTGGTGCATATCATCATGATGTTGACGAACCTTGACGCATCACCGAAGATTTGATTCAAACGTACATTTAGAGGTGTTTGCCACACACCATGAAACGAAATTCTTCACAGTAACGATTCCCTCACCCTCTATGCACATCTGCAATGTATGCATGTCTGCATACGTCACCCTGTACAATATTATTTAACCCTCTCATTTAGGCTGATCATGGATGGCCCTGGGTCCATGACGTTGTTCAACGGCGAGGAACCTCTGACAGACCTGAAGTACACGCGAGCCAATAACTATGTGGCAGGTAGGCACAGGCTGGTCAGATGATTTCGTCACCTACTGGTCAACTGAACCCTTTAAACGGGCAAATCCAATGTAGCACGTGAAGGATTATTTAACTGCAAACAGTTTACAAATCTGACTTTCCTTATGTTCCATTAGAACAAATACTCATTATCAACAGAAGTGGAAGCATAAATTCATCTAATTGATCGGTGTGTAAATTGGTCCAAATGTTTACAAAAAATGTGCAATATCATTCGTATGACCAGGTTGTTTCTGCTTGTTGTAGCGTATCAACCGAACTTTGAGATAAATTCTATACTCTATACACCATTTACATATAATAGCTAGATATGTTTGAAAAACATATAAGAGTCACTAGCTGTCAATCATTTCCGGAAACCATATTTCATTATGTGGACCCAGATGTAGGGTATCAAGTGTGAGTATCATAATGCAGTTTCTATATAGCCAACTGGGACGGTATCACTGACGTGGAATCAGGGATCCTGGGTTATTCTTGGAGCGTCGGGACCCAGCCTTGTGAGGATCTGCTCCACCCTCACCGCGACCCCCACAAGCACCTGTTTGACGAGGCAGAGTGGACCCACACTGGTCTCCTGTCTCCTCTACCTGAAGAGTTCAACCCACTTCCTGGTAACTCACCCATACGTTACTCCTTCCGAACGTTTGACTGTTTTTCGTGGTCTGGCAACATTATTATGCCAATAAAACATGTCCCCGAATCAATGGAGCATCTTATTGACGTTGACAAACTTTCAAGGTACAGACTAGAGAAGGTAGGTACATTCAGTCATGCATCTGTGAGGAGCACATGTATACAGCAGGACGTGTCTTTACATGAGAGTAATTCACTGGTCTCTGAAGTTTGTTTTATTGGCTCTAGACTTACTAAATGCGTATATGAAGCACAACAACAGACTCACAACCTGAACACCATTCCTGCCCGTGTATTCTGGGAAAGATCCACACAGAGATGTTATTTGTTACCCGGCTGAGGACAGTTTCGGAATTTCATCTTTCACCAAAGCCTTACTTAAAGCATATTCTGATGTTTGTCATACAGACGTATACATTTGTCAAATTTTTAAAAATGTTGTTGTGTGTCAACTTCGTCACGACATGAGATTGGTACGATTATGCAGTTTATGTATGGACAATATGGGGAAATAAATGATTGCGGGGTATTACTATATTATAGCTGTGGTTGGTTGATAATAGCTGAGTTGCTTCCCGAGTGGATAAACCCATTGTGTGTGTACTATCTATGTAAGAAGATGTTTTCATTTTGGGCTTATTGAGGTGATGGACGATGTTCACAGATGGCAAATACTACGTGACATTGCGGACCTTCAACAAGGTTGAGTATGGAGGGCCGTTAGTGACGACTGTATGTCACACAACACCCTTCTGTATTGACAACACCCCGCCGATCGTATACGAGGTGTACAACATCGCCTACGAGGAGGAAAACCACACAATCTCGGCCGAGTACAACGTCAGGTGAGGTTGAAATGACCAACACCACATCGGGACTAAGAAACGTTGTGTTTTTTTCTTGTTATCAAGATATAAAACAAAAAAAATCTAATCAAGATACTACCACTTCGCAACGAGAAGAAAGATAATGGCTGTATGAATATTAACCTTGTGTCTCTTCGTATCTGAGACCCATTTCTCATATCATGTGTACCAGACTTTGTCTACACATTGTGGTCTGTACAATGGAGGGGGACGAATACCGAGAAGCATTATCTTTTCAATACATTACAACGATGAGTGAGCGAGATAGCTAGTTTCAGAAATATTCCAGCAGTATCACGGCGGGGGACACCCGAAATGGGCTTCACAGCTTGTACCCAGATGGAGAATCGAAGACAAACATTCGGCCTGACTAGCGAACGCGTTAACTACTGGACTACCCCACCGTCCACACAACAATGAGGCAGACATAATGTCAAGTTAATCGGATTGACATCTTCACAGAGTCGTTATTGTTTCACACACATTAAAGCAAATACATAGTATAAAGAAATGTAGAAGTATGAAGATGTACTACATATTGCACCATCATAACCAATTCCTTCCAAATCCATAAGAATAAAATTGTCGTAAACAAATAGACCCCGAGGCTAGCATATGATGTGCACTTACAATGACAGTAACACTACCATCATCAGCAAGACTGAGTGGGTGAGTGAGTGAGTTTGGTTTTACGCCACTTCTAGCAATATTCCAGCGATATCACGGCGGGGGACACCATAAAATGGGCCTCACACATTGTACCCATGTGGGGAATCGAACCCGGATCTTCGGCTTGACAAGCGAACGCTTTGACCACTAGGCTACCCCACCGCCCCTCATCAAGATTGAGATGTCTGTAACAAAGTGTCATTCTCCGTAGAGAGCATACAATGAATGTAACGCTGTTTCTGGCAGTTGGGACAGTGGACCTGCATACTCATCTCATAGGGGATTTATGATGTGCACAGAACACACGTGTTATTAATACCTTAATGGAGCCAGGTGATGTTCATCTTGTCCTAGTGTCTATCACAGACACATTGTAGACATCATATTCCCGTACATCCTTGCAAATGTCCAGACTAATGTCCAGTGTATGCATCCACAGTGACCCGGAGTCTGGTGTCCGAGAGATAGACCTATGTCTTGGTCAGTCGACACGTGATTGCTACCACATGCCGTGGCACAGGTCAACGCAGGGCGACGGCAGGGTCAATTACCAATACGAGATTCCAGGTGGCAAGCCTGTGTGGATCAAAGTCAGAGCCATCAACAACGGTAGGCGAACACACCCTAAGAAAAAGATAATCCTTTATGGATGACAACTTCTATATTATTTATTATGATACGACGTTTCGGCATAGCTTCTTATACATCTGTCAAACAAGAGTAAATGATACAGCGCAGATCCGATTTATATACATGTAGCGGGAATTAAGTGAGACAGCATAGGGAATATATCAAAATTATTAACAAAAACAATAGAATTTGTAATAATGCAGTAACAATAGGAGGAAGCCTATTGTTGAGGTTGTCGAACAAGATAAACATAGCAGATGAGATTAATTAGTAATGATGGCTGGAGTGCACTGTGCTGTTGTTTTAATCGGTTCATTGGAGCCGGCCCATTAAATATGCCCTCTAAAATGCCAATCAAACAGAACATACCATAAATGAGGAGGTCATGTCTAAATGCCATCCTAGCACAAGGATCCTGCAAATAGAAAATTATGACAGGGGTATAATTCAACGCAGATATAAATCGCTCGTCAGTTGTTTAGTAAAAGCACGTTGAATGACGTTTAGAAGTGACTCGCGTAAAATGGAAAATTTTGACAGTTTCAGATAGCAACACGATCTTCCGTTATATCTTCACTTAATATCGTAATAATTTTCTCATAGTTAAGACTATGACATCCATAAATATCTCCTACTTAATGAGTAACGATTTAGTATAACTGGAGTATTTAATGACATAGTTACTTTTCTTAACTTGTTTGAATATTAGTTGAAATGATTCAGTGTCAGTATTAAGTGTTACATATTATTGTTGTGAGCATCTTGTGTTAGAATGCGTTGATACAAAGACTTTGGCAGATGATGCATGCTGTACCGTATGAAAAACACTGGCATAATTAAGTTTCAGGCACCCGTTCATTTACATTTTCACGCTGTTTTCTGTTTAGAACCTGTTAATCGAGATGTGTTTTCATTCCTGTTTCAGTTGATTTAAAGACTGTTGACGTAGCTGACCATCCTATCATCATTGACAACACCCCGCCTGTTGCCGGCGTCGTGTACGATGGAGACGTGAACAAACTGGACCTCAATTACACCATGAACACTGATAAGGTGGGGAACGGAATGTTCGTCCTTTATGTGTTTTGTTATGTAATACATGTACAGCAGAGTGTGAACGTCTCTCGCTACGTCAACCCTTGCTTCCAGCCAGCACGATTTCATCTCCGGTATGCAGGTATTCGTGTACAATGGAGACGTCAACAAACTGGACCTCAATTACACCATGAACACCGATAAGATTTGGGACGGAATGTTCGTCCTTTATGTGTCTTGTTATGTAATAAATGTACAGCAGAGTGTGAACGTCTCTCGCTACGTCAACCCTTGCTTCCAGCCAGCACGATTTCATCTCCGGTATGCAGGTATTCGTGTACAATGGAGACGTCAACAAACTGGACCTCAATTACACCATGAACACCGATAAGATTTGGGACGGAATGTTCGTCCTTTATGTGTCTTGTTATGTAATAAATGTACAGCAGAGTGTGAACGTCTCTCGCTACGTCAACCCTTGCTTCCAGCTAGCACGATTTCATCTCCGGTATTGAGAGCGTTTATATGTATGAAGTTATACTTAGACATGGATTGGAGGCTTGTACATTTCGAGTTGCAATATTGTACATAAAGGCACAATCTGGCAATTGCAGGAATCGAAGGGCGTTCCATATATCTGGGACATATTCAAGGGTGACAATTCTGACATTGATCTAGACCTTATTAAATTGCCCAGTCTTTTAATAGACCAAGTGGGAAACGGAAATAGCGCTCATTTGGACGGATGGTAAAGGAAGGCTGTCCAGTGTGTGGGGCACTGGTATGTTGAAAATAATCACGTCCTTTATTCAAGTCTTTGTCTCACTGATTGTTCTTCTTTCGTGCCTGAATCAGGTGTGTGCCAACTGGTTTGACTTCCACGACCCCGAGTCCGGCATCGCCTACTACGACATCGTGGTGCTCGACAACACGGATACCCCGATAACGGAAGTGGTCAGTGTTGACCACAAGACAAGCAAGACCTGTATAACGCTGCATCCTGAACGACTTCTACAACATCTCGATAACGTCCATGTCCACATCACCGCTTTCAACGCTGGTCACAGACAACAGAACATCTCAGCAAAGTCGAACGGAGGTGAGGTTAAGAAAAGTGACCGCCAATCTATTTTTGTCGAAACTCAAGTCCTGCCGGGTCTCCGAAACCACTATAGCACCTGTCAAACAAATATCTTAATGTGACTTTCATAAGTGCTTGGGATAGTATTAACAAACGGTTTTCCATTTATTCCAGTAATCGTTGATATGACTCCGCCGATACAGGGCGACATCGTCGACGGTAGATCTCCATCGTTCAGAGACCAGAAGTTTAGTACCCAAAAGGCTACTATCGGGGCGGAATGGCGTGCTTTCTCCGACCCCGAGTCAAGTCTCAGGGAATACTCTGTGCAAATACTTCGTGCCAAGTGAGTAGATAAATACCCTTACCACTATCTTCAGAATTAGTTTTGGTTTTGCTTTTATATTAGTTGGTCACATATACGTTAACCGACAATTTCTTTATACAATACGGGTTTTGATATTGCCATTATCGTTTTGTCATGAAATCAGATCAGATCTCTGTCTTACCATGTGTTACCTTACTGTGGAATTGTCCTTACAAAACCAAACCAAACTGCAAATGCCTGTATCAATGTAATGCACAAGAGTGTGTTCGAAGCCTGTTTGATGCATATTTGATGTGTCATAAGGTACATTGCACTGAAGTACTGAATTTCAGTATCATGTTGAATGTCATTCCTTGCGAAATGATATCTAATCCTGAAAACGTACACGGAAGCACTCATGATTCAGCGCGGTATTGGTATCGAGGATACCGCTGGTTTTTAACATTTCCGCAACAATTTCTGAAAATAATGATGACCTGTTTAAATCACGAATGTGTGTTATCAGTGGATGAGTGTGAGTGAGTTTAGTTTTACGCTGCACTCAGCGATATTTCAGCTATATGGCGGCGGTCTGTAAACATCCGAGTCAATCCAGTGATCAACAACATGAGCGTCGATCTGTGCAACTGGGAACCGATGACATGTGTCAACCAAGCCTGGCCACCTGATCCCGTTAGTCGCCTCTTCCGACTAGCATAGTCGCCTTTTATGGCAAGCATGGGGACCTTCACGGGTCGAAAAGTGTGAAGATCGGGCAGTTGTCTGTAACATTTGCTTGTTACAGGGACATGTCCTCCGAGTTTGAGGTCCTGAAGGACTGGAAGACACTGAACACGAACATCTCTCAGTTCGAGTGGCACAATTTCAACCTCGGACACCGTGACGTAGTCAAAACGAAACTGCGGACGACGAACAAAGCGCTGGCCTCGGTGGAGCAGACAACGGATGGGTTTGTGGTTGATCTCACTCCTCCTAGGATGACCTTCATTGGGGATGGAAGTGTGACAAATGTGGACGCCGAGTTCCAGGTATTACTTTAGTGTTGGTTTGATGCCAGAGACATGGGGAAGTGGTACACACAGGAAAGAAAGAATATGCAGATTAAAGGTCACATGCAACCAAAAAATCAAACATAATTAAAACACATTTATCACTTACTCATGGCATATAATATACATTGCTGCTTTTAAAAAACAAAAAACAAAATTATAAGTGTGCAATCACGATTTGAAAGTGCAATATTTTGTACTTGGACTCACTTCACCCGAAACGAAGCCCTCGGGAGACCGAACCCAGTCATAGCGGGTGGATGTGCACTCAAGTGTGACGACGGTTTCCGATTTTCTGTTTCATTTGCTGAGGGTTCATTGTGTGTACAGAAAGATGATCTGTTTGATGGGCATTTTAGAAGTATGGCGAGTCACAAGAAAGTAAGATTCTTTATGGATAACAACTTCTTTTTGTGTACTTGATGCGTCGTTTAAGTATGGATTCATATACTGTTGTCAAACAAAATCATATACACTGAAAGAAGTCGTTATCCATGAAGAATGTATACAGATATGTTAGATTTTGAAAATACAATGTTCTCTGAATTTGCGCTCGATCCTCTCAAAAATCATGTCAGTAGAGATATTAAACTACTGCGTGGCTGGAATCTGCCATTCGTCCAAGTAGAAAGCAGGACTTGAAACTGAAAAGAGTTTGCACCAGTTTCCGTCAGATCCAATCATCCGAAAAAAATGAAAGTAGTTTGTTTGCAACCCACAGACATAAAAACATGTCATGTGTATCACACGTGACTAATTACATAATGTGGCAGAGACGGGACTTGGGTGCACGAGTCATAAATCAATTTATTTTCTTTATGTCGTATAGTCTGATAGGTGTTAAGTTCAAATTGCACGTGGTCAATGATTGAAGCTGTGTACTGCGTGTTGTCTTTAGCAGACAGGCAGGCAGACATATAGGTGTGAATAAACCAGACACCGAACTTTCTCCGTGACAGAGACTGCTTACCACAATCAACAAGTTTTTTTACGTAACGAGTAGATTATTTACTTGTTTGTGTACACAACCAAGATTAGACTACTGCTCACAACCTCAGACTCATTGCATGCATACTGTTTCAAGCTCCGCGAACCTATTCACATGCGTTATGGACGCAGCGCAGCACAGCTGTTGAAACCAGTTTCCTCCCTAGCGCTGGGGGAAATTTAGTGAAACATTTGAACTCCGATTTCGCGGGCTTTTTTTTCATCGCGTATATACTTTATAGGTTGAATTGGCACTTTTCTGATTTTTTTGGGTAAGTGCATACCGAAAGGTACCAGAATCTGCAAAGTTGTCATGTCATTGTCATGTATCGTATTATTTTACATTTAGTTGGGTATGTTCAGTTGGAGATATTTCTAATTTGGAGATAAGCGGCCGATGACCCGAAAGGTTTTGTTTTGATAAAAAGTTAACTTTCACATAATCTCCAAATGACATTCCTATGAAATCAAATCGATAGAGGATATGAACGACCATTCCTCAAACAACACTGCAACATAGATTTTACAATCCCCATGTTTACGTGTAGTATTCACCACGTTGTGATAAAATCTGTCAATAATATTCTGTATGACGTAATGACGTATTTATGAAAATATGGTAAGTTAAGTCAGGTATCAAAGTTAATTTGAAAACGCCATTGTGTTATTCATGGTGTGTTACCGTTTATAACGTCGTGTTACTTGTGAAGATGACTTAATTCATTACGACACTGACGGTGTTTCGTAACTGATGACGTTGTGGCACTGACGACGTTGTGTGACTGTTGACGTCACGTTACTGGTGACGCGTTAGTGATGACGTCGATCCATTGTAGGAGTCAGATGACAAAGTGGAGGCTGTCTTCAACTTCTTTGACAACGAGTCTGGTCTCGAACACTTCAAGTACCAGGTCTACGAACTGCATCAAGGATCCAGACACCAGATCTACCCACGTACGTGCTCAGCTTTGTTACATTGCCCTTGGGGATTTGGGAATAAGAGGTGTGGTTGTTGCATTACGGGATCTTCAGATTATGGATGTCATCACACCAGATATTGCTACATGTCTGGTTTCTCAACAATCACATAACTGGAATAGTGATGAGATTGACGTCAAACACCAGCCATGCATACAGACACATACATGTCATAGAAAGCTAAACCATCCAAACGTTGTGTTGGGATGTTAACTTTATGTTAGCTGAAAAGGGATTGGTAGGTTTCTGTAAGAAGTCAGAGTTGCTGTCTGGGGAGCATGTGGAGGTGACAATATAGTATCAGTTCATGGTAGGCGTAACCCAACTCTGCAAGGATCACCCGAATCATATTATTATCGTTGTATTCTAATCTGTGAAAGATAATAGGAACCCCAATGAAAATGAGACCCGGGAAATGAAATTCCAGGACACCATTAACCCAGAGGTCGACCGGGAGCACAACTCTTACGGCGCTGCCAGATTCACACGAACCCTCGATTCTGCATTCAAATACGTCAGTCAGTAAAACCTATTATTTGGCTAACAGTATGTACCCTCCTTACCATTCGTATGAAATATATCAATGAAACGTAGACATGGGTTCAGTATTTTCTAAACCATGTCTATGTTTGTTCACCAGCTTCTGGGGGTTGGGAGACTATCCATGACTGGCACGCTACGAGTCTCAAGCAGCACGGCCTGTCCTTAACGGCTGGGGCCATGTACAGTGTGAGGGTAGGGGCAGTCAACAGAGCCGGCGCTGTCTCCACGTACGACACTAACGGAGTGTTGCTGGACAACACTAAGCCTGTGGTAAGGAAGGACACCCGTGACTTTCACATGCGTGTGTATATGAACTGTCATTTATCTATATATGCGTCTGTCGGGGTAAACAGGGGTAGTGCGCGCACACGTGCATTGCTGCATGGATGCAATACATTTTTTAGACCATTTCGCCTCTGTGAAATCTGTGATTATATAGGAGATTAATGAACTAATCGCATTCATTTGTGTATAATCACATCACCCGTAACAAACGTTCTTACATCAAACCTTCAAGTCTATCGCTGTTTTCAGATGCACTGGGTGTATGTGGGTATATTTGCCGGAAGTGTCGAAGAGTTTATCGACGGCTATGTGATACAGTCCGACCCTACTGGAATTAAGGCAACATGGTTTGGTGAAGACACGGAGAGCGATATAGCAGGTTATCACGTGGCTGTTGGCACCACTAAAGGTAATCAATAGTAATCAATAGCATGTGTCTGCATAAAAAATATTGGAGAGGACGTATATATGTGCGGAATCAATTAACAGACGCAAAGCCTTCAGACATGATATGCCAGTAATATATACCTGATTATCACCAAAATTAAAACACATTGAAGATACGTATTTCACAAGACGTAGTAACCACTGTGCTGGTGGTAAATAATAACACGGTATACTTGGAATCTACACAGGCTGATTGACAAAATGTTTACCATGTTTTGACACCTCTGTGACACTTTTAGAAAGTACTGGGCCCTTCTCGTACAACTGTGGGACAAACGAGTATTAGTCAGTCATCTCTGTGTCAAAGCTGAATGAACATGTGCAAATAATTCCTTGTCATGTTCGACGTAACTACAAATGATTAAATCTTGAGGAATCGTTCGACGCAACTGATAGTTCGGCACATACGATTTCGCTACACATGAACTGATTTGAAACATTTTCCAATTTGGAACGGTACGCAAAAACTAAAAGAAGGTTTAGATCGCGACGTTGTTGAGATATTAAACTACCAAATAACTTGAAACTGTTAAACATGTGTATTTACAGAGAGAACTGACATCCTAGACTGGACGGATGTTGGTCCCGACAAGGACAAGTATATAAGCGGCTTGACCCTTGACATCACTGACCCCGTCACCATGACACCGGTGTATTATGTAAAGGTCATGGCCCGTAATGGAGCCGGTATCGACAGCGCCATAATGACGTCACATCCAATCAGAGTCGTGGATCAGGACAAAGCAGGTAAACCTGGACAGAGAGTATAATCAGTGCATTATAACTATGTGTCCCTTTGTACAGTTTCTGCATACGTATATATAAGGAACGTGAAGAACACTTTGAAGTCACAGTATTCATACAGATTCGAACATTTTCAGGTCAAAGTAAACATCCGAAAAATTCTTAAATAGGCTACAAACCTCTTATGTGTCAGTGGTGACTTGATCCTTTAGTAACGGGGAGTTCTGTGTCGATACCCGAAACCACAAGCTGTATTAGACGGTTAAATCTGTTCTTGAAGCGTTAAAGATGATTTTAAGTACTCATATTTTTATGTATGAGTTCTGTTCTTGTTATTTTTCATTAGAGTTATTTTCATTACCTTTAGTGTTAACTTTCAAAAGCGTGATTTGTCAATATCTGTATGATTAAAAAAACTAAGTTTTCTCAGATTTTTCTCTGCCAGTGAGAGAACGTCTTTCATTCTTCAGTGAGACAAGCCAATTGGACCAACTGATGAGGATCAGTCTGAACACAATAAATTGCAATTTAAGACAGGAGTTCAGCTGCATGAATCGAAATAGCATTCACCGATAAATTATGTATTCAGGTATTGTCATCGACGGTGGAGATGCTACCGAACGTGAAAACTACGTCGGTATCGGCGAAGACATCGACTACCAGACAGATTCAGGAGTTGTGACTGTGCAATTTGCTGGCTTCGAGAGTCATGAACATGGTGTTATGTACTATGACTGGGCTGTGGGCACGACACCTGGTGGCGAGGAGGTACAGCCTTTCATCATGGCGGGACTCAGTCACGATGAGTCTGAATCAGATGTCCCTGGGCACGGTGAGTTACACCGGTGGACACACAGAGGAGTGAAAAAGGAAACATCATGCTAACTTGTCATGCACACTATGTCAAACTGGTATTTAGGGGATTAGGTAAATGAACTTCCTTCGTGTGACCTGCACCTTCAGGGCCAATATGTTCAGTGGGGGAGGTTGGTGGCAGGTGATTGTTTGATTTCATATGACCAATAAAATAAGCTTGACCAGTTTATTGTCATTATTGTTTTCTTGCTGTGTTAATTATTACTCCATATATTTTTGCAGGTTTAGCCAGCAGAGGGTTCGGACAGGCTGTCCTACCGCTAAAGTCTGGAGTGAAATACTACACCACAGTCCGTGGCATAACGAACGGAGGAAACATACTAGAATCTACGTCAGATGGGTTTATCGTTGACCAAACACCGCCCACAGTACAATTAGAAAGGTAACCTGGATTCTGTTTTCCCAGGGGTTCAATATGTATTGCTGTTGTGTAAAGAATTACAGCGGTGATATGTGGATACTGTTCCTAGCGATGTAATACATTGTCCGCTTGTGTAGTGAGGTTTTAGTACAGGTCAGTATTGGGGTTTTTTGGTTCATGCCTGCAGTGATGCTTTAATGCAAGCCCGTACAAGGGAATTTAGAGCAGCCCCATTATGAGATTTTAGTACAAACGTTGGGACTCTTGTGGCCAAGAATACAACAGGTAATACAATATAGTCATGGTGTGTAGAGTTGAAATATTATAAAATGATAATACAATCATGGTAACGTAGGTTTTGCTTCAGGAATATAACAACCCTTTGAGAATATTGATATTTTTATGTTCACAAGGGCTCAAAATTTGACAATTGATGGTGGGCTGTAGAAACAGGAAGGAATATATTCAGATATGCATCGGTTATAAAATAGACATGCTAGCAACATGTGATATTCATCTTCAAGCAAGTTTAAATTACATTTGTTACAAAGTACTTCATTATATGGATCACACCGTACATGGAGTCCTACAGGCAGCTGTTGACACGTATGACGTAATTACTGTTTTATTACAGCTTCGCTCTGGAGGAAAATCAAACAAGACTCCTGCCAGGCATTGTGCTGTATCAGTCAGAGGTGGACTCGTTGTCGGCCTCCTGGAAGGTGCAGGACACCGACTGTCCAATCAAGAAGGTCTATTTCTCAGTTGGATCGTACCCATACGCCGCTGATATCTACAACGTGACTGAGATACAGTCTATAACTGGGGTAGCGACGCTCCCACCTGGAATTAAACCTACAGCTGATGGTAGGAATCTAGGGTTCTGATCCAAGTGTTTCTCAGTATTGACTGTATGACAATGTGGTCGGTTGTGATTATTTAGGGGTTACTACAGTGAGATATGGTGGGCGAGCTGGCTAAGGCGCCAGGCTAGTGATCCAGCGAGGTTGAAGTTTCGGGATCGAGCCCACCTGTGACCGGGTGTAAAAACCTTGGAGTCAACTTTGTGTGCAGACTCTTTCAGTGTTGTTACAACCCCTAGTGTACAGTACACAATCCTGTGCGCTTAAAAGAACCCACGAATCCGTTGGTATATGACCAGATGGTGGCCACATGAACACGTGCATACATCTAGTTGCGGGTACAGCAACGTGCAGTAAACTTGCATAAAGTGCTGTGACTATGTGTCCCAGTCCACCCAGCTGTCAAATGGGTACCTCGTTAGGATGAGAGAGCCACAATAAACTCGGTGCGCCTAGTGGCAGCAAGAGTTGTATACTCCCCAGGGAGTTGAGACTGAAATACGATGTGCTGTTGAGATTGACATCCGGTGATCGAGGGAAAATACCTAGCGCCTAGAGAAATTGCCTTGCAGTTTGATTTGTGCGCTATACAAAAACACTTATAATGATAATAATAATAATAATAATATCAATGTGTTTCAGGGAGACCAAACATCCTTACCATAACAGCAGTAAATGAGGTTGGTCTGTCAACGAGGATTATCTCCCCAACCCTCATTGTTGACGTAACTCCGCCGACAGAGGGCGAGGTGAAGTGCCCTTCATTTACCCAGGTAAATATTGACGTTTTACGCCGCACTCAGTAGTATTCCAGCTATATGGAAATATTCGAGTCTGGACCAGACAATCCAGTGATAAACAGCATGAGCACCGATCTACGCAAATGGAAACCGATGACATGTGCCAAACCAAGTCAGCGAGCCTGACCACCCGATCCCGTTAGTCGCCTCTTACGACAAGTATAGTCACCTTTTATGGCAAGCATGGGTTGCTGAAGGCCTATCCTACCCCGGATCTTCACAGATTTCGATTTACGTCAGTCGTTTCAGTCTGGGGGTGTCTCTGGCCTAACTGCGAGTGCACGTACATTTCAGTACCTAAACTGATCTACATAAATAACTATCTTAACATGAATAACCGGGACACCGATGTCCGTAAGACCACTGACATGCAAAAGACTTATCCAATGTTATCCGATGACTGATATCAAGATTTCTTTCAAGGTGTAGTCTCAAATTCAATGATTCGGGTTTATTTGCCAGGTTATCATGATGAAATGGGGGTTTTAACTCACATACCTACCTCACTGTGCCTATGAGTGCTTGTCTACACACTATTTTAATCGACTCTATGGGTTTGTGGAAGAGTATCTGCTGGAGGACGGGTGGCCTTAGTACGATCCTCGCTCTTACATAAGAGATGGTACTTGTTGATACCTTGCCTTCATGTCTGCCTCCCTTTCCTTTAATCATGAACGCGTCATCAAACCTTATTTCTAGTCCCTTGTAGTAAACAGTGACTGGACGATGAAATGCTGATAGACATGATGTTGCACAATGATGTTGACACTGATGCACAATGCTGCTTGTAGAAGGATAATTGGCTGACTAATGATCAACTATGTTTCTGTTGTAGCCATTGGCGACTGAAGAGTGTACGTGGAGCGGTTTCCATGACGATGAAAGTGCCATTGTGTCCTATGAGTTCTCCCTGGGGTCTGGCGAAGGCCTGGAGGACGTGACCCCTCCCGTGTCGTTGCCAGCGCAAACGAATAAGTTCCTCATACAAGGCAAGTTACTAGTTATGTTGTCAACGTTTCGTGTTCTGCTATGGACCAAATGTCTGCATCCTCAACCATGTTTCAGTCATATACGTTGCTTAAGTTTTGAAGTAAAATATCACCCAAAGAATATGTGGATTGGCTCGGGCTAGTTTGTTGCCTTAAACCAGAGTGGAGAATGATTCCAGCTGTTTTACAGGATATGTTGGCCTAGTCATATGTATCTGGAAGAAAGTACAAAAGTCTTTTTGTGTGGGACCTGTGAAGGTTCCGAGGTAGAATAGGTCTTCAGCGACCCATGCTTGAGATAAAGGCGACTATGCTTGTCGTAAGAGGCGACTAATGGTATCGGATGGTCAGGTTTGCTGACTTGGTTGACACATGTCATCGGTTCCCAATTGCGTACATCGATGCTCATGTTGTTGACCACTGGTATGTCTGGTCCAGACTCGATTATTTCCAGACCGCCGCCATATTGATGGAATATTGCGGAGTGAGGCGTAAAACTAAACTCACTCACTCACTCACTCTGGTGAATATTACCTTTTGGTCGAATTTTCTGATTACCTGTGATGTCCAGGCCCTCAAAGCGACTGCAACGAAGTCACTGTGGTGTTTGCGTAAATGCTGGTGATCTTGTAGTCGATAATAACACTCACCTTGTTTGTGTTACGCCTTCCTTACAATTATCTATCGCACGCTTTCTAGTAAAGGCAAGCCTCGACTATCCTTTAAAATGACAAGTACTTTGAACATTCTAGGGATTCATTCAGGCTCG